>NC_135332.1:179751797-180061822 GCF_023851605.1 Tamandua tetradactyla
TGGCGCCCAGAAGTAAAGCCAAGCCTAAGGCCACGGGAAGTGCCACTGCAGCCTTATAGAGTAAAGAGGCTGTTTTTCCCTTAGATCCTGAGGGGGATGCCTCCCAGTGGCCTCTCTTCCCTTCCACTACCCCTCTGTCCCACCCACCCATCCGTCAGCCACCCAGGGGTAAAAGAGCACACTCGGATTATTTGGGTGATAGGAAGCAATTTTGACAAGATGCCCTTTGCCTTTGCATAATTCTAAGTGTATGGGAAAGCATATTCAAGAGCAAGGAGGCTGTATTAGAAGGCTCTGTGTTACCGGCTCAAGATAAAGGAAAGAGAATACACATATCACGGGATCAACATCACTTCCCTCGTTCTGTGCTCTCAGAGGATCATATGGCTAGTACACTGTGAAGGCAGAGCTACCATTCACTGAAAGCCTTGCACGCTTCCCTCTCCATCATGCTACCTGTAACCTGGAGATGAGTAAGGTTTCCTGGAGTAGAACAGGATGCTGCCTGGTAAGACGAGACCAGCCCAGTCACCTGGACCCCTTTCCCTACATGTCAGCACGGGCAGCTCCCTCCTGTCCCTCAGGTCCTTGTTCAAATGTCATGTGCTCAGGGAGGTCATCCCTGGCCACCTATTTAAATTGTTCCTACAATGCTCTCCACCTCTTTCTTGATTCGTATTTCTCTGTAATATTTACCACCTTCTGACACACTATATATTATACTTATTTATTTGCCTATGGTCCGTCTTCCTTTGTTAGAGTGTAGACCTTGTGAGATGGGGGCTTTCAATTCTTTTGTTGATTTTCTTCTAATTTTCCCTACTGTTACCAGTGCCTAGAACAGGACCTGGCACATACTAGGTGTTTAATGAATACTCTGACTGAATGAATGGGGGAAGAGAGGTGATGCAGTGGTGAGACCCAGAGTGCTGTCTCAGGTGCTGCCCTGACCAGTTCGTAAGGACACAGAGTGTGCAAATGCAGTTTATCTAGAAGGATTTGCAGTCAACAGCTGCAGTCCAGATGGATTTTGGCACTGAATCTCTGAAATCAAGGTGTGCATTTTATATTCATTCCATGAAATATATTTTGAAGACACCTACCTATCCTGGCTGTGGGAGAACCTATTTAATTCTACTCCAGGGAACTAATCTTTCTATAAATTTCTATATTTCAGAAAAAAAACTTTTTCAAACATGGCAGCACTTTCTTTTAAAATCCTAGATTTAGTCGTCATTCATTCATTTGGCATATAGTTTTCAGAAAAAATATAATATTAAAGTTTGAGATTTTAATATATGTTAAAAAAATTATGATAACCCCCCAAATACAACTTTATTGTTTTTGCTTTAAACAGTCTACTGTCTTTTAAACAAATCAAGGAAAGAAAATGAATTTTATATTTATTTATTATGTAAGAAGTATTTTTGGTGCTCTTTATTGCTATTAATAGATGTACGTTTCCAGTTGACATAATTTCTCTTTAGCCTCAATAACTTCTTTTAACATATCTTGCTATGCAGGTCTGCTGTCAGTGAATTTGCTCAGATTTTGTTTTTTTGGAAAGGTTTTATTCTTAAAAGTTATTTTTACCACATATAGGATCTAGAGTTGACTTTTGTTTCATTCAGTGTTTTTAAGATGTAACTCTATTTCCCACTGACTGCCATTGTTTTTGAGGAAGGGTCTGCAGTCTCACCTTTGCTGTTGTCCTCTCAGTGCACTACAGGTTCTTTAGAAATGGATTCAAGGGTTCACTTCTGTTTTTTCTCTGTTTTTAAGATTTTCTTCTTCATTTTAGGTTTTCAGCAGTTTGATTATGATGTGTCTACATTTTCATTATTTTTGTCAGTGATCATCAAGCTTCTTGGTTCTTCAAGTTCAAGTTTTCATCATTGTTGTTTGCAGCATTCATGCAATTTTGTCATTATTTTATTTTTATATATTTTTTAAAACCCCATTCATTCTCTTCTATTTTCTCAGATTCAGATTTCACATATGGTAGGTTGTTTGCAATCATCCTAAATGTCACCATCACTCTGATCATTTAAACTATATTTCCCCTCTTTGTTCATCAGATTTAATAATTTCTTTTGATTTGTCTTTGAATTAACTGATTTCTTCTTCCCTTCTTCTTTTCTCTCCAATCTTCTGTTAAGTTCATCCAATGAAATTTCTTTTTCTGGTATTTTACTTTCCTGTTCTTGATTTTCCATTTTATTTTTCTAGTTTTCATGTCTTCAATGAGATTTCCTATCTATATATTCATGTCAATATTTTTAAAATCTTCGAGCATATTTTATAGTTTTTTCAAAATGTTTGTCTGCTAATTCCTCTTTCTGTTTTATCTCATAATCTGCTGCTATTAATATTTATTATTAAATTATTTGCCACATTTTCCTACTTCACATTTCTAGAAATTGCTGAAAGCTAACTCTTATGGGTTATAAGCTGTAGGGATTCTATCATGCAGTCGTCACTTGAAAGTTAGATAGTTGCATTATTAGCTGTGTCCTCTCAATCCTGTCATTCTTGCCTTTATAGTTTGCAATGGCGTGGCTATTTCGGTTTTGTTTGTATTATTAGGAGATGGTTATTGTACTAAGGCATGGTCCTTACTCCTTAAGTGAGACTTTCTGGGGTCTCAGCTGAATACCCATGGTACTTGTGAAGTGACTCCCCTATGCTGGTCTGGAACTCCAATATCGCCAGAACTCTGTGACATCTAAATTGCTCTTGGGTTTCAGCCCTGTAGCAACCACTGCTGGGGAGGTCTTGCTGACCCTCTTCCAATGAAGGGCCAGCTCAGCTTTCTGCTAAGATCTGCAGTGACCCACATGCAGACATCTGGGACTCCTCTGCATGCAACTGCCTCTTCTCTCAGAGCCTCCCCACAAATTCTATCACCTCAACCACCATTTTATCACACTCTGCTTGTGCTCCTCAATCCGAATGACTGGTTAGGGAACTGCCCTTGGGCAGTGCATGGGCCACCAGGGCGTAGGTCATGTGTCCCTTCTTATAATGACCTTGCTCTGCCTCTTCTCCAGTTCCTAAAACAGTCACATCATCTTTATTTTTTCTTTCCATTTTAGTTGTTTATGGTGGACATGGTGAGGTTATCATCCACTGAGGTTTTATTTTACACAAGTACATTTCATTTCCAGAAGTTTGAGCTTTCTCATATCTGTCCATTTACTCCCAATATTATCTGGTTTTGTTCTAATCTTAGTGATGACACCTTTATTTCTTTAAAGATTTCATACATAGTGATTTAATATTCTCTATCCTACAAGTCAATGACTGCAATCCTTGGAGAATAAATCTGTTATTTCTAATTTATGCTGACTCTCATTCATGGTAGGTTAGTTTCCTGGGAGCTTGGTAATCTTTGATTTTCAGCATCATTGTTTGATTTTAATGTGTCAGAATCTGTAAGGCCATAATTTGGGAAACCTTCCTGCAAAGTATAAGTGTTTCTCCTGATTTCCAGGGTTTATCAACAGCCGGAGACTTCCTCAGTGTCCTTCACATGCCTTGGCTCAGTTTTGGAGCCCAGTCTGGCCTCCTGCCTCAACTTTGTTCCACAGCACCCAGGTAGATAGCTTGCAGTTATCAGTATCTGCCTTTAAGGAATTACCTGCTTCCTGTCATAATGCTGGCCATAGCTCCAGGCTACATTAGCTCTGTTTTTTTTTTCTCCTTTCTTTCTTGGGGTGGGGAAGTCATTGGGAATATCCTTTCCCTGTTGTGAGAAAGATAATGCTTTAAGGAGCAAGTCCTCTGCATAATGCTTTATGTGTGAGAGTCCATCAGAGCACATAGTCAGCAGAAGTGCCAAGGGTGGACCTGGCTCTGTAACTACATTCATTGACTTCATCATATGACGGAGAATCACACACCATGGTATGCTAATTTATATTAAATATTCCAATTAGATAAGGAGTGGCGTTCAAGATTAAATTTTTGATATTTGTACACTAATCAGAAATAGAGATAAAAATAATGTATTTTGAAGAGTATGAGAATGAATACGTAGCTATGGCTATAAGAATAAAAATGGAAGGAGAAGATATTAGCTCTCTCTCATTAATAGCAAGAGAGATAGCTGGTGGCTTAACTGCTACTTCACCATTTGGATTTCACATTTAGTGCATCACTAAATGCATGCTTATTTGATCCAAACTTTTATGATCTTGTGTGAAATGTATACAGAAGTAAATATTCATGTACTAAATCTATCTCTAGAGGTCCAGTTGGAGAGAGATTAATGTGATTAAGTTGGGGCATGAAAGGAAATAATGACAGATATGTGCCTGCCTAAGAAAGTCATACACGAAATATTTTTTGAACAAATGACTTTATGGTTGCAGCCAAATTGTGATAATCTAAACTGAGCCTGTAGGATTTAAAGGCCTTGCAGAGGGTTCTGGGCAGTTCCTTTTTTTACCCAGAAACGTCTGTTTCCCCGGGTTATGTTGAGTGAAGGAGGAAAGCCAGTGAAGCTGACCCAATACCCTGAGCGCACCCCTGAATATCACTCTCTACGTTGTTCTCGTCACCTCGAGGTCCTCACCACCAACAGAAGGTGGCTTCCCAGGACTCAGACTGCTGACACTTGAGAAAAGTCCTTGAGATGAAGTAGAAAGAGCCTGGTTCTGGGAATCAGGCAGACCTGGGTTCAAACCCAGGACTTTGCTCTTTGCTCTATGAGGTTGGAGAGTTTACTTAATCACAAAAACGGTTTCGTCACCTGTAGAATGTAATGAGAAACAGCTCTCTAGTAACATAATGCAGACAACAAATGAGATTATATGCAAGAAAGTACTCTGACAACATCCCTGTACTATACCAGGAAAACATGATCTTAAAGAGGTCGCTAAACCTTCCTTAACACGCACAGAGCAGCTTTAAGAGCCAGGCCATTCTTCTCAGGATTCTGAGGTGCAAGGAGAATAGATGAGAACAACATTGAGTGTGACTTCCAAAGTAACTTGGCAGTGAATCTGAATTTAAAAATGTTAGAACTGTTTTAGGGAATTCATTCTCTATAAATTAGGTTAAACATCCAAAGAAAAAGTAATTTCCCATCCAGCTCCTTCCTGGAGGAAATTTAACTGTTGGGAGTTATGATTCTGAGAACCCTCAGGCTCACAAAAAATGTGGTCATTTGCATATTGGATTTTGAGATTTCTCCTTCCACAGCTGCTGATTTGCTCATACCCTCAGGGCTAGAAAAGCCAGGTTATTTTGGGGCAACAAAATTGTGTTCTGTAAAAACAAAACAAAACAAAGTGAAAATAAGGCAAAGCCATAAAGTGGCATTAGGCTGAAAATCAGATGAAGTAGATGCTTTTGTCAGCTCTTTGTGCCAAAAAGCCTTCAGCCTGGTCTATGGGAAAGGTGTTCAGGCTGGTTGGAGTCTCTTCTGTGCCTCTCCCTCTCCACACCTGCAGATACCTGACACAGGTAGCTGAGCTACATTCACCACCCAGGGAGACTTTTTTCAGGCATTGCCTTCCACCTCCCCCCCCACCCCGAACATGCTCTCCTTTCCGAGTGTCCTGGCATCCTTCCCACTCACCTGCAATGGTCCCTCTCCCTGGACCCCAACTTGGCTGACGATGTGCCTCCTTTCTGAGCCATTTCTCCAGGTCCTGCTCTTTATTGCCCTTCCTGGCTTCTAATGCCCACTATTCTGTCCTGAAGCCCAGCCCGGGCTCTTGGTGGCTCTCCCATCCTAATACCTACCTCCCAGCCAAGCATCCACCGGGTCAGCTGGGCTGCCTTCTTCCTGTTCAAATTCTACCTGCTTCAGGAAGTTCTCCAAGTAGCCCACAGCCATAAACCATCCCTTCCTTCTCTGAAGCCTAATCACAACTTACCTCTCACATGAAACTTAACCCTTCCAACCGCGTCTTCCCTTCTCACCACTCTATGAACTCCACAAGGTGGGATCCACATTTGATCCCTCTTGCATCTTCCCACTGTCAGTCTGGGGGTGGCGGCCCCCTCCTCAGCTGCTTTTGCTAGCACAACTTCCCCAACAGATGCAGGGCTAGGATTACTTCCCATTTTCATATGCTGAGCTTTTGCACATATCAATTTGTCTCCTGGAATGTTCTTCTTTTCCTTTGTCACGTAGCTCTGACTCATCCTTCACATTCTGACCTGTCATCACTTACTCAGAGACATTGTCTCTAACACCTGCGAACCCCTCCATCCTTCTCATGGATTTGTGCTTCATAACACCTAAGTTGCATTTTACACTTATTTGATTAGAGTATATCTTTGTGAGCAGACAGTGTCAGAAAGAGTAACTGTTTGGGCTCACCATATTATTTCCTAGCATTTATAGAAGGGTTTGGTCACCTACATGTTATTTTAAAAAAGTAAAATAAATGATCTATAAGTAAACAAGCTTTTATTAAATGAGTGATTGAATATATAGTTGCATGGGTTAATTGTCTTCATTAATGATTACAGAATGTCTTTCCATCTTGGTCACCCAAAGAGATTTGGTTTACTCTGGAAAATGCAACCAAAACCCACAGAGTTTCCCAGTTCCCACAGGCCTCCTGATGTCAGGAAATCGCTCTCTCTACAGTGAAAACAGCAGGCATCAAGTCTACAAGCCTGTACATAAAAGGATCCATTATCCCGGGAGCCAAATGTCACTGCTGGAATGGCTTCCAAACGCTGCCAAAAAGAACATTATTAATAACAGTAATGATAATAATAGTCATTGTAATAACACATATTAAATTTTAATTTATATGGCACCCAAGCTCCACAGCTCTGGGAGGGAATCACTCTCTCAGCAGAGGGGAAGGAATAAAGCAAACTCCAATTGAAAGGAAATAGGATACAATTTGGGCCCAAGGCCAGGCTTTAGATAGCTGTGTGGGGATAGGAAAAGGAAAGGAACTCAGCAGACTTCATACTAAGTCAGGCTCTAGGTGAGGACACTGAATCTCAGAATACAGCAGCGAGAGGTAGAGACATGCATGTTACTCTCCTTTCATTCGAACCCAAAGCTCGTATGATATGGCCCTGGAAGCTCCTGGAAGAGAGCAGGGAGGACACATGCCCCAAGGCAGTCTCAGTCTTTGTCTGCGGCCTGAGAGGTCAGCAGTCCAGGCTGTGGACATGGGCAGTGGTCACCCATTTGGGGGATGCCAAAACATAAAGTCGGTGTTTTGGTGGTTGGAAGGACACTGGATATATATTCACAAATCAGAAGATGAATGACTAAAATGGTAATTAAAAGCTAAAAAGAGGAATAGCTTTCATTTACTCTGGCAATATAACACAATAGGGAAAGTAAGGATTGGAGAGTCAGGCAGCCCTGGGACTGCCTCCTCTGCAGACCGTGTGACGGTGAGACTGTGTCCCTGAAATCCCCTGAACGTCCACTTTCCATTATTCAGCTGAGAGCAATCATAGAGCTTAACCTCACAAGTCAGAGACTGTTCAGTGTGTGTTATTATCTCACATTCAGTAAAAATGAGTTGAGTGCTATGAAATAATTCAAACTGAAACCAAATAAGAAAGTAATCTCTCAGTCCGCCATAGGACTGACATTTAATGAACTTTAGCAAGGTGTGTTTCAGTTTTTGTGTTTATGAAATATGCTATATGGATGTAGCTTCCCTATTGGTTCAGAGGGAATTATTGTCCTGAATAGGGAATTTCCCCTTTGAATCCAGTGTTTCACATATTTTCTGCTCTATTTGTGATAATAATGTTTATGTAATACTTATAATAATTTTAGCATGATTTTGTGTAGTCAAGAACTTTATATAAAAAGTATAAGTAATTCCAAACTTTTCCTTTCTTCCTGTGTTTTATAATTTTTGGATTTCCATAAGGATTGTGCATTCTTTGGGATTTCACAATTCTTGCATTGGAGTGGGCAAGGGTTACTATAGAGGGCTTTTGCATTTGCTTTTACGAGGCAGGTCTATCAGATTTCCCAGCTATAATCCACTAGTTTTCACATTCATATTTTGTCTTGGTAAGTTGTGCATCACATGGGAAGTAGAAGTTTATACTTCACATTTTAAATCCAAATGGGGCTTGATTTTTCCCTCCTTCTCAGAGTGTTAGGATGAATGGCCTGCTTTCATTTCCCAGGCTATGGTACATTGTGAGGGTCTCCAGCTCACTGAGGATAGGCTTGGTTCACGCTTTGACAGAGGTCTCAGGCCCTGCCTTTTGTCCTATAGAGTCAGACCTCTTGGTTTCCACATGGACCTCTTGCCTCAGTGCCCAGCCCCATGCCCATACTCCTCCCAGTGCCTTCTACCCCTGCCTTCCTCCTGCTCGAGCCGATACAGGACATGTCACAGTTTTCTTATTCAGGCCTTAGTTTACTTCTTCATTCCTGGAATCTGTGCTTGACTCTTATGTATTTCGTGTCACTCATATATTTTCTTTCAGGCGTGCTATATTTTATTTGCATTTCTATATATTTGTTTCTTTGTGTGTGTGTGTGTGTGTATGTGTGTGTGTGTGTGTGTGTGTGTGTGTGTGGCAGGCTCTCCTCATTAGCTCATCCATCATATTTTCAGAACCAAGAATTTTAGCCCTGTTTTATACATGAAGACCTTGATGTTCATTGATGTTGGATATTTTAGACAAGTTTCCAGAGCTAGGACAAAGTGGATGTAGGATTTGAACTTAGGTTTGCCTAAATTGCACAGCTTAAGCTATAGTCCACCAATGTCATTGAAATATTATAGATGAAGAAATGCTAAAGATCAAGTGATCTAATAGTCTCTTCATGCAGACTAGAAAGGACTTGATGCAGCCAAGGAGACGTGACTTCCCGATACCACAGAAAGCAGGTTCTGAACTGCGCGGTTTGTGATGTGAACTGCCCCCTGAGATCTCCCGTGGCGAGTTCAACGCTCTTCACACTCAGCTCTGTAATCTACCTTCACTTCCCCTTCTGATTGCGGCTCCTGGAGCAGGGACTCATGGCCGGTACCCAGGATAACCATTTTTAAATTAAACATTGAGATCATTGTAGATTCACATGTAATGTTAAGAAATAACACAGAGAGATCTGTGTCTCATTTACCACGTTTTTCTCAAGGACAACTGCTCACAAAACTGTAGAATAATATTACAACCAGGGTGTGGGCATTGATATGGTAAGCACAGAGACCATTTCCATTGCAATAAGGACCCCGCATGTTGCCCTTTTATAGCTGCATCCACTTCCTTATGTCCCCACCCCTTCTTAGCCCCTTAGAATCTTCATTCTATTCTCCATTTCTATAAATTTGTCATTTCAAGAATGTTGTATAGATTTAATCATATAGCAAATGACCTTCTGGGTTTGACTGTTTCACCCAGCTTAATTACCTGGAAATTCATCCAGATTGTTGCTTGGACCAATAGTGCATTCCTTTTCATTGCTAAATAATATCCCATAGTATGGATGTTTTTTATTTTTATTTTTTTTATTTTATTTTATTTTTTTATTTTTTTATTAACGGAAAGAAAAAAAAAAGAAATTAACACAACATTTAGAAATCATACCATTCTATATATGCACTCAGTAATTCTTAACATCATCACATAGATGCATGATCATTGTTTCTTAGTACATTTGCATCGGTTTAGAGGAACTAGCAACACAACAGAAAAAGATATAAAATGTTAATATAAAGAAAAGAAATAAAAGTAGTAATAATAGTAAAAAACAACAACAACAAACAAACCAACAAGCAAACAAAAACAAAAAAAACCCTATAGCTCAGATGCAGCTTCATTCAGTATTTTAACATGATTACTTTACAATTAGGTATTATTCTGCTGTCCATTTTTGAGTTTTTGTATCTAGTCCTGTTGCACAGTCTGTATCCCTTCAGCTTCAATTACCCATTGTCTTACCCTGTTTCTAACTCCTGCTGAACTCTGTTTCCAATGACATATTTCAAGTTTATTCTCGAATGTCCGTTCACATCAGTGGGACCATACAGTATTTGTCCTTTAGTTTTTGGCTGGATTCACTCAGCATAATATTCTCTAGGTCCATCCATGTTATTACATGGTTCATAAGTTTATCTTGTCTTAAAGCTGCATAATATTCCATCGTATGTATATACCACAGTTTGTTTAGCCACTCTTCTGTTGATGGAGATTTTGGCTGTTTCCATCTCTTTGCAATTGTAAATAATGCTGCTATAAACATTGGTGTGCAAATGTCCGTTTGTGTCTTTGCCCTTAAGTCCTTTGAGTAGATACCTAGCTATGGTATTGCTGGGTCGTATGGCAATTCTATATTCAGCTTTTTGAGGAACCGCCAAACTGCCTTCCACAGTGGTTGCACCCTTTGACATTCCCACCAACAGTGGATAAGTGTGCCTCTTTCTCCGCATCCTCTCCAGCACTTGTCATTTTCTGTTTTGTTGATAATGGCCATTCTGGTGGGTGTGAGATGATATCTCATTGTGGTTTTGATTTGCATTTCTCTAATGGCCAGGGACATTGAGCATCTCTTCATGTGCCTCTTGACCATCCATATTTCTTCTTCTGGTAGGTGTCTGTTTAAGTCTTTTTCCCATTTTGTAATTGGGTTGGCTGTCTTTTTGTTGTTGAGTTGAACAATCTCTTTATAAATTCTGGATACTAGACCTTTATCTGATATGTCGTTTCCAAATATTGTCTCCCATTGTGTAGGCTGTCTTTCTACTTTCTTGATGAAGTTCTTTGATGCACAAAAGTGTTTAATTTTGAGGAGCTCCCATTTATTTATTTCCTTCTTCAGTGTTCTTGCTTTAGGTTTAAGGTCCATAAAACCACCTCCAGTTGTAAGATCCATAAGATATCTCCCAACATTTTCCTCTAACTGTTTTATGGTCTTAGACCTAATGTTTAGATCTTTGATCCATTTTGAGTTAACTTTTGTATAGGGTGTGAGAGATGGGTCTTCTTTCATTCTTTTGCATATGGATATCCAGTTCTCTAGGCACCATTTATTGAAGAGACTGTTCTGTCCCAGGTGAGTTGGCTTGACTGCCTTATCAAAGATCAAATGTCCATAGATGAGAGGGTCTATATCTGAGCACTCTATTCAATTCCATTGGTCGATATATCTATCTTTATGCCAATACCATGCTGTTTTGACCACTGTGGCTTCATAATATGCCTTAAAGTCAGGCAGCGCGAGACCTCCAGCTTTGTTTTTTTTCCTCAAGTTGTTTTTAGCAATTCGGGGCACCCTGCCCTTCCAGATAAATTTGCTTATTGGTTTTTCTATTTCTGAAAAATAAGTTGTTGGGATTTTGATTGGTATTGCATTGAATCTGTAAATCAATTTAGGTAGGATTGACATCTTGACTATATTTAGTCTTCCAATCCATGAACACGGTATGCCCTTCCATCTATTTAGGTCTTCTGTGATTTCTTTTAACAGTTTTTTGTAGTTTTCTTTATATAGGTTTTTTGTCTCTTTGGTTAAATTTATTCCTAGGTATTTTATTCTTTTAGTTGCGATTGTAAATGGGATTCGTTTCTTGATTTCCGCCTCAGCTTGTTCATTACTAGTGTATAGAAAAGCTACAGATTTTTGAATGTTGATCTTGTAGCCTGCTACTTTGCTGTACTCATTTATTAGCTCTAGTAATTTTGTTGTGGATTTTTCTGGGTTTTCTACATATAGTATCATATCGTCTGCAAACAATGATAGTTTTACTTCTTCCTTTCCTATTTTGATGCCTTGTATTTCTTTTTCTTGCCTAATTGCTCTGGCTAGAACTTCCAACACAATGTTGAATAATAGTGGTGATAGTGGACATCCTTGTCTTGTTCCTGATCTTAGGGGGAAAGTTTTCAACTTTTCCCCATTGAGGATGATATTAGCTGTGGGTTTTTCATATATTCCCTCTATCATTTTAAGGAAGTTCCCTTGTATTCCTATCTTTTGAAGTGTTTTCAGCAGGAAAGGATGTTGAATCTTGTCAAATGCTTTCTCTGCATCAATTGAGATGATCATGTGATTTTTCTGCTTTGATTTGTTGATATGGTGTATTACATTAATTGATTTTCTTATGTTGAACCATCCTTGCATACCTGGGATGAATCCTACTTGGTCATGATGTATAATTCTTTTAATGTGTTGTTGGATACGATTTGCTAGAATTTTATTGAGGATTTTTGCATCTGTATTCATTAGAGAGATTGGTCTGTAGTTTTCTTTTTTTGTAATATCTTTGCCTGGTTTTGGTATGAGGGTGATGTTGGCTTCATAGAATGAATTAGGTAGTTTCCCCTCCACTTCGATTATGTTGAACAGTTTGAGGAGAGTAGGTACTAATTCTTTCTGGAATGTTTGATAGAATTCACATGTGAAGCCATCTGGTCCTGGACTTTTCTTTTTAGGGAGCTTTTGAATAACTAATTCAATCTCTTTACTTGTGATTGGTTTGTTGAGGTCATCTATTTCTTCTTGAGTCAAAGTTGGTTGTTCATGTCTTTCCAGGACCTGTCCATTTCATCTAAATTGTTGTATTTATTAGCGTAAAGTTGTTCATAGTATCCTGTTATTACCTCCTTTATTTCTGTGAGGTCAGTAGTTATGTCTCCTCTTTCATTTCTAATCTTATTTATTTGCATCCTCTCTCTTCTTCTTTTTGTCAATCTTGCTAAGGGCCCATCAATCTTGTTGATTTTCTCGTAGAACCAATTTCTGGTCTTATTGATTTTCTCTATTGTTTTCATGTTCTCAATTTCATTTATTTCTGCTCTAATCTTTGTTATTTCTTTCCTTTTACTTGCTTTGGGATTAGTTTGCTGTTCTTTCTCCAGTTCTTCCAAGTGGACAGTTAATTCCTGCATTTTTGCCTTTTCTTCTTTTCTGATAAAGGCATTTAGGGCAATAAATTTCCCTCTTAGCACTGCCTTTGCTGCGTTCCATAAGTTTTGATATGTTGTGTCTTCATTTTCATTTGCCTCTAGGTATTTACTAATTTCTCTTGCAATTTCTTCTTTGACCCACTTGTTGTTTAAGAGTGTGTTGTTGAGCCTCCATGTATTTATGAATTTTCTGGCACTCCGCCTATTATTGATTTCCAACTTCATTCCTTTATGATCCGAGAAAGTGTTGTGTATGATTTCAATCTTTTTAAATTTGTTAAGACTTGCTTTGTGACCCAGCATATGGTCTATCTTTGAGAATGATCCATGAGCACTTGAAAAAAAGGTGTATCCTGCTGTTGTGGGATGTAATGTCCTATAAATGTCTGTTAAGTCAAGCTCATTTATAGTAATATTCAGGTTCTCTATTTCTTTATTGAACCTCTGTGTAGATGTTCTGTCCATTGATGAGAGTGGTGAATTGAAGTCTCCAACTATTATGGTATAAGTGTCTATTTCCCTTTTCAGTGTTTGCAGTGTATTCCTCACGTATTTTGGGGCATTCTGGTTCCGTGCGTAAATATTTATGATTGTTATGTCTTCTTGCTTAATTGTTCCTTTTAATAGTATATAGTGTCCTTCTTTGTCTCTTTTAACTGTTTTACATTTGAAGTCTAACTTGTTGGATATTAGTATAGCCACTCCTGCTCTTTTCTGGTTGTTATTTGCATGAAATATCTTTTCCCAACCTTTCACTTTCAACCTATATTTATCTTTGGGTCTAAGATGTGTTTCCTGTAGACAGCATATAGAAGGATCCTGTTTTTAATCCATTCTGCCAGTCTGTGTCTTTTAATTGGGGAATTCAGTCCATTGACATTTAGAGTTATTACTGTTTGGATAATATTTTCCTCTACCATTTTGCCTTTTGTATTATATATATCATATCTGACTTTCCTTCTTTCTACACTTTTCTCCATGTCTCTCTCTTCTGTCTTTTCGGTTCTGACTCTAGTGCTTCCTTTAGTATTTCTTGCAGAGCTGGTCTCTTGGTCACAAATTCTCTTAGTGACTTTTTGTCTGAGAATGTTTTAATTTCTCCCTCATTTTTGAAGGACAATTTTGCTGGATATAGGAGTCTTGGCTGGCAGTTTTTCTCTTTTAGTAGTTTAAATATATCATCCCACTGTCTTCTAGCTTCCATGGTTTCTACTGAGAAATCTACACATAGTCTTATTGGGTTTCCCTTGTATGTGACGGATTGTTTTTCTCTCGCTGCTTTCAAGATCCTCTCTTTCTCTTTGACCTCTGACATTCTAACTAGTAAGTGTCTTGGAGAACGCCTATTTGTGTCTAATCTCTTTGGGGTGCACTGCACTTCTTGGATCTGTAATTTTAGGTCTTTCATAAGAGTTGGGAAATTTTCAGTGATAATTTCTTCCATTAGTTTTTCTCCTCCTTTTCCCTTCTCTTCTCCTTCTGGGATACCCACTACACGTATATTTGTACGGTTCGCATTGTCCTTGAGTTCCCTGATACCTTGTTCAAATTTTTCCATTCTTTTCCGGATAGTTTCTGTTTCTTTTTGGAATTCAGATGTTTCATCCTCCAAATCACTAATTCTATCTTCTGTTTCTTTAAATCTGTCATTGTAGGTATCCATTGTTTTTTCCATCTTTTCTACTTTATCTTTCACTTCCATAAGTTCTGTGATTTGTTTTTTCAGTTTTTCTATTTCTTCTTTATGTTCAGCCCATGTCTTCTTCATGTCCTCCCTCAATTTATCGATTTCGTTTTTGAAGAGGTTTTCCATTTCTGTTCGTATATTCAGCATTAGTTGTTTCAGCTCCTGTATCTCATTTGAACTATTGGTTTCTTCATTTGACTGGGCCATATGTTCAATTTTCTGAGCGTGATCTGTTATCTTCTGCTGGCGTCTGGGCATTTAGTCAGATTTCCCTGGGTATTTGACCCCACAGGTTGAAAGATTTTTCTGTGCAATCTCTGGGTTCTGTTTTTCTTATCCTGCCCAGTTGGTGGCGCTCGTGGCACACGTTTGTCTACGGGTTCCACCAGTTAAAGTTGCTGTGGGTCCTTTAACTCTGGAAAATTCTCACCGTAGGGGAGGTTCGGCAGCCGAAGCGTCTTGGAAGAATGCCAGCCGGCCCGGGGTTCCGAATGCGGGGAGGGTCGCCGGCCGCCGCAGCACGGGAGAGCGTCCGGCCGAATTAGCTAGTCGGCCCGGGGCACCAAGCGTGGCGGGAGGGCACCAGCTGTCGCAGCCCGGGAGAGTGCACTATTCCCAGCCGAAGGGGGAGTCACGTGTTTGGAAGGGATCCCCCGGTCACTGTTCTCCGCAGTCTGGGGATTTCTGACCCAACTACCTCAGTTGTTCCGGGGGGCCTCTTGTGGTGGGGGCACCAGCCGCCGCAGCCTAAGGGGACCGCCTGTCCAATTCTACCAGCTGACCTGGGAAGGTGGAAGGGAGGGACTCCGGTCGCTTGCCGTCCCACCCAGGAAAGCCCGTGCCCCTTGGTGATCTCACCGGAGCTGGTTCTCCCAGATAGTCAGCCATTCCAGGATGGGGTACGCCGTCCCTTTGATCTCCCTCGTGGCTCCGGGAGCTGCTCTGTATTGTCTCCTCTCCCCCAGTAGCTGTTCTGGAGGAGGAAAGGTGAGGGCGGCAAGGCTGTAGAGGCTGGTGGTGGAGGAGCCGGTGAAGGCGGGGGAAGAGGGCACCGTGGTGGTTGGAGAGCGGCCGGAGCAGGAGGGGGAGGAGGGGGTAGAAGGAGGGCGGGTGGGTCGGCCGCTGCGGGGCGTGGGCGCCGTGCGGCGGGCCGGCGGAGAAAGAGAGGGGAGAAGGAGGGCGGGTGGGTCGGCCGCTGCGGGGCGTGGGCGCCGCGCGGCGGGCCGGCGGAGAAAGAGAGGGGAGAAGGAGGGCGGGCGGGTCGGCCGCTGCGGGGCGTGGGTGCCGCGCGGCGGGCCGGCGGAGAAAGAGTATGGATGTTTTTTAACCATTCATCTAAGGAAGGCTATCTAGGTTAATTTCAGTTTTTGGCTATTATAATAAAGCCAAGTATAGGATTTTGTGTGAACATAGTTTTCATTTGTCTGTATGGTATTTGCATATTTAGTTTCTTTAAGAAGCAAAAGAACTCTACAACAAAAGTACAAGCAACCCAATTTTAAAGTGGACTAAAGATATGAATAGGCATTTTTCTGAAGAGCAAATACAGATGGCTCAAAAGTACATGAAGAGATGCTCATTTTCACTGGCTATAAGGAAAATGCAGATCAAGACTACAGTGAGATACTACCTCACACCAGTAAGAATGGCTGCTATTAAACAAACAGGAAACTATAAATGTTGGAAAGGATGTGGAGAAACTGGGACATTTATGTACTACAGGTGGGAATGTATAATGGTGCAGCCACCATGGAAGACTGTTTGGTGGTTCCTTAGGAAACTAAATATTGAGTTGCCCTATGACCCAGCAATAGCACTGTTTGGTATATACCCAGAAGAGCGGAAAGCAACGACATAAACAGACATTTGCACACTGATGTTCATAGCAGCATTATTCACAATCACTAAAAGATGGAAACAAACCAAAAGCCCATCAACAGACGGGTGGATCAACAAAATGTGGTATATACATGCGATGGAATATTATGCTGCAGTAAGACAAAATGACGTCCTGAAGCACATGACAAGATGGATGAGCCTTGAGGACATAATGCTGATTGAAATAAGCCAGACACAAAAGGATAGATTCTGTATGACTCCACTTTTATGACCATGGTAAAGGTATAATCAGAGGCTTACAATACTGAATATAGGGAACTTAGAGATTCTGAGAAGCTAGAGATGGGTGAACGGTTAGCTAATGAGGTTGAACTCAAGTGTAAGGGAATAGATAGATGTGAAAGTGACTGTCTAGTGGCTCCAGAAGTAGTATTACCATATCAAAGGTGAACATGATTGAAAGGGGTTGTATAGACTCATATGTCCCATTGACTCACACTAGAAATATAAATAAGTTCTTGCATGGGCCACTACAAAGGTATGAATCTTGTAAAAAGAGTATATGATTTCAAGGTATGGGGGAAAAGTGATATTGCATGCTCTGGGATATGTTTAAAAGGAAAACATCAACAGTACCTCAGCAATACCAGGGTTACGTAATGCAGGAGTGACGAAAGTTAGGAGAGGTTTGGATTTTCTATTTGGCGAAGGTGTGTTTATTGGTTGTCTTTTTCTTGGGAACAATGAAATTATCTAAAATTGAGAGTGCTGATGGACTGTGGACTTTGAACATTATATATGACACCAAGTAGATGGAGGTGGCTGAAGGCTGCACTGACTGAGAAGTGGATTGTGGACGTTGGTGTGGACATATGATTAAACACTGCACTTCTACAGAAAGGAATGAAGTTGGGACACATGCAATGATGTGAATGAACCTATGGGACATTTGGTGTTGCAAAATAAGCCAGAAACAAAAGAGCAAATGCTGTATGATCTCGTTTAGAAAAGACTTATAAGAAAACAAGGGCCTAGATTATAAACTCTTATAGGAGTCATGTTTAGTTGGGAGTGGTAATTGTTATTCTGGATTTTGAGGTGCTGTTTTATAAATGTATAATCTGGTATTTAGAGATAAGAATTAAGCCAATTGGGTCAGGATTAAGGTAATTCAGAATACAGGGGTAAGGAAGACATTGCCTACATTTTAGAACTTTGCCTACACTTTGAGACTGAAGGAAGAAAGTTGTACAATGTCCAGAACCTAAA
Source organism: Tamandua tetradactyla (assembly GCF_023851605.1). Classification (NCBI taxonomy): domain Eukaryota; kingdom Metazoa; phylum Chordata; class Mammalia; order Pilosa; family Myrmecophagidae; genus Tamandua; species Tamandua tetradactyla. The sequence continues at coordinate 179,769,460 of NC_135332.1, forward strand.
TCCTCTAATTCATATTCTACTTCAACTTCATAAACATAATCTAATTCAACCTGTCTGGATGGATCATTAAACATTCCAAACACAGGGAGCTCAGAATGAGAATGAGGGCCTTTAATCTTGTATAGCCTACTGTAATGCCTGGATACATCCCAGATTATATTAAGTAGATAAAATGTATTGGCAAAATCCGTTGAGGGATGGAAGAAAACTTATGGAACTATCAAACTTTACCACTGAGGAAACCCCGGACACTGTGCCAAACATTCAGGGCACCTAAATTAATATACCAAGCCCTTGATCTTGAGGCTTGCTCTTGTGAAGCAATGCATGTAGTGGAGAAACTTAGCCTACCTATAGGTATGCCTAAGAGTTACTTCTGGAAGCCCTCTTTTGTTGCTCAGATGTGGCCTCACTCTCTCTAAGCCCAACTCTGCAAGTGAAACCATTGCTCTCCCCAGTACATGGGATATGACATCACGGGTGAAAGTCTCCCTGGTGGCATGGGAGATATCCCCCAGAGATGAGCTTGGCCCTGGCACCGTGGGATCAGAAATACTATCCTGACCAAAAGGGGGACAAGAAGTGTAGCAAATAAGGTGTCAGTGGCTGAGAAAGTTCAAGTAGAGTAGGGAGGCTACACTGGAGATCACTTTTATGCATGCTTCCTTTAGACATTGCTAATTATGATAACTTGTGAAACCCAACCAAAACCATTCCAGCCAATCCTGAAGAACACCTAGGGCATTAGTATATTAGTGCATTGCGATGTACTTTGAAATTCATTGCTCTTATGTATATACGTTATTTAAAGAGAAGGAGGACTATAACAGAGAAGATAGGACTTAGCAAATGAATATGACTGCTGAATCACTGTATCAGTATTTCTGTTGGTTTCCAGTGTCTCAGAGCAACTAGAAGAAAAATAAAAAATTGTGGAATTGTAACTCCTATTAAACTTTAAAATTTGTTCTATAACTACTTGTTATAATATACTTGGATATGTACTGCTTTTTTGTATATATGTTATATTTCACAATAAAAAAAATGGAAGCCAAAGAAATATTTTCTGGAGAGACTATACCAGTAGCAGCGCATAAGTAATGACGTTTCTCCACTTACTCACCAGCATTGGGTGCGTCACTGTTTTTTCACTTTAGCCGTTCTGATAAACATGTAGTGATATCTCATTGTGTTTTTATTTTGCATTTCCCTAATGATTAATGATGTTGGGCTTATTTTCCTGTGCTAATTTGTCCTTGTATATTCTTTTCAGTGAAATGTCTCTTTGACATTTATTGGATTTTGAGTTTTTATATATTCTAGATACTAGACCTTTGTGAGATACATGGTTTGCAAATATTTTTCCTTAGTCTGTAACTTGTCTTTTCATCCTCTTAAAATCAACTTTCTCAGAGCAAAAGTTTTAATTTTGATGAGATATAGTTTATCATTTTTTCCTTTTATGAATCATGCTTTTGTATCAGATTGGAGAATTCTTTGGCTAGATATAATTCCTGAAGATTTTCTTTTGTGTTTTCACTAAAAGTTTCATAGTTGTACAGTTTACATGTAAGCCTATGATCTGCTTTGAATTAACTTTGGTATAAGCTATGAGACTAAGGTCAAGTTTTTTCTTTCTTATGGATATTGAATTTTTCCAGTATTCTCTGTTGAAAGGTTATCATTTCTCCATTGAATTGTTTTTGCACTTTTCTCCAAAATGTGTTGATGTATGTGTTGGTTTATTTCTGAGTTTTCTGTTCTCTTCCATTACCTATGGATCAACCCCTCCATCAATATGATTGTAGCTATACACTAAATCTTGAAATTGGGTAGGCTAATTCCTTCTACTTTATTCTTTTTTCAAAGCTTTTTTTAAAAAAAGCTATTTCAGTTTCCTGGACTTTCTATATACATTTTAGAAAATTCTTTGTCTCTATCTGCAAAAATCTGGCTGGGATTTTTTTAACTTTTTAAAAATTGTATAGTATATATACAAAGCGAAGAAAGAAAAAAGCAATAGTTTTCAGAACACTCTTCAACAAGTAGTTACAGGACAGATCCCAGAGTTTGTCATGGGCCACCACAGCATCATCTCAGATTTTTCTTTCTAGCTATTCCAGAACATTGGAGGCTAGAAGGAGTATATATATTTTTATCATCACTTTTTTTCCCTTTTTTGTGAAAAGTAACATATATACACAAAAGCAGTAAATTTCAAAGCACAGCACAACAGTTATTCATAGAACAGATTTCAGAATTTGGTTTGAGTTACAATTCCACAATTTTTGGTTTTTACTCCTAGCTGCACTAAGATACTGGAGACTAAAAGAAACATCAGTATAATAATTCAGCAATCATGCTCATTTGTTAAACCCTACCTTCTTTGTATAATTCTACATTCATCTTTGGTCTTTCTAACCCACTCTTTAGGGATATTTGGGCTATGGCCATTCTACCTTTTTCATGTTGGAAGGGCTGTCAATAATAAAAGGTAGGGAGATGGAACTATCTGATGTTCTGGAGAGGCTGGCCTCTCTAGGTTTCAGGACTTATGTGGAATCTGGAGGTTGTAGGTTTCTGGAAAGTTACTCCAGTGCATAGAACCTTTGTAGAATCTTATATTTTCCCCTAGGTATTCTTTAAGACTCGCTGGAATGGTTTTGGTTGGGGTTGGCAAGTTATGATAGGTAGCAATGTTTAGCTGAACTTTATGTAAGAGTGACCTCCAGAGTAGCCCCTCGACTGTATTTGAACTCTCTCAGCCACTGGTACCTTTTTGCTACACTTCTTTTCCCTCTTTTGGTCAGGATGGCATTGTTGATCCCACAGTGCCAGGGCCAGGCTCATACTTGGGAGTCATGTCCCACGCCGCCAGGGAGACTTTCACTCCTGTATGTCATGTCCCATGTAGGGGGGAGGGCAGTGATTTCACTTACAGAGTTGGACTTAGACTGAGGCCACATCTGAGCAACAACAGAGGTCCTCTGGAGGTGCCTCTTAGGCACACCTATAGGTAGGCTAAACTTTTCTCCTGCATACATCAAGGGCTTTGCCTGTTGATTTGGGTGTCCCTAATGTTTGACACAATATCAGGGGTTTCCCCAGTGGTAAACTTTAATAGTTCTATACTTTTCCTCCCATCTTTCAAGGAATTTTGCCAATATTTTTGGTCATCTGCTTGATACAGTCTAAGATATATCCAGGCATTACATTAAGCTATAAGGATTAAAGGCCCTCATTTTTATTCTGGGCTCCCTGTGTTTCGATTATTTTAATCTGGACAGGTTGAATTAGATTATGTGCTACAGAAAATTTAGGTTCTAGACAAAATGAACCTTTCTTCCTTTGGTCTCAAAGAGTAGGTAAAGTTCTAAAAGATCTTGCTGGGATTTTGTTGGGAATTGTGTGAAGCCTATATATAAAGTCAAGAATTTTCATCTTTACTATGTTCAGTTTTCTAATCTGTGAGCTGGGAATGTATCTTAATTTATTTAGACCTTTGATTCCTGTCATCAGGATTGTGTATTTTTCAGCATGCAAGTGCTGTACCAAAAACCAGCTCTTTGTTTCATTCATTTTTCTTTATTGCTTTTGTTTTAAATTTCCTTGGCTTCTGCTTTTGGCCTTATTATTTCTTCTGTTTGCTTTATTATTTTATCTTGTTTTTTTATGTTCTTGAGGTTTGAGCTTAGATAATTGATTTGAGACTTTTCCTTTTCTTTTTGCTATGTACATTTAATACTGCAAGTTTCCTTTTCTGTACTGCTTTAACTGAAACCCTACAAGTTTTAAATTTCGCGTTTTCATTTTCCTTCAGTCCAGCGTACTTGTTTTGTGGAGTCTTTATGTTGGACCAATGGGTATTTAAAAGTGTATTGCTTAGTTTCCAAATGGTTTGAGGTTTTCTTGTTATATACAGAAACATAGTTACACACAGATATGCACACACATACACATCTAAATTCCTATTACTGGTTTTCTGTGATGGTTGGAGAACACACTGTGTGATTTCCATTCTTTTAAATTTGTTGAACTTTGTTTCACGGCCCAGATATGCTCTGTTTTGGTGGGTGTGCGATGGGCACGTGAAAAGAATTTGTATTCCACTGTTGATGCATGGAGTATTCTATATCTTCTTGGTTGGTGGTGTTTTTGACTTATTCCATGGGCAGCTAATTTTTCTATCAACATGTATATCTGAGCAGGGTACTGTATTTGTGGATTTGTTGATTTCTCCTTTCATTTTCATCAGTTTTAGCTTCTATTTTGTAGCTATATTGTTTGGCATATACACATTTGTGATTACAATATTTTCTTTGTGGATTAATATTTTATCATTATATGGTGTCCATTTCTGTCTCTGGTAATGCTGTTTGTTGTAAAGTCCACTTTATAGGACATTATAACAGACGCTACTTCTTTCTTTTGTTATGGTTCCACAGGTCTCTACGGTCCTATCTATTTTTTCCAAGTGTGTCTTCTCTCTGTTGTTCAGGTCGGGTAACTGTTCTGTCTTCCAGTTCACTTACCTTTCCTCTGTCCCCTTCTGCTCTTGAGCCCATCCATTGAGCTGTTTTGATTTTTATATTTGTATTTTTCATTTCTAACATTTTTATTAGAGAAAATAAAATAATTATTTTTATTTATTATTTTTATAGGCTTTTAATATCTTTCATTTCTTATTAAGACTTTCTTGTTTTTAAAACTTTATTTCAAAGGTGTTCATAATTGCTTATTGAAGAATTTTCATGATGGTTGCTTAAAAATCATTGTCAGGTAATTCTAACCAATTTGTCATCTTGGTGATGACATCCATTGATTGTATTTAAAAATTCAGCTTAAGAGCTTCCAGGTTCTTGGTACAACAAATAATTTTACTGAAACCCGGAATTATGAATTTGGACTTACTTAAGCCTGTTTTATTTGGTTTCCTCTGGCACTGTTTCTGCAGGGCACAGTCATCTCTGCTGGTTACTGCCAGGCACGAGCAGAAGTCCAGAGTCTCCACTTGGGCCCCACAGAGCAGGGTGCCTGGCCAGGGGGCCTCATCACTGCCACATGGGGGTGGGAATTCTGGCTCCACACTGGTTCTCCATGGACACCTCCAGATTGTGAGGGACAAGATGCCTCTTCGCTCTCCCATGCTCTCCACTGGCAGCTGATACCTTGTGGGGGGCTGGCCTTGTGACTGCGGTGTGGTGACTCGTGGCATTACCGACTGCAGTAGCCTCTGCTCACGCCAGCCCAGCAGGGAGGTGGGGGACGCTTCATCACTGGGGCGTGTGGTGGGTGCAGAGGCCGGGCTTCCCCAGCTGGTCTTCACCAGCAGCACAGTGGTGGTGCTGGGACGTGGAGAGGCTGGAAATCCTTGTAGCTTGGTGAGGTAGAATTCTAGGCTTCCTACTGGACTTTTGCTGACAGAGGTAGGGGCCACAATTTGTTTCTGTGCTGTTTGTTAGAGTAGATTGGTTGTTGCCTAAACACTGTCTGTCTTAAAGCCTGCCCTTTTCTTGGTTCTTTGTCAACAGAGAGAAACCTTTCGTTGGGGCATTTTTTGTCAGCATGCGTTGCCCTTTCTGTCCAGCTTCAGGTTCAGTCTGTGATACATGCCAAAAGAACATCCAGGGAAACCACTGCCATGTTGTTCCTTGAGTCTTGAGGTCCCCAGTCATTGGGGTTTTCCCCTCTCCACTTCTCAGAGTCTTCTTTTGCTACATATATTTAATGTCCAGGGTTGTTAGCTGTTCATAGTGGGAGGAGCGTGGAGTAGTACTTACCTTCCTGGTAGGAGAAGTTCAGCAGAACCATTTTTAACTTGTGTGGATCTGTCATTTAATCTGGTTTCCAGACTGAGAACTTGGAAAGCATGATTGCTGCCTGGCTGACATCTGGGTATGGTGGAAGGTAACCAGAGGCAGGTTAATGACTTTAAGATTAATCATGTGTACCCTTCTTTCCTAAAGCACAACCTCCCATATGCTGAATTGTAATTCAAGGTGCCATCCTCTTCTACTAACATCATTAGAACTAGAACTAGAATTTTTATTCTGCTTTTAATGTATAGAGGGTAGGAAATATGATAGTTTTAAAAGTACAAATAGAACATGTGCATGTGCTAAAATAATCAAACTATAGGAAGGATATATAATAAAATCAAGTCTTCCTTCTTCTCTAAGCCTCTGATACTCCTTCTCACTAGCTTGCTTATCTTTACATAATTTTTCTTCCATGAAGTTATTTTTAGACGTAATGTGACTGACATGACACACACACCTCAGCTGGTTGGAAGCTGCTGTGTACCCTAGAAGAGGCCATGTCCTTGTAATCCATTCCTGTGGGTGCAGACCTGTTGTGGGTGGGAACTTCAGACTAGGTTCTTTCAATTGAGATGTGACCCACCCAATTCAAGGTGGGTATTAGTCTTTTACTGGGTCCTTTATGAGAGAGTAAAAGGCAGAAAAGGCTGAGAAAGCTTAGAGAGAAACAGCTAGAGAGCTTGGAGAGAAAGGGACCAGAGGTGCTAAGAGGGGATCCACAGAAGTTCAGAGATGAGGCCACTGGGACCAGAAGCTGAAAGCAGCGATTCCCGGGAGCGAAGGAGTAGCAGACACCAGCCATGTGGCTTGCTGTCTGACAGGAACCCCAGAAGCCAGCAGCCTTTCTTCAGAGAAAGAAAGGCTAATGCCTTAATTCAGACATTTTCATGGTCTTAGAACTGTAAATTTGTAAGCTAATAAATTCCCATTGTAAAAGCCAACCCATGTCTGGTATATTGCATTCCAACAGCTTTAGCAAATTGAATGCAACCCCTTATGAACTGTCAGATTTTTCCCAGTATGTTATGAAAATGTATGCCATGTGACAGCCATTCCACTGAGCATTTTAAAGGTATTACTATATTCAATTTCAAAACATCTGGTCCTCAAACTGTGTGGCTTGAGCCAAATTGCTGACTTCTTTGAACGCCAGTGTCATCATACGTGGAATGGGGATCACGTGGTCATCCTCACAGGTGGGTCCTCCTGGGACATGCGGTGTGCTGTCTGGCACCTAGTGGGCTCGGGCACAGTGGCCGTGTGTTCTGTCACACCTCCTCCACCCCATCAGAAGTAAGACTAGAACTGATCCTGGTCCATGTGTGTTGCATGAGTAGGAAGATCCTCTGTACGTGAATTATTTGATTTGTTTTATTCTAGGTACTGAGCCTGTTGTGTATTAGAGAAGTATAATTATTGTGTTTCCCGAACATGCAGCTGTTCAAGTTCATCATTATCCTAAGCCTGAATGTGGAACTTCATGCTTAGCTTTTTTGTTTTATTCTCTTTTAAAAAAATCCTTTTAATGTTTTGAGATCTATGGGCACTACAAAGGAAAGATAATCCAGGTATCTTTTATCTGTTTAATGACAAACTGTCCAAATATGGTTTGTTAAAAGGTATTTGAATAATCCTTCTCCTCCAGGCTTGAACATTGAACTGTGTGGTCATAGAAAAATTCAAATAGCAAAATCAGGGTTCCTGAGGTTTGAAGTTTATTATTTTTATTAGAGAAGTTATGGGTTTATAGAACAATCATGCATAAAAAACAGGATTCCCATATACCACCTCACCAACAATACTGTGCATTGGTATGGAGCATTTGTTACAATTCGTGACAGCACATTTTTATGATTGTACTGTTAATCAAAGTCCATGGTTTAACTTAGGGTTCACTGTGTAGTGTAATTCCATGGATTTCTTTTAATTTATTCTGTTACAATATATACAATTTAACATTTCCCCTTTAAATCATAAATCATATTCAGATAAATATTTCAGTGCTGTTGACTGTGTTCACAATGATGTGCTACCATTGCTACCATCAAATACCAAAACATTTCCATCATTCTAAATAGGAACGCTGTATATTTTAAACCTCCAGTCTCCATTCTCTATCCCTACCCTATCCCTGGACAAACTATACTCTAGATCTTAATTCTATAAGTATATTTATTCCCATTGTTTCAGAATAATGAGGTCATAAATATTTATCCTTCTGCTTCTCACTTAAGACATCACCTGACAATATGATATCTTCAAGGTTCATCCATGTTGTTTTGTGTATCAGGATTTCATTCCTTTTTTACAGCTGAGTTATATCCCACACTAAGTAAATAACCACGTTTTCTTTATCCATTCACTGGTTGATGGACACTTGGGTTGAATACATCTTTTGGAAATTGTGAATTGTGCTGCTATGGTTATTGGTGTGCAAATACCTGTTCAAGTCCCTGCTTTCATTTCTTTTGGATATATTCCTAGTAGTGGGATTGTCTTGACAGGTTATATGGTAGTTCTATACTTAGCGTTCTCAGGAACAGGCAACCTGTCTTCCTCAGTGCCTGCATCACCACAGCAATGAATGAGTATTCCTATTCCTCTACATCATCTCCAACACTTGTCATTTTCCATTTTTTAAAAAAAACATTAGCCATTCTAATGAGTGTGAAATGGTATATCATTGTCATTTTTTATTTGCACGTCCCTGATGGTAATGATGTCACATTTTTTCATGTACTTTCTGGCTATTTATATATCTTCTTTGGAAAGATGTCTGTTCAAGTCTTTTGCCCTTTTATTTTAATTGGGTTGTTTGTCTTTTTGATGTTAAATTGACGGATTTCTTTATATATTCTGGATATTATTCCTTTATTGAATATGTGGTTTCCCAGTATTTTTTTCACAGTGTGTAAGTTGTTGTTTTACTTTTGTGATAAAGTCCTTGGAGGAACAAAATTTTTTAATTTTGATGAAGCCCCATTTATCTATTTTTTCTTTTGTTGCTTAAGCTTTAGGTGTAAAGTGTAAGAAAGCTTGCCTAGCACAAATTCTTTTAGGTGCTTCCCTACATTTTCTTCTAGGAGTTTAATAGTTCTGCTCTTATATTAAGATATTTGATCCATTTTGAGTTGATTTTTATATATGGTGTAAGGTAGGAGTTCTCCATCTTTTAATTGCAAATGGAGATCCAGATTTCCAACAGTGTTTGCTGAAGAGACTATTCTTTCTCAATTGGATGGTCTGTGCCACCTTGCTCAAAATCATTTGACCTTAAATGTGAGGGTTGATTTCTGAGCTCTCAATTCTATTCCATTGATTTATATGTCTATACTTGTGCTGGTACCATGCTATTTTGATTACTGTGGCTTTTTTTTTTCCCTGAGACCCCGCTTACATTTTGCATTTTTATCTCCATTTGTTCTTTTGTCTGTTTATATGGTTTTCTCCTTTGATTTGTATTAGAATGATATTAGCTTCATAGAATGAGTTAGGTAGTGTTTCCTCTTCTTCAGTTTTTTTGAAGAGTTTGAGCAGGATTGATGTTAATTCTTCTTGGAATGATGGATAGAATTCACTAGCGAAGCCATCTATTCTTGGACTTCAATCTTTTTACTTGTGATTGGTTTGTGAGGTCTTCTATTTCTTCTAGAATCAATGTAGTTGTTTATATGTTCCTAGGAAAATGTTTCATCTAAGTTGTTTAATTTGTTGGCATACAGCTGTTCATAGTATCTTCTTATGACCTTTTTTATTTCTGAGGAATATGTGGTACTGACCCCCTCTCATTTCTCGTTTTATTTTTTTGAATCTTCTTTGTTTTTTTCTTGTCAGTCTAGCTAAGGGTTTGTCAATTTTGTGAATCTTCTCAAAGAACCAATTTTTGGTTTTATTAATTCTTTCTTTTGTTTTTCATTCTCCGTCTCATTCATTTCCACTCTGATCTTTGTTATTTCTTTCCTTTTCTTGGATTTGGGATTAGTTTGCAGTTCTTTCTCTAGTTCCTCCAGGTTTGCAGTTAGATCTTTGATTTCAGCTCTTTCTTCCTTTTTAATGTAGGCATATAGGGCTATAAATTTCCCTCTGAGCACTGCCTTTGCTGGATCCTGTAAGTTTTGATATGTTGTATTCTCAGTTTCATTTGTCTTGAGATGATTACTTTTATCTCTTGCAATTTCTTCTTTGACCTACTGATTGTTTAAGAGTGTGCTGTGTAACCTCCACATATATGTGAATCTTCCTGCTCTCCATTGTTATTGATTTACAGCTTCATCCCATTATGATCATAGAAAGTGCTTTGTATAATTTCAATCCTTTTAAATTTATTAAGACCTGATTTGCGACCCAACATGTGGTCTGTCCTGGAGAATGATCCATGAGCACTTGAGAAGAATGCATATCTTGATATTTTGGGGTGCAATGTTCTATACATGTAGTTAGGTCTAGTTCATGTATCATATTATTTAGGTTCTCTGTTTCCTTATTGATCCTCTGTTAAGATGTTCTATCTTGTGATAAGAGTTGTGTGTTAAGTCTCTGCAATTATTATACCTTTTTTTTTGGGGGGGGGGGGGTGCGGTACCTGGATCAGGAATTGAACCTGGGTCTCCCGTATGGAAGGTGAGCATTCTACCACTGAACCACCGCGTGCACCATCTGCTATTATTATAGATATATCTATCACTCCCTTCAGTTTTGCCAGCATTTGCCTCATGTACTTTAAGGCAGTTTTTTAAGGGGTATAGATATTTATGACTGTTATTTCTTCTTGATGAATTGCCCCTTTTAAAAATATATCTTTGTCTCTTGTATAATTTTTGCATTTAACGTCTATTTTGTGTGATATTAATATAGCTACCCCAGCTCTTTTTTGGTTACTGTTTACATGGAATATCTTTTTCCAGCCTTCTACATTCAACCTATTTGTGTCCTTGAGTCTAATGTGAGTTTTTTTGTGGACAGCATAATAGACAGATCCTACATTGTTATCTGTTCCACCAATCTGCATCTTTTGATTGGGGAGTTTAATCCAATAATTTTCAGTGTTATTATTGTAAAGGCAGTACTTAGTTCAAAAACTTTACCTTTTACTTTTATTTGTCATTTCTTTTTTTCCCTCTCTTTTTATCCTTTTAGTTACCCTTACTGATAATCTTCATTTCTATATTCTCCTCCAAGCCTCTCTCTTTTCCTTATAGTCTTCAGAACTCCTTTGAGTATTTCATTTTGGGTAGGTTTCTTGTTGCTGCAGCTTTTTAATAAATTTTAAGACTGGAAAGTGTGAATACTCAAATTTCATTTTTCTTTTTCAAGATGGCTTTAGCTATTCAGGGCCCCTTACCCTTCCAATTAAGTTTAATGATTGGCTTTTCCATTTCTGCAAAGAATTGACTGGGATTGCACTGAATTTATAAATTGCTTTGGGAGGTTTTTCCATCTTAATGATAGTTAACCTTCCAATTCATGAGCAAAGAATACCCTTCCATTTGTTCAGGTCTTCTTTAATTTCTTTTAGCAATGATTTTTCAGTTTCTGTGTACAAGTTCTTTACGTCCTTGGTTAGATTTAGCCCTAGATAACTTATTCTTTTAGTTGCTATCATGAATGAATGTTTTAAAGTTCTTTTTCTGATTGTTCATTGCTTGTGTGTAGAAACAGTAACAATTTTGGGGTGTTGGTCTTAAGCCCTGCAGTTTGTTGAATTCATTTATCAGCTTTATGAGCTTTATTGAGGATTTTTCAGAATTTTCAGTATATACAATCATATATCTGAAAATAGGGACTGTTTTACTTTTTCTTTTCCAGTTTGGATGCCTTTTATTTCTTTTTCTTGCCTGATTGCTCTGGCTAGAACTTCCGCACACTGTTGAATAACAGTGGTGGCAGTGGGCACCCTTATGTTCCTGATCTCAGAGGGAAAGCTTCCACTGTTTCATCATCAAGTAGGGTGCTCACTGTGGGTTTTTAGTATATCCTTTCAATCATGTTGAGGAAGTTTCCTTCTATTCCTGGTGTTCTAAGCGTTTTCATCAAGAAAGGGTGCTATATTTTATCAACTGCCTTTTCTGCTTCAGTTAAGAAAATCATGTACTTTTTCTTTAATTCTGTTAATGTGTTTATTACATTAGTTGATTTTCTTATGTTGAAACACTTGCATGCCAGGGGTAAATCTCACCTGGTGATGGTGTATAATTCTTGTAATTTGCTGTTGGATTAGTTTTGGTAGTATTCCATTGAATATTTTTTTAATCCATATCTGTAAGAGACATTTGGTCGGTAGTTTTCCTTTCTTGTGTTACCTTTATCTGTCTTTGGTGTGAAAGTAATGATGACTCAACATATGAGTTAGGGAGTGTTCCCTTCTCTTCATTTTTTTTGGAAGAGTTTGAGCAGAATTGGAGTTAAATCTTCTTGGAATGATTTGTAGAATTCCCTTGTGAAGCCAGCTGGTTCTGGGCTTTTCTTTGCTTGAAGTTTTTGATTATTGACTCAGTCTCTTTATGGGTAATTGGTTTTTGAAATGTTGTATTTCATCTTGAGATAATGTAGGTAGTTTATGTAGTTTCTAAGAATTTGTCCCTTCCATCTAGGTTATCTTATTTTTTGGCATACATTTATTTCTTCATGGTATCCTATTATAGTCCTTTTTATTTCAGCAGGGTCAGTAGTAATGTGCCACTTTTCATTTCTGATTTTGATTTATATCCATTCTCTTTTTTCTTTGTTAGTCTAACTAAAGGTTTGTCAATTTTATTGATCTTTCCAAAGATCCAAGTTTTGATTTGTTGATTCTCTCTATTGCTTGTTATAGTTTTTTATTTACCATGAAGTTAACATTTAACATACTAAATATATAAAATTCATGTTTGGTATGATATCAACTTAAATTCTATAGCTTACACACATACTTTTCCTATATCTCTCTGTCCCCCCCACCATTTCATTTATGTCTTTATATATTATATGTCAAAAAACCTAGATTTATTATTAATTCTCATGCATTTGCATTTTTTTCACCTGTAAGAAGTAAGAATTGGCATTATATACCAAACAATGTAATATAATAATACTGGAAGTTATGATTACCCAAATAACTCCTTTTACCACAGGTCTTTATTTCTTTATGCTGCTTTGAACTCGTGTCTAGTGTCCTTTCCTTTCAGTCTTAAGAACTCCCTTCATCATTGCATATAGGGCCAGTCTAATGGCGGTGAATTCCCCTAAGCTTCTGTTATCTGAGAATGTCTTAACTTCCCCCTCAATTTTGAAAGAGTCTCAGTAGATATAAAAGTCTTAGCTTGGCAGTTGTTTTCCTTCAGCACTTTAAGAATTTCAACCCACTGCCTTTTTTCCCCCATGGTTTCTGATGAGAAATTAACAGTCATTCTAATTGGGACGCCCTGGTACATTTACACATTGCAGCTTTCAGAACTCTGTCCTTGTCCTTTGTATTCAATAGCGTAATCACTATCTGATGGCGTGTATTTTTCTTCATGTTTCTTGTTCTCCCAGCTTCTTGGGTGTGCGTATTCATGTCTTTTGCTAAGTTTCGGATGTTATTTCTTTTATGATTCCTTCTGCCCCTTTCTCTCTTTTTTCTCCTCCTGGGACTCCTATAATGTGCATATTGGTCCCATAGCTATTGTTAGGCTATTTTTGCTTTTAATATTTCTTTTTTCTTCTATCCCTCAGCCTGACCCATTTCAAGTCTCTTGTCTTTAGGTTCTCTGATTCCTTCTTCTGCCAGCTCCAATCTGCTCTTCAAACCCTCCTGGGCATTTTTCATTTCAGTTACTGTGATCTTCAACTCCAGTAGTCGAAGTCTGGTTCCTTATTCAAATTTTCTGTCTGTTTTCTTAGATTCTCATATTGTTCATTCACTGTTGCCCTGATATCCTCGAGTTTTTTTCTCTGTACTTTCCTTCATCTCCCTGAGCATTTTTAAGGTCATTTTTTTGCAAGGCTTTGTCGATATGTTTACATTCTTGCCTACCTTGTTGATGTTTAATGGATTTTTGTCCTCCTCCTTTGGATGGGCCATCATTTCCTCTTTCTTTGTTTGTCTGGTACTCTCCTGTTGCACAATACACATTTTAATATTTTATAATGTTAACTCTGGGTTTTACTTCCTGGGATATCTGTTTCTTGGTTTTGTAACCTAATAAGATAGAGATTTTCTTGAGCTTCAACTCTCTTATCAGGAAGATCTCCCCAAGGTGCAGTGTACAGGGTTTTCCTTGTCCTGGGTCTCTGTCCTGTCCTGGGCTTTGTTGTTCCCTTGTTGCAGGAATTTTCTTGTCCCCTCTGCTTCCCAGGGACAGAACTTGCTGTCCTGGGTATTTGAAGCCAGCAGGCCTCTGTCCCAGACTGTCTACTTCTATAGGTTTTTTACAGTCCTTTCATTGTCTCAAGTTGATTTTGCCTGGAGGGAAAATTCTGGGAGGAGGATCAACCCTGAGTGGACTTTCCCAGTCTACACAGGGCCAGGGACCCATAAAAGGGCACAGATCAGCTCCAGATGTTCTGGGGAGGGGCTCAGTAGGAGATCCAAAAGCTTTGCTGATGGCTCCTCAAAGCTGAGCTTTCCTAGCATGCCCAGCACATGCAGCCCTGGGCTGACAGTCCCCAGCCTGAGATATTGCTGCAGGGCTCCCTCTACCCCTGCTGGAGTGGTTGGACAGTAAATACCTTCTGAGTTGGGACCCCGCGATCTGAATTTGCTGATCAAAGTCCATGATCAGTGATCAGCTGCACCCACCCCTGTTCTTGGGGAAGAGAAATTTTGCATACCTTTCTGTCATAGCCATGAACTTAACCCTGTAGTGGTCTGCCGTGAGAGAGGGGATGGACTCCAGTAGCTGACTTGTAGAGAGCAGTTTACAGTCTGTACCATAATTATCTGCATTTCCCCTGCTCTTCCCTGGATGCTGCAGTGCTCTTCTAGCCTCTGGAGCCTCAGATGGTTCCGGCTTGTTTAATGTTTGTTTTGGTGGGACCACTGGGTCCTGGTGCTGCCTACTTTGCTGTTGTACCTAGAAGGCACCAACAAGAGGTTACCTTCACTCAAGAAAGGCCAATGACATTCAGGTTTCTCTCTCAAATGGAAAGCCACATGGCAAACATGGCAATGTCTGCTAGCTTTCTCTCCAGGCTTCTTGTTTCATGAAGCATTTCCTTCTTCATCTCCAGGGGCATTTTCCTTCTTCATCTCCAAAGGTCTCTGGCTGCATGGGCTCTCATGGTTCATGTGGCTCTCGTGGCTCTCAAGCTTTCTCCAAAATGCTTCCTCTCTTAAGGATTCCATTAAACTAATGGAGACCCATTGGAATGGGTGGAGTCACACCTTCCTCTGATCAAAGGTTAATACCCACAATAAGATGAGGCACGTCTCTGTGGAGATGATCTGATTGAACTTCCAACCCACAGTACTGAATAGGGTTCAAAAGAAACAGCTGCCTCCGTGAGATGGACCACGACGAAAACATGGCTTTTCTAGGGCACATAAACCAGCACGCATACTGTGTGATGTGATGTATATATTTGCTTGTTTGTTTCCTCTTCTTTCTATTAAAGACTAAAATGTCAAGCCCCTGTGGGCAGGAAATTCATCTGATATGTTCTTGGTGTGTCCACAGTGCCTTGTGGATGAGGCTTTCTAGGTGCTCAAATAGTATTTGTTGAATTAAGAAATTCTCTTTCAGATATGACTATTGTAAGCATCACGTGCTTTTTAAAATTCAAGCTGAGGATACACTATTTATTGTGATTAGGAAGATATTTGGACTCATGTCTACATCTTATTTTGTGTTTCATATTTAACTTTATATTGCTGTGTTTTTTCCCCATTTTTTACTGGAAAGATTGAGTTTCCAATAAATCTATTTCCCTCTTCTTATTAGGAACTTAAGTATCATTATTGTAATTATTCCATGCCCCTTTCAATTATAATAGATGTTCTTATAGATACTTTTATGCCCTTACCTAATAATACAATCTACTATATAAATCCCATCTTGTTTTTAAACCAATCCGAATTATAATTCTCATAAATTTGTATTCTTACAGTTAATGCTTATATGAACTTATTTTAACTAATATAGGATACTAGGGTTTTCAAAGTGTGTAACTGAAAAAAAAAACTTTTATTCTAGGCTTACAAATCCAAATCAAGATTCCAATGCTTTCTTAAAAAGAAAGGTAGATTTGGAATTCATTCTGCTGGAGAAGAAGACTTTATGTTGACCTAATAGAAAATATAAATATATTTTAATCCACAGATTTACCAATTTACCAGTATTTATTGTGCTTCATCCTTTCTGTCTGTCTGCACATTCCTTTATTCTGAAATGCCTTTTTAATGCAGGCTTTTTGAGTGACATACTATGAAAATTGATCTAAAAATGTTTCTATGTGGACCTGACTTTTGAAGGGTAATTTATCTGGCTCTGGAATTCTGAGCTGACAGTTATTTTCCTTAGTACTTTGAATGTATAATTTTGTTGTTTTCTGCGTTGTGACTGGTGAACCCACTGACGTTCTATTTGTTGTGTCTTGAATCAATCTATTTTTTTCTGGTTGTTCTTTGATGTTCTGCAGTTGTTGTTTTTTCACCTTGAAATTAGGGTTTCTTTGTATTTATTTTGATAGGAACTTGTCATTCATCAGACTGGATCCCATCACTCTTCAATGCTTATAAATTTATCATCCAGGTTTCCTCAAACATGAATGCCTCCGATTTCTCTAGTCTCCTCCTTTGAACTCTCGAATGCATGTTGGACTTTCTTAATCTCTAAATCTATCTCTCTTTGCCACTGAGTTTCCCTCTCTAGCTCTCTTTTCTACATTTGGGGTGTTTTCACAAGAACTTTTAGATTACCAATTTTTATTTCTACCATATATAATTTGGGTCAAATTCATACCATTTAAATTTCAACAAATATTTGTTTATTAGAAAATGTTTTATTTTGGGCATTTTTGAATTTGCTTGTTTTTTTCATACTGTTTTGTTATTTTACTTTTTGAATATTTCTATTTTAATCTCTTTTGTCACTTTAAATTTATTTATATAATGCTCTCTTTTTTCCCAAGGTGTTGTTTTATTTTTATTGTCACTGCTGCTGTTATTTCCAGTTCTTAATTCCAGTGTTAATTCCATATTCATTGACCTGATGACTCCATAGTGGTAGCTTGTTTCTTTATGTGGCTGTTAATAATTTGCTTTCAGCTTCTTTTTTTAACCAGTTTCTTTCTCTTTGGGGGTACAGTTAAGCGTTTTCTAGGAGCTTCTGGAGGGGCCTGGGCTTTTCAATAGCTACAGATTCGTTTTCTATGTTAATTTATGAGCCTAATGGAACAGAGCTGAGCTTCAGTTTCTCAGTGGTATCTTTTATCCATTTCCGAGGCCCATAACAGAGTCAGGCTTCCTCATTACCTAGAGCAGTGGACGCGTGTCCGGCAAGGGGCAGCTGAGTCTGGAGCTTCTGCAAGGGCTCTCCCCTTGTGGCCTAAGCCTGTGACTCCTGCAGTTTCCTGAACAGCAGACCCCTGGACCTGTCACCCGTGGGGCACAGTTGGTCCAGGATCCTTACAGCATTTAGGCAGGTTTCTTATGCTGCTTTCTTTTCCCTTTGGGCATCTGGGAATTCCCCTTCTCTCTTTTGGGCTCACCTATGTGTCAAAACAGTTTGCTGTGTTTTTCTCTGAATAGTTACAATTTTATAACAGGAGGATGCTTAGACTCAGCTCACACTGCCCAGTTTGCCAGAAGTGCCCCTTTTATTAAGTATAGTTCTAGGGATGACGCTATGCTCATGAAGACCTTAGTGTCTCTTGCCTGAGAGCAGCAGGAAATGATCATCGTTTGCAAACCACACCTGGGACATAACAGGAAGAATTCCTTAGGGCCAGAGGGTAGTTCGATGAGACCCGCACAACGATATGAGATTTTTACTTCCTCATCTATATTTTGAATTACTTCGCTCTCTCTGTTGTCTGGGATGAAGAAGCATTATTTTTGAAGTTATGAAAGCGTATTTAATGTGATAAACACAAACAAGAGGCTGAAAGAGACGCCTGTGGTGTTGGGACCTGTCACCCGTGCGCCTGCCCTTCCTTCTGACTCCCAGTGCAGCAAAGCAGCACTTGACATGATCTTCTCCTGACCTCCATCTCCTAAATCTGGGAATAGATTTCAACTCGTGGTGTTGCCTTATTTCTTCCCTCTCAGGAATATGTCTTTACTGAAGCATTTATAAATACAAAAGAATGGAGCTTCTGCATAAAGAGGGCCTGTGTCTTCTGAACAGCAGGGTGGACCAGCGGCCAGACTCAGCGCGGTGGCCTGGGACGTGGAGTCCTGCACGCCTGGCCCTTTCTCCTGGCAGATGCCTGGAAGCCCCACCACAGACAGGGTCCTTTCTTCTTTCTTCCTTGCCTGCCCCCAGCCTGCTAATGGCATCTGAAGGAGCGTGGATAGATGTACCAGGCACCTGTCTGAATCAGATCAGAATAATTTTTTAAAATGGATAATTCCATCAGAAATATGAAATGATTTTAGCTTTCTCATTGAATAGGGGAAATGCTCTCTCACAGATGTGCAAACTGAGTTTTTGTAAGCTCTTCCCTTTCTCAGCAAGGGAATGGAAGTGAGGATAGTGGACTCCATGACATCTGAGAAAAGTAGTCTGTGGGTTCTCGAAAGCGGAGGGAGCACTAAGGTTTCCTGTATCCAGCAAATGCTCAGCACCCAGAATGATAGCGCCCTTCTCAGGCTGAGAAACTGCACCCACCTCAGCGTCCAAAGAAACTCATTTATGACCCGGAACGTTTATTCCTTTATTATTCTGTAACCAGCTTTAGCCAGAAAACATGCAGCTTAATGCATGCTTGTCCTGAACAAACTACATTTTCTATCCTCCTGTGCAGCCCCATGTGGTTAAAGGACCAAGTTCTGGCCCATGGGATGGAAGCAGAAGGGAGCGTGCCTTCGGTCACCCTCTTCCTACTTTTTTTTTTTTCTCATCACGTAGTTGCATATTCATCACCATGATCATTTCTTAGAACTTTGCATCAATTCAAAAAAGAAATAAAAAACACTCATACATACCATACCCCTTACCCCTCCCTCTCATTGACTGCCAGTATTTCCATCTACCCAGTATATTTTAGCCTTTGTTTCCCCTGTTTTTTCTATACCCCTTACCATTCCCTTTCATTGATCACTAGCATTTCAATCTACTAAATTTATTTTAACATTTGTTCCCCCTATTATTTATTTATTTTTAATCCACGTTTTACTCATCTGTCCATACCATAGATAAAAGGAGCATTAGACACAAAGTTTTCACAATCACACAGTCACACTGCAAAAGCTATATCATTATACAATCATCTTCAAGAAACATGGCTGCTGGAACACAGCTCTACATATTCATGCACTTTCCTCCAGCCTCTCCAATATACCTTAACTAAAAAGGTGATAGCTATACAATACATAAGAATAACCTCCAGGATAACCTCTCCACTCTTTTTGAAATCTCTCAGCCATTGACACTTTATTTTGTCTCATTTCTGTCTTCTGCCTTTTGGTCTAGAAGGTATTCAATTTTAATACCTTGATGCTGAGTCCCAGCTTATACTAGGATTTCTGTCCAATGTTGCCAGGAAGATTTACACCCCTGGGAGTCATGTCCCACGTAGAGAGGGGGAGGGCAGTAAATTTGCTTGCTGTGTTGGCTGAGAGAGAGAGGCCACATCTGAGCAACAAAAAAGGTTCTCTTGGGGGTGACTCTTCGGCTTAATTTTGAGTAGGCTTAGCCTATGCTTTGTGTGGATAAGTTTCATATGAACAAACCCCAAGATTGAGGGCTTAGCCTATTGCTTTGGTTGTCCCCACTGCTTGTGAGAATACCAGAAATTCTCCACACGGGGAAGGTGAATTTTCCCCCTTTCTCACCATTCCCCCAAGGGGACTTTGCAAATACTTTTTTATTCACTGTTTAATTCACTCTGGGATTTATTGGGGCATTACTCTGGACAAACCTACAAAATCTCAAGGCTCCATGTACTTATGGTGTTCAATTAAACTGTCCACATAATTTATATTAGGAAATGCACTTGTCAAAATATAAATTTTGTACCAAATAAACATTTTTTGCTTTAGTCTCACATATAAGTTAAAGTTTTAAGATATGTTTTACCATCTATTTTCAATACTTTGCAATATTGACATTCCTTTGTTCTTCCTCATACAAAAACATTTTTTAATTTGTACACTTAATCACTATCGTTGTACACTCTAGACATTCTTAGATTATACCGTCTCAGTCTTTATCATCTATCTTTCCTTCTGATTTCATTTTTGTGCCCCCAGCTCTCCGCCTTCTATCATTCTCACATTCATCTTCTTTCAGTGTTCTAACATTATTGTATTACAGTCAGATAGTATTGTGCTATCTGTTTCTGAATTTTTACAAGCAGTCCTTTTGTACACTCTGTGTCCCTGTTGTACAATCCCATCTCCAATTACCCAATATGTACCCTATTTATCTCTCCTGATGATCTCTGTTCTTAGCTGAAATTCTCCAAGTTCATTCACTAATGTTAGTTCATATCAGTGAGACCATACAGTTGTCCTTTTGTTTCTGGCTAATCTCACTCAGCATAATGTCCTCAAGGTCCATCCATTACAGCTGCATAATATCCCATTGTATGTATATATCACAGCTTGTTTAGCCACTCACCTGTTGATGGACATCACTTGGCAATTGTAAATAATGCTACTATAAACATTGGTGTGCAAATGTCCATTTGTGTCCTTGCACTCATGTCTTCAGAATAGATACCTAGCAATGGTATTGCTGAATCATATAGCAATTCTATATTTAGCTTCCTAAGGAACTGCCAAATTGCCTTCCACAGCAGTTGTATCATTTTACATTCCCACCAACAGTGTATAAGTGATCCTCTTTCTCCATATCCTCTCCAGCACTTGTCATTTTCTGTTCTATTGATAATGACCATTCTTGTGGGTATGAGATGATATCTCATTGTGGTTTTGATTTGCATTTCCCTAATAGCTAGGGAAGTTGAGCATCTTTTCATGTGCCTTTGGCCATTTGTATTTTCTCCTCTGAGAAGTGTCTGCTCATGTCTTTTGCCCATTTGGTAATTGGATTGTTTGTCTTTTTGTTGTTGAGTTGAACAATCTCTTTATATATTCTGGACTAGACCTTTATCTGATATATTGTTTCCAAATATTGTCTCCCATTGTGTAGGCTGTCTTTTTACTTTCTTGACAAAGTTCTTTGATGCACAAAACTGTTTAATTTTGAGGAGTTCCCATTTATTTTTTTTCTTCAATGCTCATGCTTTGGGTGTAAGGTCTAGGAAACTGCCACCTATTATAAGATTTATGGGATATTTCCCTACATTTTCTTCTAAAAGTTTTATGGTCTTAGGTCTAATGTTTAGGTCTATGATCCATTTTGAATTAATTTTTGTATAGGGTGTGAGATATTCTCTTTCATTCTTTTGCATGTGGATATCTGGTTCTCTAGGCACCATTAATTTAAGTGACTATTCTGTCCCAGGTGAGTTGGCTAGCCTGTCTTATCAAAGGTCAATTGTCCGTAGATGAGACGGTCTATATCTGAACAATCTATTTGATTCCATTGGTCAGTATATCCATCTTTATGCCAGTACCATGCTGTTTTGACCACTGTAGCTTTGTAATATGGCTTAAAGTCAGGTAGTGTGAGACCTCTGACTTCATTTTTTCCTTCTCAGGATATTTTTAGCTATTCGGGGCACTCTGCCCTTCCAGATAAATTTGTTTATTGGTTTTTCTATGTCTGAAAAGTAAACTTTTGGGATTTTAATTGGTATTGCATTGAATCTATAAACCAATTTAGCTAGAACTGACATCTTAACTATGTTGTCTTCCAACTCATGAACATGGTATACCCTTCCATTTATTTAGGTCTTCTGTGATTACATTTTTTAGCAATTTCTTGTAATTTTCTTTGTATAGGTCTTTTGTATCCTTAGTTAAATTCATTCCTAAATATTTTATTCTTTTGGTTGCAATTGTAAATGGATTTTTTTCTTGATTCCCTCTCAAATTGTTCATTATTAATGTATAGAAACACTACAGATTTTTGATCTGTAGGTTGATCTTGTAACCTGCCACTTTGCTGTGTTTGTTTATTAGCTTTAGTAGTTTTGCTGTGGATTTTTGGAGTTTTTGACATATAGTATCATATCAGCTGCAAACAGTGAGAGTTTTACTTCTTCCTTTCCAGTTTTGAGGACTTGCATTTCTTTTTCTTGTCTAATTTCTCTGGCTAGAACTTCTAACACAATGTTGAATAGCAATGATGACTGTGGACATCCTTGCCTTGTTCCTGATCTTAGAGGGAAAGTTTTCAGTTTTTTCCCATTGAGGATGATGTTGGCTGTGGTTTTTTCAGATATTCCCTTCATCATGTTGAGGGAGTTCCCTTCTATTCCTGTCCTTTGAAGTGTTTTCAACAAAAGAGATGTTGAATTTTGTCAAATGGCTTTTCTACATCAATCGAGGTTTTTCTCCTTTGATTTGTTGATATGGTGTATCACATTAATTGATTTTCTTATGTTGAACCATCCTTGTATACCTGGGATGAGTCCTACTTGATTATGGTGTATTATTCTTTTAATGTGATGCTGGATTCAATTTGCGAGAATTTTGTTGAGGATTTTTGCATCTATAGTCATTAGAGAGATTGGTATGTAGTTATCTTTTCTTGTAATATCTTTGTTTAGCTTTAGTATGAGGGTGATGTTGGCTTCATAGAATGAATTAGGTAGCCTTCCCTCCTCTTCAATTTTTTTGAAGAGTTTGATCAGGATTGATACTAATTCTTTCTTGAATGTTCAGTAGAATTCACATATGAAGCCATCTGGTCCTGGACTTTTCTTTTTGGGGAGCTTCTTGATGACTAATTCAATTTCTTTACTGGTGATTGGTTTGTTGAGGTCATCTATTTCTTCTTGAGTTAGTGTTGGTTGTTCGTGCCGTTCTAGGAAGTTGTCCATTTCATCTACATTGTTGAGTTTATTAGAATAAAGTTGTTCATAGTCTCCTCTCATTACCTCCTTTATTTCTGCAGAGTCAGTGGTTATGTCTCCTCTTCTATTTTTGATTTTATTTATTTGCATCCTCTCTCTTCTTTTTGTCAACCTCACTAAGAGTCCATCAGTCTTATTGATTTTCTCATAGAACCGACTTCTGGTTTTGTTGATTTTCTTGATTATTTTCATGTTGTCAATTTTATTTATTTATGCTCTAATCCTCATTATTTCTTTCTTTTTGCTTGCTTTGGGGTTAGTTTGCTGTTCTTTCTCTAGTTCTTCCAAGTGGACAGTTAATTCCTCCATTGTTGCTCTTTCTTCTTTTTTGATATAGGCATTTAGGGCAATACATTTCTCTCTTCACGCTGCCTTTGCTGCATCCCATAAATTTTGATATGTTGTGTTTTCAGTTTCTTTTGCCTCGAGATATTTACTGATTTCTCTTCTAATATCTTCCTTGACCCACTGGTTGTTTAAGAGTGTGTTGTTGAGCCTCCACATATTTGTGAATTTTCTGGTCCTCTGCCTATATTGATTTCCAACTTCATTCCTTTATGATCTGAGAAAGTATTTTGTATGATTTCAATCTTTTAAAATTTATTGACACTTGCTTTGTGACCCAGCATATGGTCTATCCTTGAGAATGATCCATGAGCACTTGAGAAAACAGTGTACTCTCATGTTGTGGGGTGTAATGTTCTATAAATGTCTGTTAAATCTGGCTCATTTATTGTATTATTCAAATTCTCTGTTTCTTTATTGATCCTCTGTCTAGATGTTCTGTCCATTGATGAGAGGGGGGAACTGAAGTCTCCAAATATTATGGTAGATGTGTCTATTTCTCTTTTCAGTGTTTGCCTTATGTATTTTGGAGCATTCTGGCTCAGTGCATAAATATTTAATGATTGTTATGCCTTCTTGTTGAGTTGTTCCTTTTATTTATTTATTTATTTATATTTATTTTTTATTTTTTAACATGGGCAGGGACGTGGAATCGAACCCAGGTCCTCTGGCATGGCAGGCAAGCATTCTTGCCTGCTGAGCCACCGTGGCCCGCCCTGTTCCTTTTATTAATACATAGTGTCTTCTTTGTCTCTTATTGTTTTACATTTGAAGTTTAGTTTCTTGGATATTCATATAGTTAATCCTGCTCTTTTCTGAGTATTGTTTGCATGAAATATCTTTCCCAACCTTTCACTTTGAACCTGTTTATGCTTGGGTCTAAGATGTGTCTCCTGTAGGCAGTATATAGATGGGTCCTGGTTTTTAATCCCTTCTACCAGTCTATTCTTTCGATTGGGGAGTTCAATCCATTTTGCCTTTGGATTTTATATGTCATATCTAATTTTTCTTCTTTTTATCTTTACTGATCATCTTCATTTCTATACTCTTCTCCACACCTCTCTCTCCTATCTGTCTTTTCCTATCTGTCTCTAGTGCCTTCTTTAGTATTTCTTTCAGAGCCAGTTTCTTGGTCACAAATTCTCAGTGATTTTTTTGTCTCAAAATTTTGTAATTTTCCCCTCATTTTTTGAAGGACATTTTTGCTGGATATAGAATTCTTGGTTGGCAGTTTTTCTCTTTTAGTATCTTAAATATATCATCCCACTGTTTTCTTGCCTCCATGGTTTCTGCTGAGAAATCTACACATAGTCTTATTGGGCTTCCCTTGTTTGTGATGGATTGCTTTTCTCTTGCTGCTTTCAAGATTTTCTCTTTCTCTTTGACATCTGTCATTCTGATTAGTAAGTGTCTTGGAGTATGTCTATTAGGATCTATTCTCTTTGGAGTGCGCTGCACTTCTTGGATCTGTAATTTTAGGTCTTTCATAAGAGTTGGGAAATTTTCAGTGATAATTTCCTCTATTAGTTTTTCTCCTCCTTTTCCCTTCTCTTCTCCTGGGACACCCACAACACGTATATTTGTGCGCTTCATGTTGTCATTCAATTCCCCGAGTCCCTGTTCATATTTTTCCATTTTTTTCCCTATACTTTCTTTTACTTGTCAGATTTCAGATGTTCTATCCTCCAGTTCATTAATCCTATCTTCTTCCTCTTGAAATCTAACATTGTAGGTTTCCATTGTTTTTTTCATCTCTTCTACTGTGCCTTTCATTCTCATAAATTCTGATTTGTTTTCTCAGACTTTTGATTTCTTCTTTTTGTTCATTCCTTGCCTTCCTTATATCCCCCCTCAATTCATTGATTTGATTTTTGATCAGATTTTCCATGTCTCTTCAAACATTCTGAATTAATCGTTTCAACTCCTGTATCTCATTTGAATTGTTGGTTCATTCTTTGACTGGGCCGTATCTTCAATTTTCCTAATATGATTCATTATTTTTTGCTAACATGTAAGTATTTGATTTCCTTGATTAGTTTATTCTGGAGATTGTTTTCACTTTTTTTTCTCCCTAGGATTTTCTTGCTGGATGACTTTGTTGTCTGTCTTTTCTTTGATACTTAGTTCAGCTTCTTCGAGACTTCCACCTTAGGTTTTGTTTAACAGATCAGAATTTTTCAGTTCTTGTTTTCTTGTTTCTTCCCCTGCCTGTATGGTGCCTTCCCCTCTCCCCCCACCCCTTAGGAGGCTCTACTTAGGTATTATTTATTTATTATTTATTATTAAAATCTCAGTAGACCAAACTGGCTTCCTCTCAGGAGGAAAGAGTCACCTGCGTCAGTTTTTCCTGAGTGTGAGAGCCAGCAGGATGAAAGGCTTTCCTGTGAAGTCTCTGGAGTCTTTTTTCCTATCCTGCCCAGTATGTGGTGCTTATCTGCCTGCGTGTCCCTCCAGCATAAGGTGATATGGTATCTTTAACTTCAGCAGACTCTCCTGCTGGGGTGTGGTGGAGACAGAGGAGAGTAGGCTGGCTTTAATCTTCACTTTTCCAGTCCCTGAGTCTGAATTCCTTGAGGGAGGGAATCCACCTGAGCTGGGCCCCACCCCTTTCCTGGGGAAGGCACAACCTCCAGAGAAACATTCAAACATGCTTAATTCTGCCCTTGCCTGGGGCAGTTGGAGCCTGAGAAGTCCTGCAGTTGTATGCAAAGAGAAGTTAAGCCATAGACCCACAGCCACAAAAAAGAAAAGAAAAAAAATCCTTTTCAGAGCAGGACCCCCATTCCTTAGGTTTGCCAATCAAGAGCTTACGTTGGTACATTGTTCTATGTATCGCCAGGTCCTATGTACTCCCTCCTTTCCTTCAGGGCCCAGACCCTTTCAAGTATTTTGTACTGTACAATTCAAATTTCCTTTTTCTGTCAACCCTGCCTCCTCTACACTGGGGCAAAACCCAGCAACCTCAGCTTTTACTCGAGGTTCAGCTGAGCTGGGGTCCTATTTATAGTAGTTAGAATTAGTTAATTAATTCTGCAGTTGTAGCTTCGTTGCTCAGCCCCTGCTGATGGGAAATTCCTTTTCTTTCCCCTCTGGGGAGCAGTCTGTGAGGGAGGGGCATGAGCAGCCATGGCTTGGGGGACTTACGTTTCTGGGGGGGCCTTGCATATGGTCCAGCTTGTCCAGACTGGAGTTTGCTTTGTGCCCAGTCATTGTTCTACAGTGACCCTGGCTATTTACTAGCTGCTCTGAAGGATGAACTAAATCCCACACCTCACTAAGCCGTCATTTCTCTCTTCCTACCTTTTGAGAGAAATTATGATTGGCACTTGTGCAGCCTTCCTGAACTCCGAGGTAGAAGCTCTGTGCTGAGGAAGGCAGAGCAGCAAGGTGGAAGAAATCTGGGTCTCGAACAAATTCAAGAAGTCTCCTATCTGCCCTGCATTGCCAATCCCCAAATTTAGTTTGTGTGAGAGATATATTTGTACCTGTCCTAAATGTTGGCTTGCATACTTTGTCATTCTCAGATGGACCTTATTTTAACTGATAAGTCTTCTTCTCACTGCACTTTCTCCCTTTAATAACATTTAAGATCAAGTTCATGACTGTCCCACCTCTTTTCCCTCTAAGAAATTCCAGGGATGCTCTGTAAGTGGGTCCTCCTGTACAGAAAAGTCAACACTTTCAGAGGTTGGAGCACTGGTATTTGAGTATGAAGGTGGCAATGTGATCATTAAGCCATTATTGAAAACAGACATTGTGCATTTTCCATTCTCAGCCTTCCTAATTATCCTTTTTTTGGTGAGTAGCAAATAGCTAATTAAGTTAGAATAACACAAATTTAAAATATGCACTCTATTAATGGGGAGTAGGTTGCAATGTAAATTTTACAACTAATTTAGAAAAATGCCATTTTGAGAACAATTTGCTGAAGTTTTTTCCCCTCCTTGATTTCAAATTGGGTAAATCTAGTGCTTTAATTATAAGCTAGACAAATACAGTCTGTAAAATCTTGTTTAGTGAGTTCAGATATAATGAGCTTTCAGAAAGCAGTAAGAAGGAAAACGATCATTTATTTATGTGAGTTTTGCTTCGTGACATTTTATGATTGCATTTGTTTGGCATATTTGACTATTAGGGTTAAATGGTATGTTTCCAACAAAAGGCAGAAAGATGCCAAAAAGCTGGTAACTGTGAAGAGCATGTATGCCCTTGAGGTGGATAGGGGCTCCATCACAGGGTCAGGGAGCCAGGGCAACGTGGAGGCCAAGGATCCCGGTTTTCTTTCTTCTGTCTGCCTGATGAAGACCTCTTGATGATAAACATCAACATATTGGCTGTTGAATGCTCAACCAGAAATGAGATATATTTATATCCTCGCCTCAGATCAGTCCACAGTCTGACATGCCTCATGTAGTCGATGACTTGTTCAGTTTCCTAGGCCCTCAAGAGGGGCAGTAATGACATGATGGGAAAGCTTTCATATTTCACTAAGATGGACTTGGTGGTACCAATTTAGGATCTTCCATCTAGCATGGACAGTTACAGATGCTTATCCTAAGGTACTGGTCTATGTCTCTCTTTTTCTAAGACTGTAAGTTTCAAGAAGACACTACCACTTCTGTCTTGATCCTTGTGTCCTTGGTTCCTAGCCCAATGACCAGCACATAGCAGATGTTCAATAAAAATTTGCTGAAATGAGAAATGTCCCCTCCCCACAACTTCATAATAAAGCGCAGGCTCTTTTGCATGACATTTAAGACACTTATCTGGCTTTCACATCCTTTAATAGCCTCATTTCCTATTCTCCCCTGACAATTGCTGAACAACCATACTGAAGTCATATTTCCCAGACACACGTGAATTCCTGTGTCCTGTGCTTTTGCTGAGAATAACCTTCATAAGCTTTTAGGATCTAGCATGAATGTTACCTGTGTGCAGCTTCTGAAGTCTAGCAACTGCTTATAGAATGAATTTAGTAACAAACATTTATGATTAGCTCCTCTGTTCCTAGAATAGTCCAAAGTTTGGAGGCAGCTGGCTCTTCTCAGTAGCTGATCTTAAGGGTCTGCTGCAGCAGGGGTGGGAGGACACCAGGCAGGAGCAGCGGAACTGAGGACACAGGATGATGGCCAAAGGCCAGCAAAGTCCACATTAAAAGTCCGGTCCATTGCCTCTTCAAGAAGAAGAGGTGAGTCTTTAGAATGGGAAACTAATAGAACTAAAATTAGTTGCATTGCCAAACAAAACTTTGCACTGCCTTCCTCTCCTTTCATATTTCTAATCACTTTGGCTTCCAACAACACCAACTGCTAATAATTCCCTGTGCCACTTTGTGCCATTGCTTATGTTCTCCTCTCTGAGCCCCCCTGGCTAACTCCTCTTCTCTAAGAATGAGATCGGGAGTATTCCCCCCAGAAGCCTTCACTGATTGCCACTTTGGTTTGGATTAAATGGCCCTCCTTATACACATCTGTCACTGTTCTTTCCACTTTGAGTTATAATTTTGTATTCTAGCTGCACCTCTGGGGCGTCACTGCCGATCTTGAGAAAATGGCAATGATAGAGAATCAGATCCTTCAAGTGCCTGGCCTGGGAGTTGGATTTTAATAAATTCCCCAGCTGATGTTGTGCACTTTCAAAACCATTCCTCTGGATTGTGGGTTCCTTGAGGTCAGGGTATCTTCTGTAATCGTTGTGTGCTTGGCAGAGCATCTCAAATGCAAGAGTGGGTAATACATGATCATTAAATGAATGAATGAGTGAATGAATGCAATACCTTGAGTGGCATCAGAAAACAACAGACCTCTCCCTGGCTGCCCTATGTGATCTCTTCAATTCCTTGCCTTGGTCCATCTGGTCTCTCTTCTGAACTCTTACCTTTCACAGCCATACTTTCCTTCACCTGGTATTCTGTCTTTGCTTCTGGACCCTCCCTCAGGATTTAGCTCTTGTATCTATGGTAACATGCCATTTAATTTACTTGTTAGGTTTGCTGTCTTCCCCTACCAGAAATATAACCTACATGAGGAGATGGAACTTTGTCTTGTTTGTTCAGTGATTGATTGCACTTACCCACTGTTATGTCCTAGATAAGTAATATTTGGTGAAAGAATGTATGAATGAGTGTATAAATGAATTTTTAGAGCTGGATCCCATTTTGTTCAGATTTTACTCTTGAGCTTAATTTGTGTAGCTGTACTTTCCCCCCGAGTTTCTTCCCAACAATCCTTCCACAGTGCTCCCCCTGCCAACCCGCTTACTGGATACCCCAGTCTCAGACTCTGTCCAGAGAGCATAACTTGGCCACACGCAGGACTGACTCCTCTGAGGGACTTTAAAATGTCACCGGCCGTTTCTAAGCTCCGAATGATCAGGGAAGCATTGCTTGCTGTAATGCATGTAAGCCAAGGTCCCAGCTGCTGACTTTGATTTATTCCAAGGCTGGGCAAGGAAACCTCTGCTTCCTGTGCAGACATACCCCTGGGAAATAAAGATGACAACAGTTAGATTCATTGCCACAGATGGCATCAGTCACCCCATCCTCCTAAATGATTCCACATTTGGGCAATCTGGTGAGGCGAGAATGGCTGGCTTCAAAGGCATTCTGGCTTGATAAGGGGCTACTTGGCTGAACCTCTTTTACCTTGAGGCCACTGGTTTTAAGCAGCGCAGATGCCTGGTGATAAGGAAGGTTTCTGTTTGATAGCTGGGTCCAGCATATCGGGAAATGATAGGTTATAAGGCTAGGCCCTGGTGAAAATTATTTCTCATTCTCGTGGAGGGACAGACTCAACACTAAGTCAGCACCTTCCATCTCTGTGGCCATGGTCCCTGAAGCAGGTGGCAGGAGCTGGTCATTTGGAGAGCTGGCCGGGAGTCATTGATTGGTGGGTCTGAACATGTCCATATGTGATGGGAGACTTCAGGGAAATAAGAGCATGAGGAGAGAGTTATCAGATGGAGAAAGTATGGGGCCAGCTGAGTGGTGTAGTGGAGAAAGCACGGGTCAAGGGTCAAACAGACACAGCAAGTGATTCTGGTGTACCCCTTTCTACTTATGTGATCTCCAGTTAGTTAATGAAATGAATTTCAGACACTAGTTTCCAAATTCATAATATGAAAATAGTAATGCCTATCTCATGAGGTGATCATGTGACCCACAGATATGCTAGTTCTATAGCAATGGAAATTAGATTGCAAACTGGCTGACGTTTTTCCCTCCTGCTCTGAGGAGTGCTAGGCCTCTTTTTCTTCTGTCATTTAAATCTTACCTTCATGTGCAAACCAATTCTCCTCTCTTTGAATTAGAAAGAGTTAGAGAATTTTATCTGGGGCTCATCTCATCTAACTAGCTGTGGTTATAAGGGACTGTCACCCAGAGATGTTAACCGACTTGCTTATTCAAGCTAGTATATGCAGCAGAAATGAATACATGCGCAACTAGTAAATGTGCATCTGGTACGTGAAAGAAGTTGGGCTGTATTCCAGGTCTTTGAGTGTCTGAGCCTGTGGTTTTTCCCAGGTGATACAGGACTGCTACTGGGACAGAAAGTCAGGGGATAACAGGGAACCATAAAGCACTCTTGATTAGACATTAGGGTAAATTTAGCTGCTTTCCTTTCATAAGTGAAGTTATTTCATTTCCTGGGAACCTCAGGAAATATGGCAACCTTTCCACAAAAGAAGGCTTGATGAAGTCACTCATTCATTGATTCATTCATTCAATCATTCAACAGATATTTATTGAAGACATGGTGTGTGTCAGATACTGTTCTGGGCCTGGGGATAGTGGATAGTGAGTCAGTCAAGGTAGAGACCTTCGTGGACTTATTGGAAAAATGGTAAAGAATTTTCTGGGCAGAGTTTTTTTTTTTTATCGTACATGTACTAGCACCCCTTTTGGGAGAATTGTGCTCAGCTCCAGGTACTTTTCAAAAAAAATTGGTCAAGGGATTCTACTTTGAGGAATGTATTTTAAGAAAAGAATTGCAGATTGAACAAATGTTTATTTGAGAGAGTGTTTTCCACAGCATTATTTATGGTAGCAATCTAGTGGAACACTACCTCAATGTCCATAATTAGGGAAAAGTTTAAATAGACCAGTAGTCTATACACCAAATGACAGATTAGGTAGGTCATTGTATAGAACACACTGCATGAGCCCACGCTGATGAAAAACAATGAAGGGCTACAGACCCAGTAAGGACAGGGAAGATGTAGTCAGATGTGCTGGCAGTGATTACCTCCAGGTCATCATGGCTATCGTCGGGTTTGCTGGGCACAGTAGATACTCAGGATTGAATCCATTTATCAAGTGAGTGACCTTAGGAAAATGACCTAAATACCATGAACCTTCTCTCAAATGGGAATAAAGGTGACTTCAGAGAACTGTTGTGAATTTTAAACAGTGTATGTTCCAAACTTAGCATGTGTCTGGCTTAGAATTAGAACTTAATAATGATTTGTTTATCCGTATTAGTTTCTAAGTTCTCTAAATTAGTGTGTATTACTTCATTAATCAGAATAAAACACAATGAATATTATAAAGAGAGTGAGGGGGCAAAAGGGAGACTGACAGACAGGTCCTCTAACAAAGAAGACAACCAGTGCATTTGCTGAGTACTCACTGCATAGGGGTAATTCATATTAATTTGAAACAACCACAGTATGACCATGTCAAGGAAGAATTGTAAGAGTTTTATTTTTATGAGTAGGAGTCATCAAAAGAGATGTGCTTGAACATGTGTTTTATGGACCGTATCAGCATTCTAACAAAGTACCGCAAACTGGGTGGCTGAAAACAACACTGCTGCATTGTCTCACAGTCCCGGAGGAAGGGTTTGGCAGGGTCATGCTCCCCCCCGGGAAGACCCACTCCTGCCTCTCTCCTGGCTTCTGGTGGCTGCGGGCGCTCCTTGGCTGGCCTTGGCTTGTAGCTACATCACTCTAACTTCTGCCTCCATCTTCACACAGCCATGTTTCCTCTATTATGTTTCTGTGTCTCCAAATCTCCCTTTTCTTTTAAGAACACCTGTCTCTGGATTTAGGGTCCACCCTAACCTAGTGTGGCCTCATATTAAGCTGATAATATCTGCAAAGATCTTGCTCCCAGATGAGGCCATGTGCACAAGTGCAGGGATTAGGACTTCAAGGCATCTTCTGGTTAACACAAGCCAACCCACAAAAATGACCTTCATGTCCAAGAGAGATTGGGATTTAGAGAGCAGAGCCACAGCGAAACAATAGATGCTGTCCTAAGAAAGGATGCTTGTGCAGAGGGAAGAGCTGCCTGGAGGCTTCTTTCTGACTGGAGCAGTCTCCTGGGGTCCCTGAGGTTGAGGGGAAGCCGGTTGGGCCTGCCCTTCTTCTGATGCGATAAGTCCACCAGTCTTCACAAAGGGATTGTTTTCTTTTGTGACCTTCTAGGAATTGCCACACCCACGCCTAATTCCTAGCAGATTTAAGAATGTGATAAAGTTTGTTTTGGTGCTGACCCCATCCACTGCCACCTCACAGTAGAGGGTGGCTCTGGAGATGGCTCTTTGCCCACCAGAGGGGCCCCTCCCAGTGCTCGTGTCACCATGAGGTGGGGAATTCCACCCGGGGTTTGGTGTGGCAAACACTAGGTTTAGATTTCCGCTACTTAGCTGCCAAAATAGAGAGCTGGGACAAGGTTCACAAAGTGATTGAGCCTGGCTTTCTTCATCTGTAAAGTAAGAGTAGAAATCACTTGTGCTGGGGTTTTAGGTGGTTGAAGAGCACCTGGGAAAATATGAAAGATGTTGCTTTGCATATAAATGATTCTTGCCTTTATTTTTTTAAGTCTTCCATCTTCCCTTTCTTCTTGTCTTCGCTCTCCTTTTTGTCTTCATTTTTATCTTGCGTATTTTGTTCATTTTCCCTAATAACAAAGCAATCTCTTAATTTTCTCTTTTTTTTTTTTTCAATTAGTAGACAACTTTCTCAGTTGATCCTCACCAAAATATGAACACATTTGCAGGGACTAAAAAAAGAGTTTATAAAGAGTGAGAGGAAAAGAAAGAAACAAGCAAGCAGCACCATTTCTGTGGGTAGGTAGAGTTATTTCAATTTTATAGTTGATGAAACCGAGGCAAAGAAAGGTTGGTAATGTGTCTGAAGGTGCAGCACTAATGTCACTATCTCAGGGACTAACAGAGATGCTGTCTGATCCCAGTTGTTTCATGCTTTCACCAAGCTAAAAAGGGGAAACAAGTTGAAAAATAGGGTTTAAACTCAAGTAATACTTATTTTATATAACTGCTTTTAAAAGATACAAAATACATGTAATTATTTATGGATATTTTCTTTCAGAAAAGTGCTTAAAATCTAAAGTCTAACATCTTCTAGAATGTCATCCAAATGGCCTTTCAGAAATCACTCCCTCCTCTTCCCTGGCCTGTTCAATCACTGTGGGCTACCAGAGCATTTTCTGGTAGGAAATCAAATAGGAGATGGCCAGATGGTTTGGCAAAGTGTGACTGGTAGACTTTTCAATTAAAATAAATAACAGTGATTGAGCCATCATCTGAGCAGAGGTCTTGATGGCAGCAGAAAGGAACATGCTGCTGAGTTTTGAAAGGCAGCATCGTATTGCCTGGAGTGTAAGGAATGCTGTGACATGAGGCCAGTCCCCCAGGTGGGCCCCAGAAACTGAGAGGTGCACTTGCACCACCATCAAGCAGGGCTGATAGCTCAGCATCAGGGTGGCAGTGGTCACTGGGCCTCAGACCAGGCAGCCAATGTGATTATAATTTGGCAGACCTTGGGTCTCTGAAGTCCTTTCAAACCTGCACCAGTCATGAGTATAAATAAAACAAAGCAGCTGGAGGTGCAACTGTTCCAACCCTTTTGCTTTCCAGATGAACAAGCTGAGTGAGGCTCATGGAGGATGGGAAGGGCAAGGATTTGAAGATAGACTGAACTAGGTTGGGGTTTGGCTGATCTACCTTCTGAACAAATCATCTTGGATGTCTCTTTCCATTGGCCCTGGGCCTCGGGCTCCTCACATGTAAACGATGACAGCACTACCTTGATACCAGAACTGAGGGAGTTAGAATCACTAGATGCTAAATGCTGAGTTTAGGGTTGGGAACAGAGGAAGAATGTAACAAACAAATTGACCAGAGACACACAGCTCAGCAATGGAGAAGCCAGGGCTTGTGTTAGAGTCTTTGACTCCACTACCCTCTTTAGCCTCATAAAATCAGAAATTACAAAAATACTGTGACTCAGTTTTCATAATTTAGGTAGCCTGGACAAAGATTGGAAGAAGGATGTTTCTGTGGGAAAGGCATCATCCTAAAATCTTACATGTTGGGCTGGGAAGAGGCTTTGCATTCACTTACCCCCACTCTTCATCTGACAAGCTCAGAGATGTGACTCAAAAGTCCATTGTCCCCACCCCACATCTCTACCCTTCTCCATAGATTCTTGCCCTTTCCAAACTTGCTTTCAGAGAAGTGCTCCATTGGGTTTTCCTTACTGATGTCCAGTTTAATGGTTATAACTTTACTGTAACCCCTGTCCAGGCAACTTGCTCCTTCACCAGGGTCCCACCTTTAAGATGAAAGAATAAAATGCTAATGGTGGGGTTACAGACTTTAACCAATGTGTAGGAAGGTACTTCTGAGAACTTTGAGATGTGTCTATACCCAGAATTAGGCCTGTCTTGCCCGGATGGTTCTTATTAATCTGCTAGAATATATCTAACACCCAGTTTGTTTTAACAAACCCTAAGAACTCATTCAATTAGTCATCTATTCCAATGTGTTTATTTGGTTAGATACATTAAATTCTACAAGATTCTTTATATAGCTACAAGCCTAAGAGAGATAGAGGTATGAAATAAATCACTGCAGTTCAGCTGGGGAGCACTGTGATAGAGACAGCTTGAACACTAGGGGCATATAGAGATGTTCCTGATACTCTAGAATCTTGGAGGAAGAATTACAGAAGAGATAATATGAGTGGAAGGAGGGGTATTCCAGGTGGAGAGAGGCCTGTGTAAAGGCAGTGAGGTTGGAAACCATTTAGTATGTGGGGGAATTTTAAGTTGTTTCATGAATATGGAGCATAGAATATGCAGGAGCAACTACTGAGTCATGAGAGTTTGAGAGGCAAGCAGGGTGCAGGCACCTGTCCCAGAAAGAGGATGAAAGATGTATGGAAGAAAACTGGCCCAACCTCCCCCAGCAGGCCAGCCAAACCCCAACAGAACCGTAGATACTTCAGAGAGTCCAGTTAAGTGAAACCTAGATCAGCTGGAACCCAGCCAACTTGTAGTCACAAGTTGATAATTAGTGATGGCTCCTTCAGCCACTGAGTTCTGAGGCAACTTGGTACACAGCAGTCATTAACTGATGCCATCCTCTATTCTGGCTCTACTGCCTCAGCCAAACCAGATTTTCATTTTCCTTCTCCTGGATTATTACAACTACTTATTAATTGTCTCTGCTTCTTACTCTTCCTCTTCTAATCCATTGTCCTCATTATGCTAAAGCTCATTTGTCTAGTTCACCATTTGCCGCACTTTCTCTTTTGCTGAAAACCCATGAATGATAGCAGTGAAGACAAAACTAATACACCGTTCACTATATTAAAAACAGTTCTAGTGGGGAACCTGGTGCTAAACCATTTGTAGATGACTTGCTTCTAGGTCAAGGTGTCAAACATAGGAGAGTAGCTTCCTCGCTGTGATCTATTGAAAGTCAGCCCTCGACACAAGAATTTGAAAAAATATAATAATAAATGATAAAAACAATGAACAAATAAAAAAAGATAAAACAAAAAAATTCTAAACTTTTCACATAATTCAGCTCATCAAATCTTCCCAACAATCCTGAGTGTATACTTCCATTATTCCCATTTTGCAGATGAGAAAATCAAGATAGAGGTTAAATCACTTGTTCAATACCACAAAGCCTGGTAGTAAGATAGCTGAGGCCATGCTCTCAGCACTAACAGTAGAGTGGCTCTCCTTACCTTTGTCAGCAGGACAAAAGTCATGCTCCACAGCTTGCAGGAGCCTCCATGTGCTTCTCTAGGGCCACCACACTGAACAACTCCAAAAGCTTTGCTCATGTGATGAAGCAAAGTGATGCACCAGAGGTGCAGCTAGAATATAAAATTATAACTAAAAGTGGAAAGAACAGTGACAGATGTGTATAAGGAGGGCCATTTAATCCAAACCAATATAGCCTGGGCATGTTGAACAGAAGGGCCTCTTCAGGTCCAAGCTTGAAACTGGAACATTGTTTTTCCGCCCTTATCCTTCTGGCCAAATCAAGTCACAGGGCCAAACTCAAAGTCCACGGGGTAAGGTCAAAGTCAAAGAGATGGGAACATATTTCCAACCCACAATGAAACTGTGGCAAGGCTTTGATGACTCAGGGCTAACAATTCAATCTGCAATAACCGATGTTCAATTCTTTTTTTGGAAGTCAGATCAACATAACCCAGTGATGGATTATATAAAGGCAGCTGTATCTAGCTTGTCCAATTTTAAATATTGCTTTATGTTTCACATGTAGTAGATGCAAAACCCATGATTATTACATGAATGAATGGGTCTGTGGATGTTTGGATGAGTGAGTAGCTGAAAAGATTAAATAAACAATAACTCATATTTATGTTTTGAATAGGAGAAATGAAAAGAAATTTTGTTTAAAATATTCTTCAGTAGGAAAAGAAAAAGAAAACACTTACTTACAAGCTACTATGTACCAGATACCATGCTGGGCACTGTTACTTAAATTATCTCATTCAGTGCTCACAAACTCCCTGCAAGTGAAATACTTTTGCCTTCACAGATGAGGATGTTCAAACTCCGAGTTAAGTTATTTGCCCAAGGACAAATAGCAAATACATAGTGTTCTGGCTTGCTAGCTGCTGGGATGCGATATACCAGAAACAGATTGTCTTCCAAAAGGGGGAATGTATTAAATTCAAGTTTACAGTTTTAAAGCCATGGAAATATTCCAATTAAAGCAAATCTATAAAAATGTCCAAATTAAGGCACTGACAAGAGGTTACCTTCACTCATGAAAGGCCGATGAAGTTCGGGGTTTCTTTCTCAGCTGGAAAGGCACGTGGTGAACGTGGTGACATCTGCTAACTTTCTCTCCAGGCTGCTTGTTTCATGAAGCTTCTCCAGGGACATTTTCCTTCTTCATCTCCAAGGGTCTCTGACTGCGTGGGCTCTCATAGTTCTGCTGCTTTCAAGCTTTTTTCCAAAACATGTTTCCTCTTTTTAAGGATTCCAGTAAACTAATCAAAACCCGCCTAGAATGGGTGAAGTCACATCTCCCTCTAATTGAAGGTTAATATTC
This sequence comes from Tamandua tetradactyla, assembly GCF_023851605.1. NCBI lineage: Eukaryota > Metazoa > Chordata > Mammalia > Pilosa > Myrmecophagidae > Tamandua > Tamandua tetradactyla. The sequence continues at coordinate 179,807,078 of NC_135332.1, forward strand.
ACAATCGGGTGAGCCATATCTCTGTGGAGATAATCTAATCAAGTTTCCCAATGCAGGACTGGCTAAGGGTTCAAAGAAACAGATTCCTCCAGAAGATGGGTCAGGGTGCAAACATGGCTTTTCTGGGTTCATAATCCTTTCGAACTGGCACACATGGTAAAACCAAAATTCAAACAAATTTGGGGTGACTCAAAGCCTGTGTTCTCACTACTCATACCATGGTATAACCAGAGAATGGTGAGCAATTAATGCATCAAGTTGCTGAATGGGACTGTGTTCACTACATGCTATTTCAGAACTTGGGGCATGGAGACAGGACATCTGTTTTCAAATTTGCTCTCTTCTTCTTCCTAGATTGTGATACTGGGTACAAGTCACTTAATATCTCTGACCCTAATGTTCACAACCTCTGAATACTGAGGGTACAGCCAGATGAGGGTCCTTGTATCTTGCATAGTTTATCTATTCATACACCATGTGATGTTTTTAAAATGAGAATACAGGGTTCAAAGTAGAGACTGAATTGGGGGAATCGTGAAGCTTGATTTTTTTTTTAAGCTGGTCAAAAATCTGAAGGTTGAAATCTTCAGATCACCAGGAAAAGTGATTAATTGGCAGTGAGGGCACTTGTATTCTAGGTCTGTCTTTGCTGTACCCATTAAATGGGGGTGGGGTATGACCTGGACCCAGCACCCCGTGGGATTGCTGGCATATCAGATGATGCTTCTTGACATACATTAGTAACTGTCCCTTGCTCTTTAAATTCTTTGAGTTGCTAAAGTCCCTACAGCCCCTGTTTCAGTTTATCCTTCTACAGCTCCTGCTGCTTCCTTCCAGGCTGTGATGGTGTTCATGAGGCCTTGACTCCTTGCTGCCCCAGTCAAGCCCTCGAGGTGCTCTTGGGATTTGCAAACACATGGCTTTGAGGATTGAACATGCTGAATGATGCTCTTCTTTCTTGACATGTTGATAATATCCCCAGTACTTTTGTGAAAATAATTTTGGTCAACCAGTCTGCAAGAATAAGAAGTAACAGCAAAGGATGACCACAGTGAAGTAAATCAGTATTTTGTAAAGGACAATGGAGACTGAAAGAATATGGTGACTAGCATTCACTGGAGGGGCTTATGGCAGAGCTTCCTCTCAGCTGCACTGTATGGCCAATCATAGGGGAAACAGTCATTAACTGAGATATTTAGTATGCTCACTATTGAAGTGACTTTAATATTTACTTATATCTTTATGGTATGAGACTATTTCTAAGGTGTAAGTGCTATAATTAATCAGTGTTCAGCCAGGCAGAGCTGAAAGAAATATGACTCTCATGTTTGGGTCACCGTGACAAAATCCTACAATCTATTTCAGCCTAATTTTTTCAATGTGGAAAGTTATAAGTTTGGACTGAATATTATGTAAGGTCTTGCCTGACTTGTCAATTTTCTGAATCTAGGTCCAAAAAATTATAGCACAATTTCTGTAGTTGGGCTTTATTTCATCTGTGCACAGTGTCATTTACCTTCCTCTCTTCTTGGCAAGAGGATGGGAGCTAATGTATGAAAGAGCCAAGTGCTCTCCCCAGAGATGGGATTTGGCAGAAGTGGCTGTGACAGAGAGCTGGTGGATCCCTAGCCAGGAGGGAACAGGAAGAAAAGAGATATGGGCTTTTCAGAAATGCTTAATGCTGCAGAGTAGAGGAGTTGGACGGGCCTTCTCACTGCCCCAGGGCTCTGAGTAGGCTTCCCGTAGGGTTTGAAATATGTTCCAGAGAAGCTCCAAGAGAAAAGGTGCTTGGAGGCAGGTCTCAAATTACAAAAGAACAACGAATAGTTATTGACTGAGAACCTGCTAATGCCAAGAGTTAAACCATGTGCTTAGCCAGAAGGGTAGAGGATTTTGTGGATAACACAATCTGAATTAAACCAGGTACCAAATTAAAACTGGTACCTATCTTCAAAGGATCTCATGGTAGAATCAACTGAGGACTGAGCAAAACTGGAATTGTTGGGAATCAGTGCTAAGGTTAGGATAGGGTATAGAAAACTCCAAAATCTAAATTTCAAATTGGAATACTGAATTTACATTACATATGCTATCTAAAAAATCTCATATCATTCCTGTGGTTGGTTTCAATGTTCTACACTATCCAGACATGAGTAATAATAAGTTAAACTTATTTGCCACTGAAGATGTTTCTGTAAAAAGAAGAGAATTTCTGTATGACTCTCTGAGAAGGGTAACACTAATATCAAATGAATGATTGCAGGCTGAAGCAGAAGTAATTTAACTAATTGATGATTTGGGGAAAAGAAACTGAGCTTGTCTAACTCAGTCTCTTCTCTTTCCTCTTTCAAATATGCCTGCCCACATAAAGAGTGAAATCTCCATTTATCCACTGAGTAAGCTTACCTGATATGCCAGTTTGAATCTGTTGTGGACACCAGAAAATCCAAATTCTGTATTCCTCATTTAATATTGCTGGGTGGGAGCTTTCTGATTGCTTTCATGGAGATGTGACCCACCCAATTGTGTGTGGTAACTTTTGATTAGATGGTTTTCATGGAGATACGTTTTCACCCATTCAAGGTGAGGTTCCTTACTAGAGCTCCTTAAAAGGTAACCACTTTGGAAAGAGCCGCTAGAGCCAGAGACCTTTGGAGATGAAGAAGGAATACACCGCTGGAGGAGCTTCATGAAACAAAAAGCCTGGAGAGAAAGCTAGCAGATGTCGCTGTGCTTGCCATCCACCTTTCCAGTTGAGAGAGAAACTGTGAACGTCATCAGCCTTCTTAACCAAGGCATCTTTCCCTGGTGGGTTAGATTGGACATTTCTCTAGCCTTTCTTTAATTTGAACATTTTCACAGCCTTAGAACATGTAAACTTGCACTTATTAAGAGGCATTCTGTTTCTGGTATATTGCATTCTGACAGCTTACAAACTAGAACACCTGGGGTGGGTAGGGAATATTATGGTATTTTAGTAAGGATAGGCTAGAGCATGCTGTGATAACAAATAACTCCAAAGCTTCAGTGGTGTACAACTATGAGATCCTTATTTATCATGAGCCAGCTATGATAAATTTCTCTGTCTTATGGGGTCTTCACTACAGGACTCAGGCTGATGGAGAATCTCTTTCTGGAACATTACCGGTCTTGTGGCAAAGGAATAAAAATCTGTGGCAAACCACATTCTGGTTTTGGAGCCTGTGTTCAGAAGTTTTACCTAAAACTTCTGCTTTCATTTCTATTATTTCCTGAAGTCTTATGTCCAAACCTGAGTGAAGTCAATAGGATAGGAAATTCCCTGGGCTGGAAATGTTTTTGAAAATTCATACAGTCTTCTGGAGTTGGGTAGGAGGTCTTGCAGTAGTTTAGTTGTGCACCAGTGTTCTAGTTTGCTAGCTGCCAAAATGCGATATACCAGAAACAGAATGGCTTTTAAAAAGGGAAATTTAATAAGTTGCTAGTTTACAGTTCTAAGGCCGAGAACATATCCCAATTAAAACAAGTCTATAGAAATGTCCAATCAAAGGCATCCAGGGAAAGATACTTGGTTCAAGAAGACCAATGAAGTTGAAGGTTTCTCTCTCAAGTGTGAAGGTACATGGTAAACATAGTCAGGACTTCTTTATTATCTGGTAGGGCACATGGTGAACACAGTGTCATCTGCTAGCTTTCTCTCCTGGCTTCCTTTTCATGAAGTTACCCAGGAAGAGTTTTCCTTCTTCATCTCCAAAGGTCACTGGCTGGTGGACTTTGCTTCATGGTGCTACAGCATTCTCTGCTCTCTGAATCTCCCATTCTCCAAAATGTTTCCTCTTTTATAGGACTCTAGTAAACCAATCAAGACACACCCAAATGGGTGGAGACACACCTCCCTTAATCCAGTTTAACAACCACTCTTGATTGGGTTACATCTCCAGGGAGATGATCTAATTACATACCGTTTTGAATAGGGATTATTCTGCCTTTATGAAATGGGATTTTGATTAAAACATGGCTCTTCAAAGATATATACATCCTTTCAAACCAGCACAACCAGTGATAAGTGAATAGATCTGTCTAATGAGGAAACCCAATATGGCCACACAGCTAAGCCACATCTGCCAATCCAGGCTGATCAATAATTAAACTCATATTCTGATCTTAATTTCTCTATTTTTTTATTAAATAAGTTTGAACTCACAAGGGGCAGACAAGAATGTTATATATTGGTGTCCACAAACCCTGGTATTGCAGTGAGAAAACTGAACAGAGAAGAGCCTGACAGCAGGGTAGGGAAGAGAAGGGGAAACTAATCAGAAGGTCCCACCCACAATTGAGTGCTCGTCCTTGTTCCTGGTTCTGTTGCTTCCAGTTTCTGACACCAGTGGTTTCCTCTCTAAGCATCTGTGGGCCTTCACTTAGCTCCTCCAGGACACAACTCTGGGTTCTGGCTTGCTTTGTGTCTCATGGAAAGGCACATGGTGACATCTGCTGGGCTCTACTCAAGTCTAGTTGGCACTCCAAGCATGTCCAAACATCTGGGTCTCTATCAGCTCTGAAGTAACTGTCCTCCAAGCATCTGCATCTGAAGTTTCTTCCAAATATCTCCCCTTCTAAAGACTCCAGTAAACTAATCAAGACCACCTTGAATGGTGGAGTAACATCTCCATTTAATCAAAAGGTCACACCTGCAACTGGGTAAGCTGCATCTCTGTAGAGATAATATGATTAAAAGTTTCCACCTTGCAGTATTGAATCAGGATTAAGAGAAATGGCTGCCCCCAAAAGATTGGATCAGGATTGAAACATGGCTTTTCTGTGGTACATAATAATTAAAAACTGGCACAGTATCTTAATCCTAGGATAAGTTCAAGTTTTGGGAAAAAGTGGTGACATCCTGTTCTCGCATAAGAGTTGTTGCTAAAACTTAGGTGTACTTCAAGGAGAAAGGAGTCCTGCATATTTTCCTGCTCTATCACTCCAACATCCATCCATCTATTTACTCATGAATCCATCTACTTATTTATCCAATCAGCACTTAATAAGCAACAACCCATGTGTGCCAAGCATGATGGTGAGTTCTTGGAATATAGCTGTTAACAAGGCATGCGGAATTCCTACTTTTATGCCTTGCAGAAGGCTTGGTCTCTGTTCCTCTTTCTTTTCCCAGGGAGGAAAGATATTGACCAAATCACTGCAAATGTGATGAGTGCCACAAAGAAGTACTGGCACTGTGGGAGTTAATGACACCTTGTAGACCAGGGAGTGCTTCTCAGAGGAAGTGACTGAGCTGAGAACTGACGAGCTGCAGTAGCTTATCTGATTTGCCCTCAGAGCTCACCTTCGTCATCCCTTTGATAGGTCACATTTGAGGAACTGAGAATTGTTATTTTCTAGTGGGACTGATTTCCCTATGGGCTTCATCAGCTGCCCTTCATAGGGGAACTGGACAACTGTCAAGAGACCAATGACAGATTGAGTAGAGAGTAGTTTCCATTCTATAATGCTTAATGTGCATCTCACTTAGAAATATTGGGGCTGGGGTAGTGACCACGTTAAAACTAGAACTGAGGTTACTTTCAGGTCTTCCAGTTTCACTGGGTATCCTTTCCATCCTTTCCATCTTTCCTGTGCCTGGCTGGTTTTTACTGCAGGCCTCAGCTTAGGTATCACTTCTCCTGACAGCCCTCACTCTACTAAAAAGTGGTGTTGGGAGCTTTTCCCACACAGCACCTGCACTTACTGCTCTAGTACAGTGTTTCCAACCCTGGAAATCACCTAGAATCATCTGGGGAGCTTTCAGAAATAATGGTTCTTAGATGCCATCTCCAGAGATTCTGATTTGAATGTCCGAGGTAGCCCAAAGGCATCATTAATTTTTAACAGATGCCCAAGCAATTCTGCAATGTTGCTAAGACTTCTAGCCACTGATCCACTGCAACACTTTTCATCGTGTGTTATAGGTTCCTTTTACATCCTCCCTTAGATCGTAAGTTCTGTGAGGTTAAGGATCTTATGTCTTACTCATCTTGTAGTCACAGAAGCTAGCATATATAAGGGCAAAGAAACATCTGTTGAAAGAATGGAGAATGAAGAGTGTTGTATTTCTCTGAAGTCCCTAAAGAGGCCATCATCCAATTATTCCATGTGAAGTTTTTGAATCTTCTTTGATACTTCCAAGATACCTTGGAATCTTTCTTTGATACTTGATCCCATCTCTTGGTGATATTTGGACTTTCCTTTTAGCTACCCAAAGCCTCCAATCAAGGCTGTCTTTTGGTGAACCAACTGACCCTTTCAGAATCCTAATCTCTTCTAGATTTCATCTTTTGTTGAGGAATTTAGGTAAATAGGACTTCTGTGTGACGTTTTAGGCTAGGAGTTGGGCTGTGTTTACTGTTTGTTGTAGCTGCAGATATCAGAAGCGAAAATTTTGTTTAGTGTCCTTGTTTTTGTCCCTGTTGTCTTCAGGTTTCATAAAAAGTCCCTTATGAGCTTGTAGTCTTTCCACTTTAATCCTTTGTTAGTACACAGGAGCACTGTTGATGTGGTGGGAAGTTGTGAGGGGAAGGGAAGCATTCAATAATTTAATCACTTAATGAGCTGGTACTCCTGGGCTATGACTTTCAAAGCTGCTTCTCAGTGTTTTGCTCCCTCTTTACATAAGACAGAAAGGCTAGAGGGGGCTGGAGTTGGGTATTCTCTCTGGCAAAACCCAAGTTGGTTAGACTCTGTTAAAATATTTCCCACTGCAAAGGAGAACTCAATGTTCTCGGTGTATTTCAAAATGGTTAGTCATGCTCCCTTTCCTGCCTTAAGCATGAGGGGGATTTTCTCTGATGTTCACCCTGAAAACCTATTTAGGCTACTAGAGGTAAAACTCAAGAAAGCATATGGGTTTTCATAAGGCTAAGCACCCAGGTTATTTTTTCTTTTTTTTAAACTCTTATATCAGAAGGTTATTTTAAGGTCTAAAAGAGTTAGTATAGATAAAGTTCTTAGAACAAGGCCAAGTGCAGAGTATCCTGTCAAAATATTAGCTATTATTAATATTACTATTGAATTAAAAAGCAAATGCAATAGGACTTAGCTGCCAAGAGGCAAGGGCAGAGGATTTCAAGCTATCTTAGATTATGGCAGGCATCTTTAGCATGCTAAATTTGGCCCTGCAGATGTGTGGAGTCCTGAATATAAAGTAATCATTCAATAAACCCTTCCAGAAATAATACTAGTTTGGAATTAGGGAGGCTGGACTTTTATTTCCACTTCTCTGCTACTCATTTGCTTGGAGAACTTCACAGTGATTCACCTACTTAGAGCTTCATCTAGGGGCCAGGATAACTCCTATTTTAGTTTATCAATGCTGCCAGAAATACAATATACCAGAAATGGGTTGGCTTTTGTAAAGGGAGTTTAATAAGTTACAAGTTTATAGTTCTAAGACCATACAAATTCTAAACTAAGGCATTCAGAGAAAGATACTGTGCTGGTTTGAAAGGATTTATATACCCTAGAAAAGCCATGTTTTAATCCTAATCAATCTTGCGGGACCAACCATTTCTTCTAATCCCTATTCAGTACTATAGGCTGGAAACTTGATTAGGTTATCCCCACAGAGGCGTGACTCAATCAATTGTGGGCCTTAAACTTGATTAGATGGAGCCCTGTCTCTATTCATTATACTTGGGTCTTAATTAGTTAACTGGAATCCTATAAAAGAAGAAGTATTTTGGAAAAAGCTTCAAAATGCTGCAGAACCACGAATCAGAGAGTCCACCAGCCATGACGTTTGGAGATGAAGAAGGTAAACACCTCCTGGGGAGCTTCATGAAGAAAGAAACCTGAAGAGAAAGTCAGTAGACACTGCCATGTTCACCATGTGCCTTTCCAGCTGAGAGAGAAATGCTGAACACCATTGGCTTTCTTGAACCAAGATTCCTTAGATTGGACATTTCTGTAGACTTGTTTTAATTGGGACATTTTCTCATCCTTAGAACTGTAAACTTGCAGCTTGTTAAATTCCCCTTTTTAAAAGCCATTCCATTTCTGGTATATTGCATTCTAGCAGCTAGCAAACTAGGACAGATACTTTGACTCAAAAAAGGCCAATGGCATTTTGGGACACCTCTGTCATCTGGGAAGGCTGGAATCTGCTGGTCCTTTGGCTCCTGATTTCAAACAACTTCTCCAAGGGTGTTTTCTTTTTTCATCTCCAAAAGTCTTTGTGTTGGCTCTGAACTTTTTTCCAAAATGGTTCCCTCTTAAAGGACTTCAGTAAGTGAATTAACACCCAACCCCTGAATGGGCAGAGATACATCACCATGGAAACTAACTAATCAGAAGGTCCCACCGACAATTGAGTGGGTCACATCTTCATGGAAACTGCCTAATGAAAATATCCCCCCAAACAAGAGGTCTGCCTCTACAAGATTGGATTAAGAAAAATAATATGGCTTTTCCAGAGTACATAACAGTTTCAAACCAAACAACCCCTAACCTCCTTATACATCGGGCCTCTTATAGGTATTAGATGAGATAACAGAGCAATACTTAGTATTCCACTTATAAATACTTCCTTTTAACTATTGCATGCAGAGATAAATTTTTGTAAATTAATAAAGTACCAGATGGGGTGAATCCAAAAATCTCTTTCTTGTATAGGATTCTTAGCTTCTCAACAAGACAGTGTGTTCATGCATCAAAGGCAGCTGTGCTTTTCTGAATAGCTGGAAATTGAGCTATGAAAGCTGCAGCAGGGCAGATGGGATTGGGGAGGCTTAAATTAACAAAGGCATGAAAGAGCTATTCAGCCTGGGAGTATGGAGTCTATGGAGATCTAGGCTCTCTTGTACTTTGTCCAAATGCTCCAGTTCCTGTAAAAGTCTTTGTAGGCTAACTGGAATATTCAAGCCCCTGAATAACAACAAAGGGCATTCTCAGAATTCATTGACAAGGATAAAAGAGATGCAACTTAGAGTCCTAGACACAAGGACGACCAGTGTTCTGAAGAAACTTAGAGATAATGAAGTGCAAATGCTCATTACCCAAAGAGAATGATCCACTCAAGGTCACACTGTATGCTCACCCTTTTATTCATCTTCTATTTACCAAGAACACACTATATCTCAGATTTTAGACTGGGTGTTAGTGATAGGAAGACAAGAAAGCAGTCTCTTTTCTATGGGTATTTTTATTTACAAATAAATAAGTAAAAAGATTATTAAAAATGCACTGATTATCTTAAAATATGTCCAAACATGCATCACAACCATGTCAATTTGGTTATGAAATAGCATTGAGCTTCTTCAAAAATATATTATTACTGAGCATTCACTTGTTATGATTGGGTAAAGATCAGTGTGCTGGGTAACATCTCTTGTCTCTCCAGATTCTCTTTCCACCTTGCTTACTGTTCTTGGAAGCTGACCTGTATAGATTAGGTCAAAAGACCTCTATTGGGTTCATCTGAGGGAATCCTGGAAAGAGATGAGAGAAATGAAAGTGAGGTTAAGATTTTTATGCTGCTTACTCTACTACATCACACTCTGGTCTCCTTAGAGAGAGGCCAAGGTGATCTTCTTGATCACACTGTCTCCTTCTGGATCCCAATAAAAGTTCCTTTCTTGCATCTCTTCTCACCTGTGTTACTAGCACAAAGTACTGCACTGTTTTCATCTTTGTAAATAGACTCTTTATTAAACCCTCCTAAGTTTATCTTAATTTGAATGTGTCATCTGTCTTCCTTCTGGGATCTCCGGAACACTATTTGGTGGTAAGAAGGGAATAGAGTGAATAGAGAAGGAAAGAGGAAAGAGGTAAAAGTTAATTTAGGATATAGTTGAAGGGAGAATTAGTGGATTAGAAAGTAGCATGGAGTTCAGTAATAATGCAGCATAGATATGCATTATGAGATGGCAGGATTATCAGGCCCAGATAGTTTTACAGACAAGTTTTGAAGGAAGAGATAATTTGCATTGTATTCCAGGAAATAGAAAAAGAGGGAACTTTATCCAATTATTTTATGAGTTTATTATAACCTTGATTAATAAATTCAAAAGCTGGTATAATGATAAGATGTTATCATTTTAATCTCACAGTTAAAAACAGTGACAACAAGTAAACCTGACGAAGTAAAGTTTATCCCAAGCAAGGAAAGGTTGGCTCAATATCAGAAAATCCTTCAATTAAATTCACATTAGAAAAAAAATTCACATTAGAAAAATAAAGGAGAAAGTATTTTATATTGGATATTCTCTATCTCTTCATGTTTCACTACTGCCTTTTGGAAAAATTCTTAAGTTTCTTCTTCCAACTCATAAATTTATTCTGAAGCTATTTCTATCTTATGATTTGGCATCTATTTCTTCACTGTTTTCCTTCAAATATTATTTCTTTCAAATCTAGTATTTCCTTTTGTCTCTCTTTTATTCTTTATTTTTTATTACCTGGCCATGTTTTATATGCCAATATCTTCCCTTAGCTTCTGTAGGAATTGAGTATAGTTATTTTAAATTCATCCATCATTTCTTCAGCTTTAGCTAGTATGTGTCTTCCAAGTTTTGGTTTTGTTTCTGAAATAGTTACAAACCATGAGCCTTCAGCTCATACTCCCTGAAGGTGTTTGCCACTGTGTCTGGTGATTTAACTTGGGAAAGAGTCTGAGACAAGCTCCTGGCTTGGTCCCTCTGTTTTGCAAGGGTGAGGAGAAGAGAAGAAATAAGCCCTAAAGTGAAGAGTGCAAGTTCTTCACTCCTGTTTTCCATCCACCACCTCAGGCACTTTTCAGGTTAGGATTTTAGTTCTAACCCCTTAGGAAGGGTCAGGTTGTAATCTCAGCCCTGGGAGTTTGAATAGGGAGGGATGGAGGGCTAAATATCAGAGTCTTGTCAGTCTGCTTTCCTTGATCACCTCCTCCCTCCAGCAGCTCTAAGATTACATTGTATTTACCAGGTCCACCATCTCATTTGAATCCTCTGAAGCAAGATGTATTTCAGAATTCAGAGTTTTCCAGATTTTAGAAAGGTAACACTGTGTGTATACTGGGGTTATGTATCACCCAGTGGGGTTTGTGGCACCACCCTATAATCAAACCTATTAATACTTTTTTTTGCAGTGAAACGTATGACTATTCAGGTTAAGTAGGGTTTTTAAGGCTGTCAATGGCCTTACTATATTTAGGTGAATTTTCACCACCCAACAAGTTCAGATAAAAAAAGATTTTGCCACCAAAGATATTACCAAAATCTTTTGGTTTTCAGAGCTTTCTGGGTTTTGGCATGGTGATAGGAATTCTAACCCTGTATAAGAGAAAGCTAAAATTGAGATATAATAATTATCTGCATACTGAATCTCAGAAATGAATTCTTGGGCAGTGGCTCAGTGGCTCAGTGGCAGAATTCTCACCTACCATGCTGGAGACCTGGGTTCGATTCCTGGTGCCTGTCCATGCAAATAAAAAAAATATATATATTTCTTATCAGTGAGACTAGTGACTTGTTAATCCGCCTGATGAATATTTCTTGAAAGAGTTCTTAATGATGAAATTAAAGATATTCAGAATATGTGCCTGGCTTTTAAAATACTTATGCCCTTGAAGAATAGGTTGTGAAGCCCAGCAAAGCTCACACCATTCACTCATAAATACAACTTTGGCCAAACACCTAAGGATCTGGGGTCCATCTGTGAGCTCTGGACAGAATCCTGTGCCTAGAGGAGATTTGGCTCCTCTCCCTCAAGCCTCTCAGGCAGGACATGTTCTAGGTCAGTAGAAGGGAAGGTCTGGTATTTCCCTAGACTTCAGAATATTTCATATGAACATCAGGATTAGCCCATCTTTATCTACCACAAACTTATTTGGGGTATACTGATATCCACTGTATTTAGAACCTCAGAGCTGTGCATGGCCAATGTGCTTAGGTGACTCCACAGCCCAGAGCAAATGCTGCTCTTTAGGTAGTCTGACCTGCTCTTTGGGTAGGCTGACTTGCTCTTTGTGTAGCCTGAGCTGCTGTATGTATAGTCTGATCTGCTCTTTGGCAGGCTGACTTACTGTTTGGTAGGCTGACCTTTGGGTAGGCTGACCTGCTCTTTGGGTAATTTGAGCTGCTCTCTGGGTAGGCTGTCCTGCTCTTTGTGTAGTCTGACCTACTCTTGGAGTAGTCTGATCTCCTGAAAAGGCACTCAGAACCACTCCAGCCTAAGGCCATTCTACACAGTCTTCCTCCCAAGAAAGAATAGGGGAAACTGAAGCCCTTGGTGTTCCACCTTCAGAGCTTCAGATAAAGAGTCTCAAGGAAGCCTCAGAGAAGATGCCTGCAGCCTTATACCATGAGATGACTACTTGGTTTACACAGCTGGCACCTAGTGCAGGGTGGCAAGACAAGACAGGTTGGAGATGGAGATGGGGAAGTAGAGCCTAAAGTCACCTCTGCAGGTGAACAGCACACTGATGACCACTTTGATGGGTGTCTTAAGGGTGCAGGAAAGAAAACACCTTGAGGACTTCAGGACACTGCCTTGGTGCAAAAAGAGCATAAAATGTGTCCATTAAGTTCCAAGTTCCTGTAGGTAGCAAGTTCATGGCAGAACCCAGGCCAGTGCTGGGGAAGCAGGGACTGGGCAGGGGACAGGAAGCAGCATTGGGTCTGGCCAGGGGTGGGCAGGTCTGAGGGTGGGGCACGTGGCAGGTTCAGGAGCATACCTGGGGCCTGATCGTCTGGACTCAGTGGATAGAGCAGGTTGGATCCAAATGTTCATTAAGTCCAAGGCAGCTATTTCCAAGTCCCTGTGCTGCCTGGTGCAGGCTGCCAATGTGCTTCTGGGGCTTTCCTGAGATTTGGGGATCTGACTCTGATGGTGGGACCCCACAGTGCATACAGCTGGATGGCCCCCTAAAGAGTGCAAAGAAATTTCAGACTTCTACAATTGGTACTCAGGATTTGCAGTGAGCTTATTCTCTGTTAAATCTCTTTATACTCCACACGTTGGAGTGGTATCAGGTTCCTCATTTTATAAAGGAGGAAAGTACCTTGATTTGGAAATGTGAGGATGAAGTGCATTGAGTGCCTATCACTAGTATATGCTCAGTCAATATTCATCATCTTTCCCTGCCTCCTTTCCTTATAGGTGTCCAACAAGGAAATGCTGGGAGAGAGTAGGAGTAAGGTTCTGATTTACATTCAGGTATGTCTTGAGAGCATCTAGTTGCCTGGCAATTAAGGATCAGCTGAGCTTACCGGAGGGTGCATGTGCCCTGGGGATGTGATGTTGACCACTGGACTTTTGTCTGCCTGGAAGATAGCACAGCACCTTTTCTCAGGCAAGCTGTATCACAGAGACTAGGGAAAGGGAAAGGAATCTTGGCCTACCTGCCCTTTGGGTTGCATCTGCAAGCCCATTGGAAGCTAGACCAGTTAATTCAGAGATTGCATCATGTATATGATAGAACCTGGGGTTTGAGGTCACAAAGGCAGAGATTAGGGTGGGCCACAGTGGCTCAGCAGGCAGAGTTCTCGCCTGCCATGTTGGAGACCTGAGTTCGATTCCCAGTTCCTGCCCATGCAAGGAAAAAAAGAAAAAGAAAAAGAAAGGCAGAAGTTGGGATCTGGCTCATCAGCTTTCAGTTTCATGTATAGCACATACTCATAGGGGCTGGCCCTATTCAGTGAGTGGGGATAGAATATGGGGAGTTAGTTAGAAATAGGGTAACTGGAGAAGTCAGTGCTTTCATGATACTCACAGTCCGTTAAGGGAGAATGGCCCATAAGCCGATGCACATAAAATAACGGGCAAGTTCAGAGAAAGAGGATGCACAGGAGATAAGCTGTGAGCTGAGCCCAGTTTAAGATACCCTGCCCTAGAAAGTTTCCTGGAAGAGATAACACCAGAGATTAGTTTCAGGGGAAGGGGAACATTTGGGATTCAGGCTTGGGTAATTTAAACAGCCAGAGTCTTTATCTTCTCTTCCCAGAATAGGAAATGGAGGTCACCTCCAGGCCAAGGCATCGTTGTGGGCACTGACTTTATCTGCCTGGAGGTCCTGCCTAACTGTACTGCCAGCAGCAGAGATCATGAACCTACAAAGACTTTGACAATTTGAGAGATAATTTTTTTTTTTTTTTTTTTTTACATGGGCAGGCACCAGGAACTGAACCCAGGTCTCTGGCATGGCAGGTGAGACTCAACCACTGACCCACCATGGCCCACCCGTTAAAAAAATGTTAATGTTATAAAAATGCATTTTTTATGAATGGAGAGAGTTAAGTATTTTTCATAAAGTTGTTAGCCATTAATAATTTTGCTTTGTAAACTGTATTATCACCTTCGGCACCTAAAAACTTGAGTTTCCTGTTAAAAGAGCTGTTGATGTTCAAAGAGAAGTAATTTGCAGTGCCAAGGAGAATAACAAATAATATGAAATAAATGGATGGAAGCAAGTATAAATATTCATAAATTCTAGATGGTGAGAAATCTTAACTCTTTTGGGTCAAGACATACAGAAGAGAATTTCTGTGAAATATCATGGATTCCTTAACTGGAGCAGTTTTTTTGCCTCTCAATCTCTCTCACTATGAAGACAGTTCTCTCACTCTATTACTACACCATCCACCCTTGAATGAGCTGAGTGTGTCCCGTGTGGAACCACTGCTATGGCCTTGGAGACATAAGAGGAAACAGGATGCTATCTATGCCCCTGAGACTCATAATCTGATGGAAAAGATAGACATGAGCTGGTCTTTCAAATGTAACTTCATGAGTCCAAGACAGGGCTGTGCCAGGGTCTAGTGGAGGAGCATGTGGCACCCACCGTGAAGATTCCAGGAGGTGTTTCTAGGGAAGGCATCAGCCAGAGTTTGTACCTCAGATTTGCAGACATAGTGCCAGAAATGTTTCTCTTCCTTGGATTTACTCTGGGGAATATTATCTATTCTCCATGCAAGATACCTTGTCTTCTGATCAGAATGGGGAAAGCACACAGGATCTTCAGGGTTTATCAATCTATTCAGACAACCAGAGGATAATCAGCAAATGTGCCTTACTAATCACCAAGTTCTGAGTTAGTACTTAGTTCCCTGCCAGCCTCCCCCCTTGTAGGAGTCCCCTGACATCCCAGAGAGGTGTGCAAGTGACTTACTTCAACAGAAGTGATTTCTGTGGAAATGCATGAGCAAAATATGAATTTATAGCTCTAATTGTTAATGATTAACCTTGTCTAAATATGTATTATACCTTGAGATATTAAATATTGATAAATCTATATTATAAATAACTCATTAACAATTATGATATATTGATAGTAGGTAGACAGATGATAGGTAGGTAGGTAGTTAGTTAGGTAGGTAGGGGGAGTGGGAGAGAGAATGAGGGTGGGAGAGCATGTGGAAACAATTTTTACTGTTGGAGAACAATCAAATACAGTTGCATAAGTTAAGAAACCATCACTGTAGCACTTGAGTCATAGAGTGATAGGACCAGAGTGAATGGGATGCTCTTGGTACACCCAGGCATTTGACATGAAGAGGGTAATGAGGGCAGAGTTTCCAAATATGATAAGGAGGGAGACTCATGAGAGCAAATTGAAGGGACACATAAGAAACTGCAGCTCATTTGAAAACCATCAGGCTGTGAATCTAGAGAGTGCAAAAGAGTGCAGCAAAATCCTTGTCTGTGAGCAGAGAGCAGGTGGGTTGATCATTAACAAAGTCGGTGTATTGAGGATGGTCAGCAGCAAAGCCCTTTAGAGTTTTGCAGTTGAGATGTGTAGACCAGGAAATTCTGGAGAGGAAAGGGAAGAGTTTGAACAGTTCTACTGGATCACTTGAAATTTGAGGAAGACCATTTCAGAGGATTGCCTACCCTCTGATGACATCATTGATGACACTATGTTTCCTTCCTCTGATTGATTTCCAGGGTAAAAGAAGATGCCAAAATAAAGTTTGGAAAAAAGAGGTTATTTTGTTGAAAGTATCAGCAGAAGAAAGAGGAATATGTATGCTACATGATGAACAGAAAGAGGTGAAACAAACTCAGGCCTCAACAAGAGAATGTTAATGCAAGTAAGAAAAGATAAGCAAGAAATAGAATTAAACTTTAAAATACTGTGAAAAGACAAGAGAAAAATAAAGTATAGAATAGTAATGGGAAAAGTAAGGAATAGAATTCCTCTGAGGAACAAAGGAAATTGTAGTAGTACAAATTTGAAGGGTATGAGTTAGTGGAGGCCACAGAGCAGCTGGTTCATTAAGGGAGGGTTAAAGGAACGATGCAAGGACATGGGTAGAAAGTCTGAGATTATGGGGCACCAATGATAATACATTATGTCATGTTTTCCTTTCTGTATACTATCGGAAGATGAACCTCAGCTGCTGTCTTTAAACAAGGGTTGAGTATGAATACAGTTCAATTCACAGCTATTTATTGATTACCCACTAGACGCAGTGCATTGTTTCTAGGGCAGTGGGAGCTAAGGAGATGAATGAAACATGGATCCTGCTTTCAAAGAGCTCATGGCTTAGCTGGGGGGCACATGTAAACAACTGACTATAATAGAACAGAAAATAGAATGAGAGCTAACTAGAGCCCTCAGCAAACCCCTGGAGGAAATCTTTAATTCTGGCAGGATACTTCAGGGAAAGCTTCTGGAAGGAGGTGTTAAATGACAAATTGGAATTGAGTTTGCAGAATACGGCATTTTATTTGGGACACCAAAGTTTTGCTGCAGCAAAGGCAGCCAGATCATTTGCAAGAACGGAAGTAGCTTCAGGCTTCTAAGGATGGCAAATGCTTTTTATAGACATAAAAAGGAAGTTAGCTGACTCCTATTGATTGGATGAGGATTTGTCTATCTTATAGGGGCAGGTTTAGGGCAGGATGAACTTTATTTTGTATTGAGTCAAATGTAAGGAATGAGGGACTTGATTTCAAATTTCAAAAGATAAACAGGAGGGTGGGAGATGGTGGCTCAGTGGCAGAGTTCTTGCCTGCTATGCCAGAGACCCGGGTTCATTTCCTGGTACCTGCCCATGCAAAATAGCAATAACCACAAAAGATAAACAGGAAATTCAAGAGGGAGTTCAAAGGGGAAGTAAGGCATGGGTTCGTTTTGACTTGGAGGGTTCCCAGGGCTTTCTCTACATAATTTTATCAGAGATGTTGTTTTGACTCATGCTAGGAAGGTTGTATCTGGAAGGAGGGGAGGGTTTGGATGCCTCACAGGGAAAACAATATGTACAGGGCCCTGAAGGCAGGACACCGCGGGCATGTTAGGAAACATCAATCAGCTATTGTGACTCATCTCTCAAGGCCAGGTAAAGGTGGCTTTGCTGAGTGTCTTCTCTAGTGATATGGTCAGGATGAGTCATTTGCTCCCTCTCCTTCCCCCAGCACTTTTTTCTATAAGGTACCTCTTCCGGGCACTTGCCATACAGTATTGACATTCTCTATTTACTTGTTTACTTCTTTGTCCCCTCAACTAGATATTTTTTTGCTTCTCAGGGACATGGACCAGGCTGTCTCCATCCCTTTACCCTCTAACTTGCATAGCTCCTGGCACAAACCTTGTGTTCGATGATTCTAAGAAGAACCACGAAAGACAGGTCAGAGACTTTGTCTTGCATTCAGTAGGTGATGGGTAACCAGTAAAGGTTTTACATGTTTTTGAAAGGTATCATTGGCAGCAGGATTTGACAGCATTTGTACATGAGAGGAAAGGGAGGGATGAGTGGCATAGGCATGGTGGCAAGGAGGGCATGATTTCGATATCTGCTGGACATGATTCTCGCGCTTCTGGTCTGGTTGCTGGTCAGATGGTCATGCTGCTTAGAACTAATAATAGGCATACAGAAGTCATAAAGATGAGCTAGTTTGGGGGTAGAATGAAGATGCTTATTTGGGTTTATTGATGACAATAAGCCAAATGAATTGGCTTTATAACTGGTGGTCTTTCCTTTTCAACAAGATTGAGCACAATCACATAATTAATCTGCATATATATTTATTTTTCATTTACATATTATCAGAAATGATTGGCTTTCATAAGTAGCTGTTGAGGGGTCAGTTCCCATCTGGCTGGTGCAGTGATAATAAAAAACACTTGTCTCCAACAGGAAAAGTTGCTCCAGCTCATATTTTCAACTCCTCCAGAACTCTCGTTACAGGTTGTGACTCTACTATTTTTTGGAAATGGACTAGAAGGGAAAGGAGAGATCCTTTGGCAGAGCCTCTTAACTTCACAGTAGCAAACAGAGGCTCTGGTTTTTTAAGTAATTTGCCTACAATCCCACAGGCTGTTAGTGGCAGATGTGGGTATAAAGAAGCTGTGTGTGCAGACCAGCCACTCAGAGCACGTGGTCCGCCAGCAGGCCTTCACTAACGATGGTGACAGTGCTGTTCAGTTAAATCAAAGGGCAACGTGTAAAATTGTTTCATGTGTCATATACCAAGTAGGCCCAGTGCAGACAGTGTTTTCATAGGACATTTCATCCACATGCATGCATTTCACCTCATTGTATGCATGGAGAGGGAAAAAGGAAAATGGCATTTTGAACACCTGTTTTATATTAGGCATTATTTTAGCAGATTTACAAACACCGTTTTATTCTTATAAGCTCTCTGTGAATTAGACATCATATCCATTTGCAGATCAAGTGATTGCTCAGAATTACTAAGATACTTTCCTGAGGTCATACAATAGCGTGTGATGGGACAAGTTTAGAACCCAAGTTTGTCAGGTCCCGAAACCTCTATCTCCCCCATCACAGCTTCCGGGAGGTGCCGCTCAGGTGTCAAATAATCCTTCTTGGCAAGGGTCCTAGAGAAGTGCTGAGAGTGGAAGGGCTTGAGTGAGAAGTCCCCTACCCCAGCAGCACCTGCCTCATCTTCTGCTGGTACTCCATTCCCCTTCTCGGCTCAACACTCATGTGCTCTGTCAGTGTATTCCTTTGAACTGGGCTGAAAGCCCAAGAATCTAAAATTTGTCTTCTTACTCTGCAGTGGTGTAAAGATCAAACTTTAGTTTCTGTGTCTGTATCTGCTGTATTTCAAAGGCTCTGTCTGTCCTACTCACTGGCCTACACATCTACTCAAATGCTAAAGTGGTTCTGCCCTTTAGGTTTGCCACAGTGCCTCTGGCAGCTGCCCATGTTAAAGCTGGACTGTGCCTCCTCCTCCCAGCTGGTGAAACAGGAGTACTTTTCAATATCCCTGGATTTTAAGGGTAAGAGAATAACTCTCAGCTCAGGGCAAGTTATTACCCACCCATTACCCAAATACTCTTCCCCCTGATGGACAGTCTGGGTTACCTTCTCCATGGTCCATCTTGGTTAAACATCCTGGATGCATCATTAGGGTTATGGAGTTTAGATATGGGTTTGGCAAAAATAATATTGCACGAATATTTCTGCAAGAGATTAAGAAATGAGATAAGGGGTATAAAAATAATTTTATAATTGGGAGGTAGCACGTTGTTATCGTTCTTGTGGACAAGGCATATGATTATTCAAAGTCATCTCCGAAGGTTCTATTACACTTTGCTGATGAATTAAATTACAGTTCTTCCAGGATTCCAAGGTACTTTTGGAAGGGGCTGGTCAGTGAATGAGGGCTGGTGAACCCTTTGTCCACAGAAAGGCTGGATTGCCTCAGTAAAGGAGCACTTCTTCTGAATTCAGACTACAAATATGGGTGGGCATTTGATTGCTAAGACTTGTGGTTGCATTTGGCAGTGTGATGCATGAGACTCCAATCTTCAGTAGAAGGAAAGTCTTGCTTGGTCACCTGAAGTTAACAGTGCAGCATGCCAAGGGGGTGGGGTGGGAGGCAGCCAGGGGCCTGGAGATGGTGTGGGGAAAGAAGACATTGGTCACCCGTTGAGGCCAGGAGGGACAGTTCTAAGAACTCATAGAAATAGACTTGAGAACCGCATCACAGAGAATCAGCTCATGGAACTTGCCCGGTGTCCTGACTGCCAAGTATGTTTCTTTGTGCTTTCAGCTTCCCAAGAAGTGCCTGGGGACAGCTGTGGGGAAAGGGAATTCAGGCAGAAGGGGCCTCAGTCCCCACCACTTGCAAACTCAGCAGCCTTCTGTACCTGTTTTACGTCCTGAAGTTCTCTGTAAGATTTTGTTTCATGTAAAAAATGATTTCTGCCTCAAAAGACTGAAAACTACTGATCTTGTCCAAAATACCCAGAGTGGCTTTGAAACTTTACAGATATTACCAAATTCAGTGGGGCATGCTCAGACATGCATGAGAGAGATGCTAGCTGTTTCTCCAGAAACAGACCCCAAGCCAAAGATCTGAGGGCAAGGGATTTGCTAAGAAAGGTTCTGAGGAACAACTGTTAAGAAAAAGTGGGAACAAGACAGGGGACAGGGAGAAGGCAAGCAAAGGTAGGATTTTAGGTGATGTACCAGCCTCGGCTAATCCTACAGAGAAATCCGGAGCATAAATCGTACCTCAGAGTTTACCTTTGGGTGAGGAAGCTGGATTTTGTAACCCTGTACCAGTTTACCATTATATCCCCTCAGGGGGAGATGAGCTCTTTTTAGAGATGAGCTAGCCTTAGGACAACCCTCTGAGGAAAGTCACAGTTACCAACAGAGCATCAGCGCCCACAGAAACCGAAGGGCAGGTGTGCAGAATTGGTAAGGGGCACAAAGGGGCCAGGTGTCCACCACCTCTCCGTGAATTGAGATCCATCTGGAACCAGCCTCCAGCCCCAGCCGTGTGCGTCAGTCTAAAATTACACTTGGCCTCTGGCCAAACTGCTTGTGACATTTTACTTATTCTTCACCTCCTTTCCTATGTGCCCACCTTAGGTTAACCTATTGTTCTTGCTACTGACGTTTCTGTATCAGTCAGGTTTCGACCAGAGATGCTGACCAGTATTACTAGGAATTATCTTTTGCAATTGTGGGACTAGCTAAGCAAGCCTGAGGTGTGGGGTAGGTGGTCAGGAGGCCAGGAAGGAATGATGAGGAGTAGACTGGACCCCTCTTGGGCAGAACCAATTCTTGTCAACAGGCAGGAATTTCTTAACTCAGGGGATGCCTGAGCCTTCTTTCAAAGGCCTCACAACGGATTAATCCAGCCCCCAGGATACTCACTTTTGATTAAAAAATCAGCTGATTAGGGGCTTTAATTACATCTGCAAGATCCCTCCAGCAGGACCTGGAGCAGAGCCACTGCCTTGCTGGGGGAAATGGTGTCAGCTGCACGAAGGCGCTGCCTCCTCCTGTCCTCCCTCACAGGAGAGAGTCTCACTGCAGCCCCCCTCCCTGGAAACTCACCAAACAGGGAAATCTGGGGTGTCCAGTGCTGTCAGCCAAGTTGACATTTCACAATCTATCCCAGTTCCCTGGTCTGAGGAATGAGTCTTGCTCCTGCAACAATACCCTGATAAGTGGTTGGGCAGCAGAACTGTTTTCAAACGGCCCACACCCTAAAGCCCATGTACTGCCTCCTGGACCCCTCCTCGCAGGGGCAGCACCACCTCCAGGAACAAAGCACTAATCCGCACAGACTCCTAATTTAGAAGATATTAAGAGTCAGAGAGGTACAGAGACTTGCCCTTGAATCTGCAGCACATAAGTAACGTAACATAATCCTCTCTTCTCTCCTGCGATGCTCACCTGGCTGGAAGTTCGCCTGCCCTGCATGCTGCCCCACCCGTGGGGTGCAGGCCTGTGTGTCCAGGCCAGGGTGGATACGCCTTTGCAATATCAGATATCACCTTGACTGCAGAAAGCTGAGATGTTTTACGTTATCAGACTTTTTCCCTTGTTCACCCGCAAATATCTGCAGTCTATACAAACTGTACTTTTATTGTGAAAGCTGAGGTGTCAGTACTCATAACTCTGATGAATGTGGGGTGTGTCTCCCACCCCTCCTGGGTCCCCACACGCCCTCCCCGCCTCTCCACACGCACCGGGACACACGCTTGTTCTGAAGGACCAGCTTAGCTGCCGTGGCACTCTCATGTGTCGGAGCCGACGTGCCCGGCAGGCGGGGGGCGAGGTGCTGACGCTGCAGCCAGTCCAGGCTCCTTGGGATCCCAGGGCCATGGGGTGCCGGGAGGGGTGACTCTGGGTGCAGGGCCCTGTGTGGCGGAGGATGTACAAGCCCCTCTCCAGACTCTGCTTCTGTCCTCGCTGGGAGGACAAGTGGCTCCGTCTTGCCCCATGACTGTTGACTCA
The DNA here is from genome assembly GCF_023851605.1 of Tamandua tetradactyla. Classification (NCBI taxonomy): domain Eukaryota; kingdom Metazoa; phylum Chordata; class Mammalia; order Pilosa; family Myrmecophagidae; genus Tamandua; species Tamandua tetradactyla. The sequence continues at coordinate 179,829,253 of NC_135332.1, forward strand.
GGAGTAGCAGCGAGCGTTTTTCACCTATTTGGACTCTGGATTTATAGTAATTACTTTTCAGACAAATGACTGAGGCTTTCCATGGTATGACGTGCAGCTCTGGGCGCTGTGAGGGTCAGGTCCGGAGGTGGTGGGAGGGAACAGCCACGGGTGCTGCTCTCATGTGGGGAATGTCGCTTAAGGGTTTGAGGCTGTTCTCAGCTTTCTGGTGTAACGCGAGTTCCCAGCTGGAGCACCAGCGTGGACATTTCTTACATTTTCCTGCTGGTTTGCTCAAATACGTCCTTATGTATCTGCAGAGAAGCCCGTGTCTTCGTCTTGAGGCTTCTCTCTTCTCTGATCTACTGAATGTTTTTGATTCTGAATCGGTCCAACCCGGTGAGTCCTGACCTAAGAGAACGGAGAATCAAGTCCATTCTTTGGGATAAAGCCTCCGGGCCCCACAGGGAAACTTGGAAGCTGGTGCCTCTAGGCCTGTGGATGTTTGCTGCCAACCTGGGGGCTGCTTTCACATCCAGGTAGCTCTTGGCAGTGCCCCCAGGCGTAGGGCATCTTGTTCACATCTGCCTGCCCGGCCTTGGCCCCAGCAGCGTCCCCTCCACTGTGGAAGGGTCCCAGGGGCCCCAGTCTCGGTCCCTTCCTTGTTAGACCCAGCAGCTTCCGTGAGTGCCCCGACTCTGTGCTCCAGGTGAGTTACCCGCAGGTCAGACCTCTCCCTCCTGCTGAGTCCTCCCTTGGGCCCTTGCTCTCTTCTCTTGCCGGTGGACTCAGTCAGGTCTGCCTGATCTATCCTGAAATGTTCTCCCAGCTTTTAATCTCAGGCTACTTGTGTTGCAGTTTCAGCTTCTTTCTTCCATAAAGGCCTTCCATTCCTTCCGCACACTGGTACACCCTTCTCCAGCGCCCCGTACATGCGGAGGCATTGAAGTGGGAGGCAAACGTGATAGAGCCACGGGAGGTCCATTTCACCCAGCTCCTGGCCGGTGGGAATCCGCCCGAACAAAGGACCCCGATCAGCTCATGTCTCCAAAGTGGCATTGCTTCCTCTGCTTGCAGAAGTGATTGCAGTACTTTTGTGGTTCTTCTCTTTACACACATATTAATAATGAAGAAACAGGTGTGCAGACATCTTAAATAACTTGCCTAAAGTCTCACTGCTAAATAGTGGCAGAAGCAGGAGAACTCAAATTCCTCTGAAGTGAATGTATTCTTTCTTTTACAGTCTCCACCCTGTCTGCATGAAGGATGAGATGCAATTGTCATCCTTGAGGAAGTCCTGGGCGATTGCAGAGTGAAGGGCATCACAGTAGAGGCTGGCAAACAAATGTTGACGTTACTCGTTTCCTGCGGCAGTGGGTCCTGTACTTGCCTGGGAGGGTTTCACGGGAGGACCAGTGCAGAGCGGACAGATCAGGCAAAAGACCCAGGGAAGGACTCCCCATCCGGGGAGCAACAGGGGCTGTTAAAACAGTGGCCATGGCAGTGGCGTCAGCAGTAGGGGAAGCATTTACATCTTCTACGTAAAGCACTTATTATGGGCTAGTGTTTAAAAATTATGTCCTTATTTCATTCTATGACTGACTCCATGAGACGTGCTGTTATCACTCTCACTTTGGAGACAAGAAAATCCAATGTAGAGGAATTATGGGAGAAGAAATAACAGCCAGAGGGACAGCCTAGGCATGGGGTCGTGGCGGGGGGGTTGTGTCCTTGTAGGGTATGAGAGCTGGGAGTCAGGGGAGAGAGCATGAGTTCACAGGTGACTTAGCCAAGTCACACAGCTCATCTCTGGCCTAACTGGAAAATCGGTAATAACGCCTGACCTCTGCTGAGGATTGTCACACACTGGCCTTATTTGATTCTCACAATAACTTGTGTGGAAGCCCCTATAACCCCCGCTGCTCACACGGCTCAAGCATGGTAATTGTGTCTCATGGTTTAAAGTTCACGAAGAAATTTCCATGTTTTCTTCACCACATCCCTGTTTGTGAGAGTGCCCAAGGAAGAGGCCATTAATTTATTTCTTTCATTGGCGTGTGGGTATTTTGAGGTCACTAGAGATACTGCCTTCCTCAAGTCGAGGAGTGTGATGGTTACTTTCACTTGTCAACTTGCCTAGGTTACGTGCCCAGCACATACTTTGTCATAATTACTTTGTCAAGCAAGCTCTGGCTTGAATATTACTGGGCAATTGCCCTCTGAAATTAAGGGATATTCTTATCCAGTCAGTTAGAGGTCTTAGAACCAGAACCAAGAATTTCAGCAGTCAGAAAGAAGAATTTTTAATTTTATACCAGCCAGTCAGATTCTCCTGGGGAATTCAACTTCACCTTCATTGGAGTTTCTAACCTGCAGCCTACCCAGTGGAATTTGGTTTTACCAATCTCCATGGTCATGAGAGCCAATTTCTACAATAAATCTCTAAATATTTTTATCTATCTATCTATCTATCTATCTATCTATCTATCTATCTACCTATCTATCCATCTATCTATATCTATCTATGTACTTTGTCAGTTCTGTTTCTCTGGAGAACCCTGACTTATTAGTTTGTTAAGCTGCTGGAATGCAATATACCAGAGATAGAATGGCTTTTTAAAAGGAAATTTAGTAATGTACAAGTTTACACTTCGATGGCCATGAGAATGTCCCAACTAAGGCAGTGACAAGAGGTTACCTACACTCAAGAAAGGCTGGTGCCATCTGGAACACTTCATCAGCTGGGAAGACACATGACTGGCATCTGCTGGTCCCTTGCTCCTGGGCTCCATTGCTTTCAGTCTCTGTTTCCTGTGGGGGTTCCTCACTTGGCATCAGTGCGTCTTCACTTAGCTCCTCTGGGACACATCAGTGGGTTCTGGCCTGCTTAGTATCTCATGGGAAGGCATAGGGTGACGTCTGCTGGGTCTGGATCTCACGTTGGCTCTGAAGCAACTGTTCTTTACATCTGCATTTGCTCAACTCTGTCGTGTCTGAGTGTTCTCCAAGATGTTTCCTCTTTTAAAGAATTCCAGTAAACTAACCAAGACCCGGCTTTAATGGGCTGTAGTAGTTAGATTTAGTTGTCAACTTGGCCAGGTGAATGTACCTAGTTCTGTTACTGTGGACATGAGCCAATGGTACGTGAACCTCATCTGTTGCTAATTACATCTGCAGTGGTCGAGGAGGCATGCCTGCTGCAATGAATGACGTTTGACTTAATTGGCTGGTGCTTAAATGAGAGAGCACAACGTAGAACAGCCCAAGCAGTTCAGCATACCTCATCTCAGCACTCATAGCTCAGCCCAGGCCTTTGGAGATGCAGAAAGAAATCACCATGGGGAAAGTTGTTGGAACCTAGAGGCCTGTAGAGAAAACCAGCAGAGATCACCCTGTGCCTTTCCACGTAAGAAAGAACCTCAGTGGAAAGTTAGCTGCCTTTCCTCTGAAGAACTAACAAAAATAAATCCCCTTTCATTAAGAGCCAATCTGTCTCTGGTGTGTTGCATTCTGGCAGCTAGCAAACTAGAACGTGGGTAGAGTCACATCTCCATGTAATCATAAGGTTGTACCCACAATTGGACACTGCACATCTCCTTGGGAATAATCTAATAAAAAGTTTCCACCTTACAATATTGAATCAGGATTAAAAGAAATGGCTGCTCCCACAAGAGTGTATCAGGATTGAAACATGATGGCTTTTCTCAGGTACACAATCTCCACTGGCACAATCTCCATTGTCATGGGAGCCAATTTCTATAATAAATCTTTTAATGTTTCTATCTATCTATCTATCTATCTATCTATCTATCTATCTATCTATCTATCTATCTATCTATCTATCTATCATTTATCTGTCTATCATCTATCTTTCTTTCTGTCTCTCTAGTCTATCAGTTCTGTTTCTCTGGAGAACCCTGACCAACAAAGAGATCATTATCCTTTGGGAAATTAATATTGAGGCCCGTTAGTTATACATGAGTAAAACAGACCCCGAACTGCTGTCCTGCTGGCTTATTGATATGTCGAGTATATCTTTCTCCTGATTGGCCCTTGAAGAATTTTTCCTCTTAAATGTGCATATATTTTGTACTCTTGGTGCTCTCAACTAGTACTCTTTAGGAATGAACAACTCAGATTTTGAGAAAAAGAAATGCCAATGACAGCAATCGCCTTGTCTGCCCAGGGAGTTTTGGGTTTGCCTTGTGGGTGAAAGGATGAGCGGCTTCCTGGGGAAATGGAGGCTTCTGCTTTCTATCACTCCGAGTCAGAGAAGAAGCCAACTGTAAGCTGAATGTGGGCTGAGAGAGGAAGGATCCTTGTTTCTGTGCACCAAGGAGTTGTGTTCCGGTCTCAGAAGGAGGGAGTGCTTGTGAGGCTGATGAGTAACTGTGGGAGAAATGTAAGACACTGTGCTTTACTCTGTCACTCCTTAAGCAGGGAGCTAAGCTTGCTATAGTCCATGCAACATTGAGATGTCTGGGGAGAAAATTGTGCCCAAGCTTAGGACAAACTTGGGTGCTAGAGCTTTCTGTAAGAGAAGAAAGAGAAGCTTACAGAGCTTCTCTTACAGAGACATGGGTGGCTAGAGACAGAAAAACCTATAACCACAGTGGACTAATAGAAACTATAACCAAAATGCTTGGAGAGTTACAGAAATTTTGGAGGGAGAGAAATCCCTGGAGAAAGACTGGATATCCTGTTGATCTGTAATCATTGGAAGCCATTTCACAAACGTTATTAGAGTTTTTCAAATTTGAATATGGAAGAACATATGTCTTTAATCTGTTCCCCAAGACAGTAATGTGGGAATAAAACAATCATATTTTGAGTTAGGCGTAAAAGTAACAGCAATGCTTTTTACATGCTATGGATTTTGTGATACATTTATCGGCTCATTTAATTCTCAAAACATTCCTACAAAGAAACTGAGGTCCCGAGAAATGCAATGACTTGCTAAGAGCTGAGAGCAGCCATGGTGGGACACAATTCCATGTATTACGAGTCTCTTCTTTTGTAGAGGAGGAATCTAAGCCGAATATATTTGATAAATCGAGGAAGGAAAGCTGGGGCTTAAGTGTGGATTGTTACTTCTGGGGCCTTTCTGAGGCAGATCTGCTGCTTCTTTGGCATGATGAAGAAATTAATTGGAATCAGGTCCTTCTAGTTCAAGTGCTTTGACTACTTCATTGGAGAGTCTGTCTTGTCTGCATGCTCTCAGCCCTGTGGCCTGTCCACTCCATGGAACTCAAATCACACACATACACACGCCCTTCCTTTCATTGCTGCAATATCCCTGCTCCAGCAGTGACATGGAAGATAGGCTGGTTTTGTTGGTTTTAGAGCATTTTGAAAGGTTTAAAAGCATATTGTTGGTGACAAATACATATTTTTAAAATGTCAAGTCACTCTCAAAATGGACGCTCCGCCCTTATTAGACTTATGCTGATGGCTTAAATGCTACAGTGCCTCCCACAGACAAGCTCCCAGCTCCTGCTCCAGACATTTCAAAGGCTGAGATGGGCAGACATCTCCCACGGAGACGATATTCCAGTGACAAGGCATGCACAGAAATTATATGGAATTAGATTCTGGGCAGAGGGAGAGACTGAATTACTCAGAAAAAAAAACAAGCCACCAGATAAATTATAGGACTGGGGTGGCACAAGGGGCTGGAACTGATTCTCGGTTTGACAGATGTGGATTTGGGTTTCTGTTCCGTGCTGACAGGGTGACCTTCAAATCTCTGGACCTAAATTCCTCACCTGCGAAGTGTGGAACACAACTCCTGCCTTTGCACGTGGCATGGTGCCAGGGTTAGGGGTGGCACGTGCTAAGCCTTGCCCAGAGCCAGGGAAAAGTGGGAGCTCAAAAATGCTAGCTAATGTCACGATTATGTCTGTTTTTAAAAATTGAATACAAATGAAAAAGATTCCTATGGTTAGTTATTTGCAGAGTATCCTAGGACTGTGAGCAAGATTCCTGCAATCTCCTAAAATCCCTCCTGATCCCTCCCGGATTTCAGCTCAGTGACGTTCGCTGCGAGCTTACAACATTGTGCACACAGGTAAGTCCAGTCTCCCCCGCAACATAAAGGGAACAACTGGGAGCCTCATTTTGCCTGAGGAGACTCTGTCCCATGTGGCGTGTGCTGGAATGAGGGCCGGGCCCCCAACCTCTGGGTCTCTACCGGACACTGGGTGCCCTGGGGGCAGCTCTACTGGGAGATGAGGGCACCCACAAGCAGTGGCACCAAAAACAGGGGACTTTCTTTGGAAAGAATGTGATACTTGATATTTCAAAAAATAAAATCAATGTAGTCCTTACAAGAAAATCAGAGTTTTGTTGGACTTCCTCTTATCCCACTGGTAGTGTTTTCATTTTCAATAACACAGAGACAATGGTGAGGGATGGTTGAAGGAAAAGGAATCTCACAGTTCGGGTTTAGAGCTGAGATTCTCAACACTGACTGCATATGAGCATCACCTGGGGAGCATTTACAACTCTTGAAGCCCAGGCTGCACCCCAGACCACTTCTGCCTGAATCGCGGAGGTAGCACTGGGAGGCTGGGTTTGAAAGCTCCCCGTGTGACGCCACGTACAGTCAAGCGTGAGAAGCATGGGGGTGGGGCTGCAGCCGACTGCACGCGCACAGCCTTGTGGCCTCAGCTGTCATCTCAGGGTTTCCCACACTGGCTGGCCGTGAGAATCACGGGAGCCTCTTTGCTCTTTTCCTGGAGGTGATGCCCCATTCCACCTGGGGAGGCCTCTGGGCATCTGAGATTTCAAGATTCAATACAGATGCTCCTTTTGTGGTGTCAAATTGGGAAACCCAGCCTTTAACGGAAGGCTTTGACTCCATTTTGTAGCAAACACCCGTAGAGGGGACCATGGATTGTTAATGACAATTTATTCCATGGTTTAGATCATAAGATCATGGATTGTCTTTTCTAGAAATGATCTTAGGAATCACCTGGTCCTACCCCCTTAATTTATATGTGGGAAAACAGGCTCAGAGGGACATGACTTCTCCAAGGTCACCTGTTACACGATTTCCAGCGAAAGGCTGAGCACCCAGGCCTTCAGGTGCCCTTCTCCTGGGCGGCCGGCCCAGAATCCTCAAGCAGCCAAGCGGTCAGTGTTTCTGAGCAGGCAGCCCAAACTGCTTCCCCTTAATATATCCCTGTGACAAGGTGGTTGATGCTAAACGAGGCCCCTGGAGGAACACAGAGCATTGTCCCCCATCCCCCTAGGTCCACATTGGATGGACGAGGCTAATCCATTTCAGGGGACAGCGCCCCTCTACTCACACAGGTGAGAACCTCATCCTCATTATTAACTCATTAATCACCATGACCAGGAGGCACCAGGAAGCAGGTGGGGTGAAGCGGCTTTTAGCTTCCATGAGCTCTAATGCACGTCTCCTGAAGCCTTATGGATGAGTATCAGGGCACTAACCCAGAGAGCCTTGGCCCTCACGCCCTGTGGAATCTCACAGCTGCCCTGTGAGGAAGGACAGCAGGGAAAATTACACTCTGCTGACTAAGGGAGAACTGAGGCAAGAGAAGGCGGCCTGGGGAGAGGGATTTTGGGCCAGGAGTGTGAGAAGATTCCTTGACTGAACAGCAATTTTGAGTTTGGGCCCCAGGACTGTTCTCCCTCTGAGACCTGGAAGAGTCACCTCCAGTCTCGACCTCGTTTTCTTCACTTGGAGAACGGTCTACTGGATGCACCTTCCAGCCGCCGGCGGGGTAAAAGCACTGAGCGTCTGACTTGGCGTGGAGCCTCTGCTCAGAATTGTAGATTGCTAACCCTGCGGGCTGATATTCACTGAAGATATGCTTAAGGATTGCCGCACAACACTGAGGAAAAGCCGTGCGTCATGTGGAGGGAAGATGGAGAAAGGTGCCTCCTGGGGCAGAGCTCCGGCTCTTGGCGTGAACCGCTGCTGAATTGTCGGCCTGACCCCAACTGGCCATCCCTCTCTGCAGAGCAAATTCTCTGGGGAGGGGCACAGTGGCTTGGTGGGTGAGTGCTCACCTGCCAGGCAGGAGAACCGGGCCCGACCCAGGCCCAGGCACCCCACGCTGGGAAGACCACATCTGGTGGCTGGCTGCTTGGGGAGGCTTCACACCCAGGGCCTAAATGCCCTATCAAAATACTTCTGCCCAATCGTTGTGTGGTAAAGGATCTTATCTCTAGTCACTATATTTCCAGTGATATGTGGTGCCCCTCGCACATTATCACCAGGCACTTACTGGTGTGTTCAGTGAATATTGACCACCCTCTCCCCTCGCATTCTGCTGAGGGCATCTTCCACTGCAGACGTACCTGCCGTGTGCCTGCTCCGCGCTTACTTCTGTCTCAGGTGGGACTGGTAACTGCCCTTTAAAGCCCACCCCAGACATCTCTTCCTCCGGAAATGTCCCAAACCTTCTGCTCACCGATGCCGCAGGAGCAGGTGCCTTGCCTCAGCTCCCCCCAGCTCCTCAGCCTTCTGTGACAGCGCCTTCCACGCCGTGACAAGTAGTCCCGAGTCCTGTGTTGCAGTCGTTAGCCCATGAGCAGGTGAGCAATCCTGTGTCGTGTCTGCTGTGCCCTCGGCGTGCCCCCTCCCTCTGTATCTGGGGTGAGTGAGCCTGTGTGTCCACGCGTGCATCCGTACGTTTGCAGCGCTAACTCTCTGTATTGTTCTTTAATTGTTCTACATAGCAGTTCATTAGAATGATTTTTGCCTTCGGAGTGTCCATTTTTCCCTGTTTTGAGGAACTATGCTTTCCGTGTTGAATTCAAAACTTCCTAGAGACAGGAAACTCCCCGCAAGCCTGGCAGCCAGGCAGGTGGCAGCACCGGCGACGACGTTCTGTGGAATTGAAACAGGCCTCTCTGGACGCCGACACCCGTTCCTCCACCTCCTTCCTCTTATCGCAGTCGAGAGAAGTGACATCTGATTTTCAACTGACAGAGAGTTATAAATTTAGATTAGGCAAAGGTCCGGCAATGGGGAAAGAGGGCAGATGGAGCCCTCCCGCGTGCCCCTACAGCTCTGCCCTGACTAACGAGCATCGCCTCTTCTGCCAGTGCCTCTCCTGAACTGTGCCCGCTTTGATGGCAGCGATTTTCTTACTCGTGTCTCGGGTCTCAGTGTCGGTGACGTGGCTTGTGTTAGATAAAAGAGAGATGCACTCTTTTCCAGTTGTTTCCCGCATGCCCGGTGCCAGTGTCCTGTGTTGTGGGGAGGGTCTGTGTCGCGGCTTGAGCCCACCTGTGCTGGTTCCTGAGTTAGATTAAATGGGGTTGACTGCCTCTGATGTCACCAAGAACAGTGCTTTGCTCACAGTGCATCCCTGGTATTAATCTCACAAAATAAATGTGTCAGCGAGAGGGGGAAGTCAGCACTTCAAACAAGTGTCCAGGGCCATGCAGCCCTCCTGTGCTAATAGCATGCGCTCAGTGACCTTGACATTCATTGATTTTGGTCACTGAGCATCCATTTGGCTTTATTCTAATAGCAGTTATTGTTCCAGTGGGTTAGGGGGGCTCATTTCCCCAGCTGTTGACGGCAGGCACACCAGGGCGTTACTTTTCCCTGGGTGCTGGTCTGGCTCCAGGATGGGTGCATCAGACAATCAGAGGAAGGAACTTTGGTGGGAATTCTGAGAAAGTACTCACAGTTTATCTGCAGTATTTATTTGAGAGGGTGCAAGATCTGGAGATGCTGCAGCCCCCTCTTGCATCCAAAGGGGAGATCTTGTCTGAGGGAGAAGCCAGCACAGAGGGAGGCAGAAATGAGAGATGAAGAGAACATGACCAGGCCCTGGTGTTGTCGTCTCTGCCCCGATGCTCCTCAGTTACACGAGACAGTTGCTGAAGTTATATTGGTTCAGTTTCTGCCAATTGCAACTGAAAGATCCCTAATGAGGTACTCAGCAGCCCTCGGCTCATCACTGTGGCTTTCTCTCTCTCTCAAGATTAGGAAAACGAATGTCTTAGGTAAGAAACAAGGATTCTGACTCCTAGAATGGAATACTTATTGTAAACTAATGCATTGTTATTTTCCTCTTAATTTAGTCAGTGTCAGGGACTCACTCCTGGTTGAGCTTGTCAGGGTAAGCGGAGAAGATTTTTCTTCTGGGTCTGAAAGTCTGTGGACCTGAGTGTGGACAGGTCACTTTTTGAAGGATTCTTTCTCTTGGGACAGTGTTCCCCAGCCCATACTCACAAGAAGCACCTGCACATATACACACACACATATCCACTAGTGTGTGTGTGTATTTGCTCTACTATGCAAAGCAGACTTTGAATCATTGTTTTATTTTTTAAATTTTTAATTATTTTTGCATGGGCAGGCACCGGGAATCAAACCCGGGTCTCCAGCATGGCCAGCGAGATCTCTCCCTGCTGAGCCTCTGTAGCCCGCCCTGAATCATTGTTTTAAACTTAACGTTCACCCACTCTTGCATGAAGGTTGTACGGCCCTTGTTTATGATGGCTGAATGGAGCCCGTGAGTGTGGTGCTGGGGCCTCTCTGACTGGGCCCACCTTGTGGGCCTGGCCGGTTGTCGGGTTGTTTGACTGAGTCTGGAATTTATTCTTCATCTTGTGATGCAGGAGCACAGGGCAGCTCTGAGTCTTGCAAGCTTGAAGATATGCGTTTTCAGACTCCTTTGCAACATGAGGAATCTGTTCCGTATTTTCTTCCTTCTGAATTGTTGCTGAGCCGCCATACTGGCGTAAATAACTTCCCATGCGTTGAGTCTGCTTGGCACTGAAACATCTGTACGAAACATGAAAACCACCTTATCTTCAGGATCCAGATGTGTTATTTGCCGACTTGGAGCAGGGTAACTGGATTTTTTCCTCTTTTATCTGACGAGTGGGTATTTTGAAAACTGTCCCAGAAGCACAGAAGCAAAATGGTCAGGCTCCCTCACTTCTCTTTTTCTAATTCCAAAAGCCTTGTGGGTGGGTTTTCCTCTATTATTTAAATTCCTTCATTGACTTCAATGGAGCCCAGAAACTGTCAAGCTGAAATACTGTAAGCAAAACTTTGGTTTCTTTAGTCTAAAGGAAACTTTTGCAAGTTAAAGATTTGCAACAGTCTTTCAACTCAGAGAGTTCAGATATGCTCATTGGCTTTAGATTTTCATTGATATGTTGCAAATGAACCTAACAGAAGCTCTTTGTGTTGATTAAAATTTTATTGACTGCTGATACATATTTTAAAGCACTTAATTGACAACCACTGTGTCCAGGCACTGTGCGAGGCTCCTCAAGATGAATGGGTCAAGGCCCTGGTCTGAGGGAGCTCCCGGTGCCAGGAGAAGAGGCCACACAAAAGTCAATTTCATGTGCGCAGAATGAAATAAGGACTTTAGAAGAGGCACGAGCCAGGGGTGTGGGAACCCAGAGGAAGGGGCATCACTCTGTCTGGGACAGTCAAGGAAGGCTTCTGAGAAGGAGTGATTTTTGTCTTGTCTTAAAGGATTTCTGAGAACAGGGAGATTGAGGGAAACAGCAAAACTAGGGAATGCTATGAGCAAGGTACGGAGACAGAAAAAGCGATTTACCTATGAGGATAAAATCATTCTAAAATTCATCTCACAGGAGAACAGCCTCCTAGGCACTCTCTCCCTACACAGGTTCATGTGAATTTGGGGGGCTGTGTGGCAATAGGAGACCTCTCTGGACCTTCTGTCTGGTTCCAGCCTCAATGCCTGCCCCGCCTCCCAGCCAACCACACGTATTTGCACCTGCCCAGATACACTGACGAGTACTTGATATCAGGATAGTGTCCTTCCCTGGTTATTGCGTAACCTTTCATCTTCCAGGCTCTGAGCATTCTATTCCTTCTGCTTGGAGTATGTCCCTCTCCTATCGCATCTGCCTGGCGGATGTACTCCCATCACTCTTTAAGATTCAGCTCAAGATTACCTCTGGGAAACTATTTTTTGTACAAGCAACTTTATTTTCTCCTTCCTCCTCATCCCCACGAATCTATATTAGGATCCCTTTGGTTCTAAGTGACAGAAGCCCAGCTTATTTTCTGAATAAGCAAAAAAAGGGTAATTATTGCCCCACACAATTAGGAAAAGAAGATGATGGAAATTATTTTAAGGTTTAAGTGCTATCCATAATTAAGGCATTGCATACATATGCTTTCTAGCTCTCTCCGCCTTTTGGATCTATTTACCCCAGCTTCAATCTCAGCAGAATCTTTGAGTGTAGAGACAATACTGAATCTTCATTGTCCTTACAAGGAAGAAAGACCTTCTCTCTCTCAGTGTATATGTGCTAAGTCTCATGGTGGGGTCTAGGCTGTCCTTGGTAGATTTATATGCAAAACAATCTCTGTAGTTGGGGGGCAGATTTGCTTGCTCAGCCCCATTCAAACCTCATAGAATGGATTGTGTGCTGGAAAGAGAGCTTCCATTATCAGAAGAAAGGGGAAGGCAAGCCAGGTAAGCAAAAACAAGCAAACAAAACCCATTCATATTCTACTCCTGTAAGATTTATCACGCCAGCTGAATGGTTTGTTAACTAATTTGTCTCCCACCCTAGGCTGTCACCCCTGATGGCAGAGAAAAGCCTAGCCCCCTCCCCCATAGGACAGTGCCAGGTGCATAATTAGCCGGGCCTGGGGACGCGGTTGCTAAATGAGTGTGTCTGTCAGTGGATGCGGGAACAAATGAGTAGACAGCCCAGTGGCATAGATGGGCCAGGGCATGTTATTTCCACTCTGTGGATGTATCCCATTATCTCTAGCCTAGACTGCTCTAATGGTCTTTTAGTTAATCTCCATATCACCAGTCTTGGCCTTCTCTAATCCGTTCTTTACACAGCAGTCAAACTGATATTTTAAAACATGCGATATGATTATTTTCGTCCTTGCTTTCAAGACATTGAACAAACGTTTTCACAGGGTTCTGGGTCTGTCTTTGGTCCACTTCTCCAGCCCAGCCCTTGCTACTGTCCCCACCCCCAGCACCGGGCAGCCTGGCTCCAAACTCATGTGTCCTTCACACTCCGGCCGTTTTACTTCCTCAAAGGCAGCATGTTCTCTCTTCCCCGCGTTTGTTCCAGCCCCCTGGGGTGTTCCTCTTCTCCCCTCTTCATCTAGCTAATTTCGACGCTTCCTTCACAGCTAGCTTGCACATCACCTTGCCAGTGAGCACAGCTTTGCCTCCCAACTGCTGTCTCTCCATGTGCTCCCCTGGAACCCCACAAGCCCCCACAGAGGCACCTGCATCTACTGTAACTGCTTATTTTACTTCCTTGTCTATAACGTCCACTAGCTGAACTGTGTGCTTTCTGAAGACTGGGGATACATCTGTTTTATGCACTATTGTATCTCTAGCACTTTGTATAAGACCTGGTACTGATGAATGAATGAATACGTGAATGCATTTGTTGAATCCCAGCAATAGGATAAACACTTGGGATGGACTGGAGATTGGGGGTGACTGTGCATCGTCCCTGCCCTGAGGGGCTCCCTGTCTGTATGCAGCTGAAGCACAGAGAGGCTGTAAGTGGCTGAGCCTGGTATGGACTCCAGTTCTGTGGTGTGGACCCCATTTCTGACTCTGGATTCAGCCTCTTCACTCAACACCACTGCCCAGTTTTGATGTGTGGTTTGCACTCACCACATAGAGAAGCTAGGGGTGGACATGGCCGGGCTGGGCTAGGGTGCTGAGGGAGCCTCACTTCTCAGACTGAGGCAGCCTCTGGGGAGTGTCTTTAGGCCAGGGGCCCTGTTCTAAATCATTGTTTTCCCATCATCTGGAGCGAGGATTTGGTGGTAATGTTTGGCTCTGAAAAACGTGCTGGAACTGCTTGTTGCGATTTAGTCCTGTATGTACGTTGAAATATGAGCCTTGAAATATACATTAAGTAACAGTGAAAGCCACCAACGTTGAGTCGTTGATTTGCTGGGGGCCCTTAATGTCACACTCGGGTTACAGAGTTGGTGCACTGGTCATTCTTGGTGAGTTCTAGGGAGACCCAAGTTCTGGTCTCAGTCTGACTTGTCAACATTTTTGTGATCTTGTGCCAAGTGGCGGGCACTGCCTGTAATCTACTCAGCAGCCATAGTCCCCTCCCCTCTTTGTTTACTTTGCAGAAAAAACCTCAGTGTCGAACACTGGGTGCTGGAGGGAATCCGTCAATTTTAGGGAAGGAGGTTCCACCTCAGTCCAGGGGATCGAACTTCATTGATGTAGAGTTGCAGTGGAACTGTCACATCCTTCACCAGTGTCTCAGTAGACTCTGTGGTCTAATTCTGCCCAATGAGACATATGACATTTGAGGGAGACTTCATTTCCAAAGTAAGAAGACAGAGCCTTAAATGAGAAAGTGTTTAGCGCCTTCTCCCCTCCTTCCCTCCCCCTAGAAGGAAATGATAGAAAAGACACGATGCCTGGACTTGTGGAATTGCTTCTGTGACTCCGAGGAAATAAACAACAACGAAAGCCAAGGACTGAGGGTAGCTGACCTGAAGTTTAGAGCAAGGGCCTTTGATAATTCAGTTACACTCTGTAACAAAAGCAAAAGTTCTAATCTTCTCGTCTCACAAAAACATTAGATAATGTAATGTTTTTACTGTGCAGAGCCACTCTAGACAGGTTGAGTTTTTACTACCTGCAGACAAAAGCTTTCTTAGCCAACACACATGGAACCAGTTAGGTTACAGCTGCTCTGTTACACCAAAACTTCAACAAGAAACAGACCATGCGGTGGAGCAAATAAAGGATCATGCTATGCCTTCATAATTTACTTATCTGTTAAATAGAGAAAATATAATTGATCCTGAGACATGGCAGTGAGGGAATAATGGTGTTAAGTCCAGACTTAAGAACTAGAACTTTGAACCTCTGTTTGAGCCACTGCTCTTCACTGTGTTTCATATAGGCCACACTTGAAATTCTTATTTCTAAACAATATGTCATATAGTGAAAAAAGCATGGCCATTGGAGTTGTATGTGGGTTTGCAGCCCAGATCTTCTTCTCACCTATTTACAGGCTCTCCTGTGTGATAAAGCCCATTTCCAGACAGTTGTGAGAGTCAAGGGAGGAATATGTGTGAATGTGCCCCACCCAGAGCCTGCCACATGGCTGATGTGTGATACTGTTTAGATAGCATGGTTATTTCATTGTGTTCTGCATGAGGTAACTACTTAGTTTATATCACACTTTCTTGTAGGTAAGGATTGTTTCATTGATAGTGATTATATACTTTGTTAAGCTTCATCTTTTGGGGTTGATTTTGAATCTCTCATCCCCTTACCACCTCATATTCAATCACTTGTAAATTGTGTGTGTGTGTGTTTTCCCAGAAAGAGACTTTAGCTGGAACATTTAGGAAGTAGAGGACGGTGAAGTGAAGTGAAGCTGACAAGGTAAGTTGAGGCCAGGGGCAGGTGGGGGCTGTGATTTTCTGCATGTGCGGGGCAGCTATGGAAGAGACCCAGCCTCAGAAGGGTTTGGGTCACCACAGAGAGGGCCAGCACAGAAGGGCAGCATGATGAGCTGCCACCAGCACGTTCATCCACCTTCTCTGTGCTTTCGACACACCAGCCAGCAGGTTGAAACACATAAATGTGTCTGTGGTCATGTCACACGCCAATGAACTAAAAGACTGAAGTAAATTCCAGAGTTTCATTTGGGTGTTTTGAAAGCCTAAGGATTCTTTGAGGATGAAAAACACTCAGCCAGGGGCAAAATAGGAACTTTTGGAAAGTTCTTCCTTCCCCCAGTGCTTCTCCTCCTCACACAGGGGTGCAGGACATGAGCTCTGGGTGGGTTCATGCATGTTGGGGGCATTGGACATGAAGGCCCCTTGAGTTGGGTCGCTGGAGAGACCACCAATGGCTGGAGATGCAGCAAACGGAGCCACACCAATCCGCTGACCACAAGAGGCAGGGGCATGTGGGGACTATGCGGAGCCTGTCTTGTTTTCCCAGATGGAGCAGCAGAGACCCAGAAGGGAAAAGGACTTCTTGCCCAGTGTTGGGATTATTAATTTTTCATTGCAAAGGAGCAGAAAGAAAGTTTAAGTGAATTACTAGCTAGTGT
This sequence comes from Tamandua tetradactyla, assembly GCF_023851605.1. Classification (NCBI taxonomy): domain Eukaryota; kingdom Metazoa; phylum Chordata; class Mammalia; order Pilosa; family Myrmecophagidae; genus Tamandua; species Tamandua tetradactyla. Next base: position 179,845,303 of record NC_135332.1, read on the forward strand.
TGATTATTCATTATGAAGCATTAGCTCTAATCTTTTTCTTGCAATTTTATTGAGTATCTATTATTTGTGGAACCCTTCAGAATAGATTCTGAAGTTACAGCGATCTAGATAAGAGCCCTTCAGACACATATTCACATAACTATCCCTTTATCAGTATCAAGTTCTTGGAGTTTCCTTGGAATAAGAAATATATTCAAACAATGTCAAACTCCTGCCTCTCCCTGTAGCTGCCAACAAATGTAAAGTGCCACAGGTGCAATATGTGGAGGGGACCTTCTAGAAAAATCACTGTTTGGGATGGTTGGGCTTTGGTGTGCGTTCCCTCTTGGGAATCCCAATGCTGGGGAGCTGGGATGGGCTGAAAGGGGTGCCTGCAAGTTGCATGTGGCCCAACCCAGCTCATCAAGGAAAGAGGCAGTTTCTCCCACAGACTATGGAAGTCTGCTGAAGGGCCCTTTGTCCCTGAGTGACGTTCCCCCTCTTGTAGGCCCGTATGCTACAGGGACACCCACTGTGGGTGAGGAGAGGAAAATACATTCCAAAGAATTAAAAGACTTCCCAGGGGGGAGACCTTGCCATGCACACATGAGCACCTCCACCCCAAAGTCCCTCCTTCCCACCCACCCTGCCACTACCCCTGCTCCCCAGCTGGGTAGCCTTGTGGGGGACACCCTTGTTCCTCAACCACCTCCCAAACTCCCTCTCTGCAGAGGGGTCAGGGGTGTTGGAACTTCCCTGGAGGCCAATGTTACTAGCCATAGCAGCGTGACTTAGACACCCTGCCAGAGCATTTGGTTGGTTTGCACAGGATGATCCCCATGGAAGTTCATTTATTTGCATCTGAGATTTTTCTACTCATTCACTTCTTTTATTCAACAGCTATTTATTGAAGTACTACTGTGTGCAGGCATATCCAGAAAGGGCCTTTGGAGCAGCTCGTCATTCTTTTATCCCTCATGGAAAAAAACACTCTGTGTTATCATTGAGAATGCCTTCCAGTGGAAGGGACACACAATAAATAATAAAACTACCAGCTTCCATCAAATTGAAGAGATCATTTATTGCAAGGTGCACCACTAGTCCATTAGCGGCTAAAGAAGAAAAGAGATGCTGACTAAACCAGATGTGCTGTGCTGTCTGAACCAGATGTGCTGTGCTGTCTGAACCAGATGTGCTGTGCTGACTAAACCAGATGTGCTGTGCTGTCTGAACCAGATGTGCTGTGCTGACTAAACCAGATGTGCTGTGCTGACTAAACCAGATGTGCTGTACTGTCTGAACCAGATGTGCTGTGCTATCTGAACCAGATGTGCTGTGCTGTCTGAACCAGATGTGCTGTACTGTCTGAACCAGATGTGCTGTGCTGTCTGAACCAGATGTGCTGTGCTGACTAAACCAGATGTGCTGTACTGTCTGAACCAGATGTGCTGTACTGTCTGAACCAGATGTGCTGTGCTGTCTGAACCAGATGTGCTGTGCTGACTAAACCAGATGTGCTGTGCTGTCTGAACCAGATGTGCTGTGCTGTCTGAACCAGATGTGCTGTGCTGTCTGAACCAGATGTGTTGTGCTGTCTGAACCAGAAGTGTGAACTGTCTGAAGCCACTTCCGCTCCTGCCACCTGACTTCTGTGCAGCTGTCAGGGGTAGCTCCCTGAACTTCTCAGAGCTCCAAATCCAGTATGCACCGCAGGCTTTTTAATCTGCTTGACTTGCGAGATGCCAGGGGAGGCTCTTAGCTGAGCACAGACAGAACCCTGAAGGTAGCGGGGGTGAATGATGACGCTGTTGGATGGCTGTTGGCAACAGTGCTTGTGTTGGTTTGGGGCGGCACATACCCCAGAGAAGCTTGTTCTTAAACTTAACACATTCTTGTGGGTGTGAACCCATCATAAGTAGAACTTTGGGACGCGGTTTCTTCAGTTAAGATGTGGCCCTCCTCGAGCAAGATGGATCTTAATCCTATTACTGGAGTCTTATCAGCAGAATGAGATTCAGACGGATAGAGAGAAAGCTGCAGGAGCAAGAAGCTGAAATTCAACAGAACTGGAGGAGAACAGAGAGGCCAGGAGAGGCCGCCGTGTGCGTGCAATGTGGCAGAGGAGCCCAGGGCCAAAAATCACCAGCGGCCAGCTCCAAACGTCAGTCTTGGCATCACCTTTTTGATGCCTTATTTGGATTTTCTGTTAGCCTCAAAACTGTGAAGCTAAGTTTTGTTATTAATTTAATAAATTCCCACTGTTTAACTCAACCCATTTCATAACATGTGCTTGAGAAGCCAAGGAAATTAGAACAGTGCCCCAGACCCAACCTGCTTCCTCAGGGAGCCCAAGCAAGACACACATCAGTTGTAAGGTACATCCTGGTTTCAGAGATGTTAGAATATGAAAAAATCATCTTAGAAATGAAGAAGCACAGTAAATAGTATTAGTAATTGGTACTAAGGAGAAGAATTAGAGAGGGAGTCCAGAGAGAGCCTTTCTGATAGGTGATTTTTGATCAAAGACTGGAAGGAAGAGAGATTTATTGATGTTGGTGGGAACAGATTTCCAGTGAGAGGGACCCGTGCATGCAAAGGTCCCGATGAAGGGGGCTTCTAGCCTGTTTGGAAAATGATGGGAAAGGGCAGGAAACTAGAAAACACCTCAGATGTGTTCTTCCCATCCCCATCTCTTGTTATACTCCTTCAGTGTGACTGGTCTTTCCAGCTTGGAGAGAAAAGGGAGACCATCTGAGGTTCTGATGAATTTCGCTGTCTACCTAAGCAAAGCATGTCTGCTTTCCTTCTTAAATGGGAAGGTCATGGAGAGAGGAACGTATCAAAAGAATTCATTGGATTAGCCCTAGTTCTGTAGTGGAAGGAAATCTAAGAGAGCCTGCTGAAGGTGCTGGCTCTGGCTGGTCATCCTGTGAGGGAAACCCAAGAAAAGCTAAGTCATAGGGTGTGGGGGTCGTTTATTTAAGGCTCCACTATTAACAAGGCCCTGTGTTAAGTGCCCTAGGTAGATGAATAAGACACGCTCCTTGCCCTCTCTCCGGAAATGACTTCTCATCTAGGAGGGGAATTGACGCGTACCTTTGTGCATGTCCGCATTGAGTATCATGGGGTTAGCATGGTTCTGGGAGTCATGTGGCAGAAGCTCTGTCCTGGTGAGGTGAGCTCTTGAAGTCTGAGTTCAAATGAAGTGAGACATTACCCATATCGGCAAGAATTTGCCCCAGGATTGCAGTGAATGCTAGTGATCCCCACTCTGTGATAAGCACTTTCTAGGGTCAAAGTGCCAAAAGACCTCTCTCTCTCCTGCTGCCCTTTGTCCCCACTTAACATGTCTGCATTCTCTTTCTCCAGAACATTCCAGAAGCATAAGGACAGTGGAAGTCCCAGGGAGTAATGGGCTGGAGTTGGAGATACCCTGTGTTTACCTATTGGTGGGACTTCTAGCTCAGCGACTCTTTGGGACCCTTGTCTTCCTTGAGTGAGCTTCACTAGAGGTCTTTTACTTCTCAGGTTTACATAGCTTTATGCTCCCAGACAACTCACTAAACCTCCCTGGGCCTTCATTCCTTTATAGATGAAATAGAGAAGACAGGCTTAGAATGTGTGAAGGCTCAGACCTCTCCCCATCTTGACCTCTTGTGAATTGAAGCCCTTTTTTCTAACTTCCTATTTCTGGGCAGACTGATGGCTAAACACTTTTCATGGTTTGGTTAAAACTTTCTGGACAGATACTGTACTCTTCCTCAGTAGTGCATTTTAGATTTTCATTTACCTTCCTGTTCTGAAAAAATGAAGTAGCTCTTCTTTGTGTTTAATTAAGATCCCTCTTGTAGTAGGCAATTCCCCCTGAGTAGATTTCATGAATGTAGAGAACAATAACTAAATGCCTTTCTCATATAGAGCATTTATATGCTCAAATATACAAGTTAATTTTCTTTTACAATCCTATATTTAGCCCCGTTTGGGCTTCATTTCCATTCATTTGTATGTTAATATTCATATTTATGTAGATATATTCCTGGATTCAATGGGAAAGAATATCCCACACAGAAGGTTGGAAATGACAATTTATTCAAAGAACTTGATCATAATATCCAAGAGAAGTTCATTGGGGAGGATTGCCAAATTAAATACCAAACTGCTTTTTCTGTACTGCGTGAAAGTGGTTATGAATTATATTTTCTCATTTGTCTCTGCCAAAATGAGAGCAGAGGTAGAAGCCACACATGGAACACTTCCCTCGGCAAAACAGTTCTGATGAATGACATAAGGTCTCCAAGATGTGACAGGCGTCTGGGAGGAAATGGGCCACTTGGGTGCCAGAAATGTCAGGCCTTGCTCTGAAGATGCCACTCTGTAAACATATTGTCCCTGGCAGCCACCACTGTCCCTCTAATGTATAGCTTCCCTATTAAGAACTTAAACAGAACACAAAAGCTCCAAGGTCTAATATTAGCATATTCACACCTCTCACAATAGCTGGAGTTAGACCCCCCAAACAGGGAAACTTAACATTTATTGACCACCTAAAAGATGATGTACTTGGTTCTTTAAGTTGTCTTACTGCTGCCTTTGAACATTGGTCCTATTGAATAGATATGGCTGTTTCTGATTTTCAGATGAAGATGCTGAGGTTCAGAGATGATAAATAATTTGACCAAGCCAAGTAAAGGCAGAGGCAAGTATCAACAATTTTGACAAAGAAAAAAAGAGAGAGGATACAAATAACAAATATCAGCAATGAAAGTGGGGATATTACTACCAATTCCAGTGAAATAAAAAGGGACTGTAAGAGAATACTGTAAACAATTGTATGCCATTAAATTACATGTTCTAGATGGAATGGGTAAATTCTAAGAAACACACAATTTGCCTGCATTGACTCAAGAAGAAATAGACAATCTCAACAAACCAATTGCCAGTAAAGGTATAGAATCAATAGTCAAAAATCTTCCAACAAAGAAAAGTCCAAGAACAGATAGCTTCACAGGGGAATTCTACCGAACATTCCAAGAGGACTTAACTCCAATTCTTCTCAAACTCGTCCAAAAAATTGAAGGGAAGGGAACACTCCCAAACTCATACTATAAGGCCAACTCACATTCATACCAAAGCCAGATAAAGATACAGCAGAAAAATAAAACTACAGACCAAATATCATCTATAAATATACATGAAAAACTCCTCAACCACAGACTCACACACTGAAGGCATCAACACATTAATGCTCAAGTGGGATTTATTCCAGATAGGCAAGCATGGTTCAACATAAGAAAACAATTAATATAATGCAGCACATTAAGAGAATGAAAAAAAAACATTATTATTTCAGTTGATACAAGAAAGATATTTAACAGAAGCCAGCATACATTTTTTATATGAAATATTTTTAATAAGAAGATTCATAGAGACAGAAAGCAGAATAATGATTACCAGGGAAGAGGGTGGGGAGAGTTGAGAGTTATTGCTAAATGAGTATGAGTTTTGGTTTGGGGTGATGAAAAACTTAGTCTGGCAATAGAAGCAGTGAAAATTACACAATATTGTCAATGTACTTAAGGTCAAAGATTTGTCCACTTAAAATGGTTAGAAGGATTTTTATGTTGTGTATATTTTTACACACTTAAAAATAAATAGTTGTCTAAATAGTTCATATACATAGTGCCAAACATTGGCATCAGGGAGCTCAGAAAAGATGAAAAGAAAGTTAAAACATCAACCTAGATGCAAAATGCACTCTCCCAAATTCCTTCTTAAGCTTTGCGTTTTCTGATTACATATATAATAACACAGCATACATTTTTGATAAAAACACTTAGGAAAAAGAATAAAGGCAAACTTTCTCAACATGTGAAAGGGGATATGAGAAAGCACAGTTAACAACACACTCAATGGTGGAAAGATGAACGCTTTCCGCTAGGATCAAGGACAAGACAAAGATGCCCCCTATCACCACTGCCATTTAGAATGTACTGGAAGTTCTAGCCAGAGCAGCCAGACAAGAGAAAGAAGTAAAAGTCATCCAAATTGGAAAGGAAGAAGTGAAACTTTCCCTATTTTCAAATGACATGATCCTATATACAGAAAATCCTGAAAAATCCACAACAAAGTTCTTAGAGCTAATGAATGAATTCAGCAAAGTGGTGGGGCACAATCAGTACCCCCAGATCATTAGTGTTTCTATATATATGCAATATACAACCAGAAGAAGAAATCATGGAAAAAAATTTCCATTTACCATAGCAACTGAAATAACCAAATATCTAGGAATTAATTTAACAAAGGATATAAAGGATTTGTACACAGAAAACACAAAACATTGTTAAAAGTAACTAAAGAAGTCTTAAATAAATGGATATATATATATGAAGGGTATTCTGTGTTCATGGGTTTATGGATTAGAGGACTAAATATCATTAAGATGTTAATACTATTCCAACAAATTATATATTCAGTGCAATCCCGACAAAAATTCCAACAATTTTCTTTGAAGAAATGAAAACATGAATCCCCAAATTTATATGAAAGATAAAGGGCCCAAATAGCTCAAGCTGTCTTGCAAAAGAAGAATGAATGTGGAGGACTCATGCTTCCCAACTTATTATGAAGTTTTAAACTTATTTCAAAACCACGTTAATCCAAACAGCATGATACTGGCACAAGGGCAGACATATAGAAGAATGGAATAGAACTGAGAGCTCAGAAATCACATTTATGGCCAACTGATTTTTGACAAGGGTTCCAAGTCTACTTGATGGAGAAATTGAATCTCTTCAACTAACGGTGCTGGGGAAACTGGATTGTCCATAAACAAAAGCATGAAGGTGGACTCCTACCTCACACCATATACGAAAGTCAACTTAAAATGGATCAAAGACTTAAATGTAAAAACCGGGGCTATAAAACTTCTAGAAGAAAATAAAGTGAAGCATCTTAAGGACCTTGTGTTAGGCAATGGTTTCTTAGATTTTATACCTAAAGCACAAGTAAAAAAATAAAAAATAGATAAAGGGTCTTATCAAAATTAAAATTTTTATGTATAAAAGGACTATATCATGAAAGTAAAATGGCCACCTACATAATGGGAGAAAATGGTTTAACCACATATCTGTTAAAGGATTAATCCTCAAAATATATACAAGTCCTTCAACTTAACAAACAGACAAACAACCATATTAAAAATTGGGCAAAAGACTTGGACAGACATACCCTCCAAAGAAAATATATAAATGGCAGAAATCACATGGAAATATGCTGGACATCATTAGCCATCAGGGACATACAAATCAAAACCACAATGAGATACAATTTCACACCCAATTAGAATGGCTGCTATTAAAAAAAAAAAGGGAAATAAGTGTTGGAGAGGATGCGGGGAAATAGGAAGCCTCATTCATTGCTGTGGCAATGTGAAATGGTGTAGCCACTATAGAAGACAGTTTGGTGGTTTTTCAGAAAGCTAAGTCTAGAGCTACCATATGATCTGGCAATCCCACTTCCAGGTATAGACCCCAAAGAATTGAAAGCAGGGACTCAAACAGATATCTGCCCACCGATGTTCATAGTGACATTATTTGCAATTGCCAAAAGATAGCAACCCAAGTGCCCAAGAACTGAGGATGGATAAATAAAATGTGGTATACACATAACAATAGGATATTATTTAGCCATGAAAAGAATGAAGCCTTGATACATGTGATAACATGGATGGATCTTGAAGGCATCATGTTGAATGAAATAAGCCAGGCAGAAAAGGACAAATATTTTATGAACTCACTGATTTGAAACAATTAGAATAAACAAATTCATAGAGTCAGAATCTAGAATATAGGTTACCAGGGGATGAAGAGAGGATTGGGAATGAAAATTAAGGCTTAAAATATGCAGTGTTCTTCTTTGGAATGATGGAATTGGTTTGATGATGGTAGCACAACACTGAACACAATTAACAGCACTGAAATATGTATCTGAATATGCTAAATGGGGGAAATGTTAAATTGCATATTTGATAACAGGAAAAAAAAAGAAGAAAAAGAGTGTGATATCAAAAGCCTGCATTAGAGATAATAAGGCCTAGATTAAGAAATGTCTCTGAATGAAGAGGAGGTTATCAAACAGAGCTGCACCTGTATATATATTCAGAAAAAGCACCATTTTTAGAAGTTGCTTATCTCTATTATAACCTGTTCTTGCCAATAATTCAGCCTGTGACCAGTGGCAGCTCAGATTACTTCTCTGAACCTCAGTTTCTTCATCTACACTAAAAACAGTTTATAAATTCTCTTTCCAGGCGGGCCGCGGTGGCTCAGCGGGCAAGAGTGCTTGCCTGCCGTGCCGGAGGACCCCGGTTCGATTCCCGGCCCCAGCCCATGTAAAAAACAAACAAACAAACAAAATATAATAAAACAAGAAAATGTTTAAAAATGTTTCCCTTTCTTCCTCCCTTCCTTCCTTCCATCCTTCCTTCCTTCTCTGTCTTTCCTTCCCTTCCTCCCTCTCTCTAAAAAAAAAAAAAAAAAAAAAAAATTCTCTTTCCACAAATACTTCAGGTTGTTGACATTTTTCTCTGAGCCAAACTTTTCAAATTTTATTCTGTTATCAAAAAATGCACAGCATAAAACTTAAATGGCCAAGAACCTAGTAAAAAATTAGTAGTTGCAACCCCAAGGAAATGAAAAGTTTAACAACAGTGCAGCCAGAGCTGGTGTTTAAATGGGGAAAAGAAGCATTCACATAGAACTCTTAATTGGTAACTTGGGCACCAGAGTTAGGCAGCTAATAAGCTAAACAATTTTGATGACATAAAATTAACACCAGGACATAGGAAAAGCCTGCTTTATTTGCTATTTTATGTGTTATGTGACAATTTAATTAAACTTTGAAGGAATCCAAGCAGTTAATTCTCCAGAGAAATAAACCAAGAATGACATTCGGGTCTTTCTCCTAAGGAGTTAGGTAAGGGAATCTTTTGCATTTTATAATGCTATAAACCCAACTTTACCTTGAAATTAATGAATGTGATTAAATAGCCTTGGGCAACCTCTTCTACTTCCTCCCCTGGGGATTGACTTGAAGCCATTTGGGTTCTCAAAATGGAATATGGCAAAGGCAATCTGAATTACTCTTTTTGGCCTGTATGACCAGCCTTCTATAGTGCTAGGATGCAGGCTCGCCTTGGGCGTTTCTGCTTTCTCCTCCCAATTAATTATTGGTGGGGGTGGCAAAATGGAATAGCAATAATAATACTAATAACAGCAGCAACAACAAATGCAGTATCAGTCCAGAGATGCTAGGTTATGCTGGAATAACACACACCCCAATATCCAGGGCTTCAGACAGGAAGTCTGTCTCTCATGCATGCTTCTTGTTCGCCTAGGGTTCTTGGGGATTGCATTTCACACTGACACCCCACTGGTACCCAGGCAGGTAGAGTGGGCACCATATAAACTGTTGTTGGCCTCAATAGTAGAGGAAAGACAAAAGCACTGAAAGAGGTGCCAGCTATAAAATCTTCTATCTGGACCTGATACATGAAAACTCCACTCAATTTCATTGGCTTAAACCAGTCAAATGGATACCCCTAAGCAGGGCTGCAGAGAAATGCAGTTCTCCCATGAGTCTGAAGGAGAACAAACTGAAATATTTGGTGAGCAGTGTTTTCTTCCACAAATAAATTTACAGCACTTCCTTTGTGCTTTGAATTCTGTTCTAAGCAACATACATAAATGCATGTATGTGTCTGTGTGCATATATGTGTGTTTATATATGAATATATGTGCACATATATACATTCATATATGTTTAAATAATCTGACAATATAAAAATATCTGTATAGTAGATTCAAAACATCTTGGAGTCTGACATCTCAGTATGTGCTGGCTCTATCTCTTCCCAACTTACTAACTTGGGAAAATAATTCTTAGTTTCTCCATTCCTCATGTGTGAAATGAGATGAATCATAAAACTCGCCTCACAAGGCTGATATAAAGGTATAATGTACATGATACTGTTTAATAGATGATCAACAACTGCTAGTTACTCTTATCTGCAAGGAGGGCTCAATGCATTTGCTAATGAAAAAAAACTTAATGGAGACTGACCAAACAAGATTTTCACGGAAGCCAAAGGAAGCTCAATGACCAAGAAGGAGGTTGTGATCCATTTTCAGTTTCTGGGGTTATCCCCCACGAGCATGTGTCACACAGACCTTGACTGAATCCAGGACTCAGCCACACCTGGTTAATAACTGTCTGTTTTAACATTATTTGAATTGAGTTATATTGTCTTTACTCTTTCTTTCGTAACTCCCAACTAGATGCTAAATGAGGAAGAGGGAAATTATTTCTGAGAAACCTACTCTGAGCTATCCTCTTTTATTTATACGCTGTTAGACACTACAGCTGAATCCAGAGCTTTCCTAGAATTGCCTCAGAGTCACAAGGTTAGTAAGTGCATCACCAGTATTCAAACCGTTATTCGCATGTCTCCAAAAGCATGTGTGTTCCCTCCAGCATGAGGATACTATATGGTTAATTTCAGTGTTTAGTTCAATGATGCCTTTCTTATAGTTGGTACTTAAATGCTCTTCAATTGAGAGCTCTTTTTCTCCTTTACAGGTTTGTTCCTTTTCTCTCCTGACCCCACCCCAAGGCTGATTTCCTGCATTTCCAGGGAGAGCTGACCATGAATTTATTACTGGTGTTAAGAATTGCACGGTATCAGCATAATAATCTCTCTCTCAGCTTATCAAAGAAAACAGCTTTTATTTTTAATGCCGAGAAAAAATTGGGATGGTAAATGTGGAAGTATGGAAAAGTGTGGAGGGAGGAAAGAGATAAGGGCAATAGAGGGTCATGAAGAAGGTTAACAAAGCTCATAGGGCAGAGTGAGGAGGTGGGGAAAAGGCAGGGACCATAGTGGGAGAGGAAGGGGAGAGAGCCCTGAAGGGTGGGCGAGAAAATGAGGGGCCAAGGCAGGAGCGCAGGTCAAGTGAGAAGGCCAAGAAAGGATTACACTTTTGAACTAGCTGAGGCAACCTCATCCCCATCCCTGAAATTTTACTACTTAGGAACCCCAGTAGACTAGGTCTGTGAAGATAGAAGACAGCCTGTTGGACGCTTAATGATTTATAACATATACACGAGAATGCCATTAAAAACTAATTCATCACCGGCAGCCTAAATGATTTGCCTAACATCTGCTCTGCCACAGGACCCTGTTGGGAAGAGAATTTCCACGGGTTGAAAGTTCTTCTAATGTAGATATTGCAGATGGGAGGACACAGTTATAGGCATTTGGGTTGCCAAGTTTCTATCTAAAGTGATTAATAAGGGCCATGCTTAAATGTTACCTTTTCACCTGCCTCCTTCATGTGCAGAAGCTTTCTTTAAAGCTGGGCCCCCTCCAAAGTGACAGGTAGAATCAGACATGACTGTTCCTCACTCTGAAAGTTCAGCACCCTGAGATGACTATGTTTCTTAAAAGTTGTAGGCTTCAATCTTTACATCAGCTGGCCTGAACTTCTGTCAAAAGTAAATCCTGATAGGAATGCGCTCGCAGGCTGCACATGTCCACTTCTGGCCTCGAACTTTACAGTGGCTCATATTCTTCTGAGAATGGTCTTGGCCCCCTCCCCACTCTTCAGATGATCTCATTCCCAGCAATCCTTAAATTCACCATTCCAGGTAATAACCTATAGTTGTTGATAACTTGCTACATATACCCTGTGCCCACCACTGCAGCTATGGTCAATAGCTTTCAACATGCCTGCAGCTTCCCACCTTCAGTGTCTACATCTCTCCCCTTCTCTGCCTAGGGGCTTTCTCTGGCATCAAGGGAGCTTGCTCAACCATATATGGGCACAGGCTGAAATGTCTGGAAGTGCAAGGAAAGCCCTTCTGTGATTGGGGATGAGAATCATACTTCCCATTTTCTGCTTGGACAATTGTAAGGTGGGCTCTACAATTCTCAGAGGAATTGAGCTCCAGAAAAGAGATAATGATGGCATAAACCAGGGTGTTATTAGTTGTGGTATGGAGAAGTGATTAGACCTGAGATAAATCTTGAAGGCAGAGCCATTAGAATTTCTTGATGGGTTTGATAGTGAAGTGTGAGACGTAGAACTCATGGATGTCTTCAAGGATTGACCTTGAATTACTGAAAAGATGTTTGTCATCAGCTGAGATGGTGAAGGCTGTGAGGGAAATAGGTTTTGTTTGTCTTTCTTTGTTGAGATCACTAGATTCTGTTTCATACTCTGGTGGATTAAAAATCCATACAAATTCTTTGCCATGCCTCTCATCCAAAGAGGGAGTCTAGGTCCTTTCCCACCTTAAATGCAGGGACCTTTTAAGGGTATATTGAGTCCAGTGCGTTCTGAAATTTCAGGGCCTTGCAAAGCTGGGGCCATGTTAGTTAGACTATTAAGTAAGGATTTAGAGAACATAGTCAACTGGATAGTAATGTAGCTGCTAAGATAATTTTCTGTACTTATTGGAAATCAGTAGGAGTTGGTTTGAACACAACTATAAGCAGTGCATGCTGACTGTTGTCCTTTATCTCCTTCCCAGTTCTCCAAGCTGATCTGTGCCTGTGTCTGGAGAGGGTGGCTCCGAGGGTCTGCATCGACCTGAATCCCTTACACTCTTGCTTTAGGTTGGATTCAGCCAATGGGAAGCCCCAGTAGGAGATGGAGAGGAATGTTAGGGAACAGAGTGGGGGTATTTGGTCTTCTGGGCGGCAGTTGTGGTGGTGTGTCCCTTTGCAAGGCTGTGGCTCCCACTAGGTCTTCTCTGTGACTACAGCATACCTACAGCTCTCTGTGCCACTAGAAACCATTCCCTCCCTGGCCTTTCAGTCGCTGGGGTGGAACTACTCTGACCCTTTGTCTTCAGCCCCAGAATGTTTCACCATCTTTGCTGTTTTACCTTAAGATTGTCCATATCTTTACAATAATTCTGGCATTAAATACTTCTCAATTCTCTCTTTTGAGCACAATGCATACTTCCTGCCGGGAACAGGAAGTGATGGTAGATGAGAGAAGCAAAATTTTCTTGCCTTGATCATATCTACTTCTGACTTAAAAAATGAAAGCCCTCAAATTAAGGTTGCTAGAATGGGAATTAGTAGTATGTGACAAAGAGTATGGCTTGATACCTTCATTTGATTGCAACCACGATGGGCTGGGGCTTCCTCATGAAACAAGGCTTCCCTCAGCCAATGGGCTCAATTCAGAAGTCGTAGGAGGTACGTGCACAAGGACATCAGTGCCCAAACATCAGATCTGTCCGTGACTGTCAGTTGGTCTTGGGGCCCAGAGCTCGTCCATCTGAAAACACGGGAGGTGAGCGGAAGAGCAGAACAATCTCTGAGAGTAGAAAAGCAGCTAAGTGTTTGTTTAATAGTGATTGGAAACAGAATAAGAGACAAGAGTCATGCTTACTACTAGTTTTTTTTTAATACTATTTTCTATATATAGCCTTGCTTAGGTATTATTTTGCATTTAATCAAGCAGTTTCTGATGTGGTTTTAGTAAAGAATTGTGTTTCAAGGGAGAAAAAAGATGCCCATTGGCTAGCTTCTGTGGTGACTTTGTGCTGGGTCATCTGAGCCCCAGTGAATGACATTGTAGAATTCTCTTTCTTCAGTTTCAGGTTTGGGGGGCCACAAGAGAGATTCTGGCACAAGAGTGGGAGACAGGGTGAGCAACCATCCTGGTTTTCCTGGGACATGGGACTCCTGGTGCTAAAACTGGGACAGTCCCGGGTAAACAAGGACAGTTGGTCACCCTCCTGGGTGGAAATGGAGCACTAGTGTCCACATGTCCTCACTAACCTACCAACTCACCTTGGTGGTAGGGGACAGCTGGAGCCTACAACTACTCCCATCTTCCCCTGGCTCCTCCTTCCACTTCCCCAATCCCTGAGCCAGGTGTCCACTTAGATCAGAGAAGATGCTGAGGCCACTCAAGGCATCAAGGTCCCAGGCAGTGAGATCTGCCCGCTCACTCCTGAGGCTCCAGCCTGCCCTTGCTCATCCACCCTTATATCCATCTTCCCTTCCTGACTGCCCACTCTGCAGCCCTCAGCCTCCAAAATCAGATGCCAAAACAACAGCATTACCAACCCCCACCATTTCGTGAAGTCAAATTTCTACAGTAAATCCCTTTGTACGTATAGATGCATAAACCTCTGGGCTCAGCTTCTCTGGTTGAATCTGACTGACATAGCTCCATTCCACATTTCGAGCATTATATTTAGGAAAGGGAGTTACACTGGTACCACATGTCTGTACCACAAAGACCATTTCTCAGCTGTTGGCAGAATCCTGAGGCTTGCCTGGGAGGCAGCTGCCAACTGGACATTGACAGTAGCATTATAGCAGGTGAATCTGGGATGGCAGAGAGGGCCACAGCTGCTGCACCACTCAAAATGGAATGTGTCCTAAATGTTCATGGACCCACTTCTTTATTGTGAATGGGAGGTCCAGTGGGATCTATCCTTTACATGTCTGCCACACATGCCCCCCACTTTGCCCTCACTTTATGCTCCAACAAACCAAATGGGCTGTGCTTCCCTCTGCGTCTGCAGCTAATTCCCCAGGTGGTCACAGACCACAAAAGGTAACTCCTAGCTCTTTGCTGCAGCATGTGTTAAGTGACAACTATCATAATCATATATACCTTATGCTGTTCTCTTGCATTGCCCCACTCAACCCTGCCTACCTGTAAATGCAATTAATGCCTGTGAATTAACCTCCTCAGTTAAATTTCATGTGAGCTCCCCAAGGACACCTTGGGGCCACTTCCTCTGTGCTGCCTCAGAGGTAGTCCTACTTCTTCTACCAGCATGACTGATAATATAACAACAACTAATAATAACAACAACAATAAGAAGAATAGTCATAATAAGAGTACGAGTAATTATCATTTGTTACCAGGAACTGGGGTAAATCCTTTACATGCTTATCTCATCTAATCCCCACAAAATCCCTGAGGTAAATAGTGCAGTTACCACCATTTTATAGGTGAGGAATGTTGAGGTGCAGAGAAGTTAAATAACTTCCTGGGACCCCAGTGGCTCCTGTGGGATTTGGACTTCTAAGAGCTTAGAGCTCTAGAAGCTGAGTGCTGTCCTGGTCTGCACCAGACCCATCCCCTGCATCGAGGCTGTCCATCCTCACCATGTGCCTCATCCGGGTGGTGGGTTGTGGAGGATGAGGGGAGACCATGGTTTTCATCTTAGCTTCTCCAGCTTTTAGAATGGTGACTGGGTCAAAGGAGGTGCTTGTTAAAAATTTGCAGAGGAGGGCATGAATAGACGGATGGATGGAGGGATAGATGGATGGATGGGTGGATGGATGGATGAATGGACAGATGGATGGAGGGACAGATGGATGGATGGATGGGCAGATGGATGGCTGGATGGATGGGTTGATAGGTGGATGGATAGATGGATAATGGATGGATGGAAGCACTCTGAGAATATCTCTTGTCTGACCTAATGTGTCTAGGGTAACATGGCTACACAGAGCTGGACCCATATATCAATTCAGTTAACATTCAATGTGTGACTTTGCCACCACGGCATGGCCTGACATCTTTCAGCAAAACAAATTTGTGAAAAACATAATATCTGAACACTGTGAACACTAAAAGAAAGAGCTAGCATTCTGGTACTTTCCCTCCTTCTTTTTAATATTTTATGGCCCCCCAAAATTTTCTATTCTTACACATAATGCAAAAACATATACTGACTTTGATAATTTAGCCATGTGCTATGTAAAAATATAAGAATGGGATTTTCCATCTTTCCTTCATTGTTGTGCCTGACTTTTACTGAAACTTGAGAATCGAATTATCTGCTTTTTCTATCAAACAACATTTGCCAAATTAATCTCTGCCCTGAATTTTTTTCTTAGCCTAAATCCATGTCATTATGCATCATTCAAATCCTGAGGAGGCAATAAAAGTGGAGACTAAAGTGTATTTCAACCTCCATTGGTCAACATAATGATTCTAAATGTATTGGCTATAAAATAATGTACTAATTTTGCTTACTCATCATTTTCCCAGCACAAACAGAGAAAACATAGTGCCTCAGGGGAAGAGAAGCTGCAGTTCTCTGCATTTGAAACATGTAATGGATTTCAGCCAGTGATTCCACACTGCCTGGCTGTGGGGACACTTGTTCACTTTCCTCTCACTGTGTGCATATTTGTTAGTGACCATGAGGGTAGGTCAGGAACCATGGGCCAGCTGATTACAGTAAGTCCTAATGAGGCTGTTTAATCTGCTGACTCTCCAAATATATTATTATTATTATTATTATTAAACTTTTTGTTTTGAAATAATTTCAAACTTATAGAGAAATCTGACATATCCCACCCCCAGATACCCAGATCTACCAACTTTAATATTTCACCACATTTGCTGTATCTTTCTGTGTATGTATGTCTGTCTCTATTTATATCATCCATCTGTCTAGCTATCTGTCTAAACGTAAGTTGTATATATAACGCTCCTTGAACACATAATACTTCCAAGTACATTTTCTAAGAAAGTGATATTCACTTCTGTAACTATGTTAAGTACAATTATCAAATTTAAGAATTTTAACTGGTATAAAGCTTTTAGTCTACATTCCAATTTTTTCATGTTCTGATATCTTTTTGGGCTTTTTCTCCACCTTTTGTTAGATCCAATCCATGATCATATGTTACATTTAATTGTCATAGTTTCCTAGTTGCTCTTTTTTTTTTAATTGTGAAAACATATACAATATAAACTTCCCCATGTCAGACTCTGTAATGGTTAAGTTTATGTGTCAACTTGGCCAGGTGATGGTGCCAGTTGCCTGGTCAAGCAAACACTGTCCTATTACTGCATGCTGGTTAATAAAGCAAAAGGCTTGGTTATTAATCATCAGTCAGCTGATTGCATCTATGGCTGATTGCATCTACAATCAATTAAGGGGATGGATTTCCACAAAGCTAGAATCCAGTCACTTAGATTTAATCCAGTCATTTGAAGACTTTTAAGGGAGAGATGATGATTTCAGCAGTCAGAAGAGAACTTTCATCTTGACTTCAGCCAGCCAGCCTCACCTGTGGAATTCATTGATCACTTTCATTGTTGTTTCCAGCCTGTGGTCTGCCATATGGAATTTGGACTCATGCAGTTGTGTGAGATACCTTTATAAATCTCATATTTGCAGATATCATCTGTTGGTTCTGCTTCCCTGGGGAATCCTGACCAATGCAGCTTGGTACCAGGAGTGGTTCTTGAGAAACAGAAGCTTAAAAATGGATTTTTGCTATTGGTTTTCAACTCTGATTAGATTTAAAGGCACTAATGACTCTATTTCCAATAAACAACATGGCACTGACAGTCCAAGGCATGAGTTGTCAATACAGATTTTCAAAATCACCCAAAATATCACTATTTGATTTTCATAACCATAGTCATACAAGAGGCAAGGCTCTGGGTGATAGTGTTTTTGATACTTTAACACTTTAACTTTGTTAGTTTTGTGGAATTAAGAGGTATAATGATGTTGGTTGGTTGTTCTTAGATACACTGAGTACAGTTATGAAAGGAAGAGAAGAGCTAAAGGCTTCACATGTATAACTTAAATGCCATATGAAAGATGTAAAAGTTTCTGTGTATGCCCTGAAAGAAAATCTTATTACCTGTGGTCACAGACTTGCGATCCCCGAAAACCAGACACAGTGCCTCATTGTATGAGTAGCAGATTTACAACATAAACTAAATTCTCAACCTTGCAGTATGTCTGCTGTTAAACTAAAGGCTTTTATTGGAAAGTAATGAGATCCTGAATCTTGGGATGAGGACATATGGGTTGGTAATGATGGCAGTGTGACATTGGAACCCTGGATTCTTTTGAGCTTTTACTAGATATACCTGTATTGGTCTTCCCAGAGGAAACAGCTGCCACCTCCAGCCTGCCCTGAGGAAATAGCTACCCAATCTCCAGCCTGCCCTGAGGAGACAGATGCCTGACCTTTAGCCTACCTTGAGGAAACAGCTTCCCCAACCTCAAGTCCAGCCTGAGGAGTCTGTCATCAAACCTTTACCTAAAGAGATTAAGCCTTCAGTGTCTACCATGCCATGTAACCACCTCCCCTGGGGAAATAGCCCTCATTCCTCTGTCTGGAGAGATTAACCCTGCATCACCAGCTGAAACTGAAATGGAATGTCCTGAGGTAATTGGCTTAGAAGACACTTCTGATTCTTTTCATGACCCACCCCCACCATCCCGCTTTTCTTCAAGACCTATAACTAGACTGAAGTCCCAAAAGACCCTGAAAGGTGGGTACAAAGTATGACCCATGAGGAGGTATACTATACTCCAAAAGAACTGCATGAGTTTTTCAATCCATACAGACAGAAATCAGGGGGCTATGTGTGGGAATGGATATTAAGGGTGTGGGATAACAGTGGAAGGAATATAAAGCTGGCTTAGGCTGAAATTTTTGATATAGGCCCAATAAGCAGAGATTCTCCTTTCAGTATCATAGCCTGATGGGTTAGAAAAGGCATTAGCAATTTGTTTGGGTGGTTGGCTGAAACATGGATCTAAAGTTGGCCAACATTACCTAAGGACAAAATACCAGAACTGTCCAAAGGCTTAGAGAGATTGGAATGTTGGAGTGGATTTGTCATGGAAGACCTGCTCACATACCCCAGGAATGTCCAGAGTACACACCTTTTACCAGGACTTTGAGGAATAAATTTGTGAGACTAGCTCCATTGTTGCTGAACTCTGTTGTCACCTTTCTCTGCACGTCAGATATTGCCTCGGGAACTGCTGTCACTGAGCTGGAATCCTTTAACACAATGGGGATGATTGTATCCCCAGTTGGCGGAAGGCATATGATGACAGTTAATCACCATAGACAATTTGGGCATGGCCACCATAATGGACAGCAGACTCAAAGCAGCAGTCAAAATAATCTGCCTCTCAGAGACTTATAGCTTTTGCTAGTAGATCATGGGGTACCTAGAGGCAAAATAGTGAGTAGTTTACTACAATCTTGCTTCAGCTATATATACAGAAGAGCTCTAGGTTAGATGAACAAAAGTCTAACCTGAATTACAAAAACAGAGAGTCACAGCCCCTTAATCAATTTCCAGACTTGGTACAGTTTACAGACCCAGAGCCTCTTGAATGAGGGGAGGACCAGGTACCCCTGGGGAAGGACACTGTTATACTGCCCTAAATTAACCTACCTCCAAGCCTTCCCCAAGGAGACCTTCAGCCTTTAACTGGGGTAAACTGTGCATTGTGGAAAAGGAAATGATCAGATATTTTGGGGATTACTAGACACTAGCTCAGAAGTGACATTAGTTCCAGGAGACCTGAAATATCACTTTGGTCCACCAGTTAGAACAGGGGCTTATGGAGGTAGGTGATCAATGGAATTTTAGCTCAGGTCCATTTTACAGTGGGTACAGTGGGTCTCTGGGCCCATTCTGTGGTTATTTCCCCAGTTCTGGAATGCATGATTGGAATAGATACACTGAGCAACTGTCAGAATCCCACATTGGCTCTCTGACTCATGGAGTGAGGGTTATTATTTCCTATTATGTTAGGAAAGGCCAAGTGGAAGCCCCTAGAACTGTACCTACCTAGCAAAATAATTAATCAGAAGCAATACCAGATTTCTAGAGGAATTGCAGAAATTAGTGCCACTCTTAAGTACTGAGAGGATGCCTGGGTGGGGATTCCCAACATAACTTCATTCAACTCTCCTACTTGACTTGTGGAGAAAACAGATGGGTCTTGGAGGATGACAGGATTATTGTAAACTTAACCAGGTGGTGACTCCAATTGCAGCTGCTTACAGATGTAGTATCATTGCTTGAGCAATTCAGCACGTCCCCGGGTACCTGGTACGCAGCTATTGATCTGGAAAATGCTTTTTTTTCTCAAAAACCGTTAGCAAGGCCAGCAGTATATCTTTACTTTCCCACCTCAGGTGTATATCAGGTCTCCAGCCCTATGTCATAACCTTGTCCATAGGGAACTTGATCGTTTCTCTCTTCCTCACAACATCACATTGGTCCATTATGTTGATGATATCATGTTGATTGGACCTAGTGAGCAAGAAGTAACAGCTACTCTAGACTTATTTCCAAGGCATTTTATTTCAGAGGGTGGGAGATAAATCCAACAATAATACAGTGATTTTTTTCTACCTTGGTGAAATTTCTAGGTTTCCAGTGGTGTGGGACAGTGTTCTCCAGGAAACTGTGTATGCTCGAAAACAGCGTCCACTCTCTGGTGCTGTTTCTCCCATAGCCAGAATTCATAGCTTCAGGAATCTAAGTGTGGAAATGGGAGTGACTCATCATCACCCCTCGTGTTCCACTAGAATTTTTTTTTTCTTCTTTTCCCTGAAACCTTAAGTTCTTCTAGTCTATAGGTCTTAGTTCCAAAAGGAGGCATACTCCCACTAGGAAGTACAACGATTCCATTGAACTGGAAGTTGAGGCTCCTACCTGGCCATTTTGGGATTATCATGCCTCTGAATCAACAGAAAGGAAGGGTACTAATATACTGGCTGGGGTGATTGATCCTATCAGAGAGAAATAGGACTGCAACTACACAAGGGAGATAAAGAAGAATTTTCCTGGAATACAGGAGATGCCCCCCTAAGGTATCTCTTAGTACTACCATGCCCTGTGATTAAAGTCGATGGACAACTGCAACAAGCCAATCCAGGCAGGACTAACAATGGCCCAGAAATTTCAGGAATTTAGGTCTGGGTCACCCCACTAGGGAAAGAACCACAGCCAGCTGAAGTGCTTGTTGAGGGTTAAGGAACATGGAATGGGTAGTGGAAGAAGGTAGTGATAAATATTTACTACAACCATGTGACCAGTTACAGAAATGAGGACTGTGATGCCATGAATATATCTTCCTTGCTTTGTTATGAGTATGTTTGTATTTGTACATAGAGCAAATATCTTTGTTCTCTTCTCTGTCTTCTTCCCTTATTGTATCACATAAGTTGTACTGTTCATGTCATAGGATTTAAGTTATAGAATATGGAGTTAATTCAACATTTAAAAGTGAATGTTGGGCCAGTCCATGCACTTCCCAAAAAACAACTAAACAAGAAAAACTAACAAACAAACAAAAATTCAACAAATTTGGTGCTGCAATAACAGGATATTCATATGGAAAAATAATGAGGTGTGACCCCACCATACAGCATAGAAAAAAAAAAAGTGAATGTTGGGGGAGTGAGGGTTTCAGTGATAAAATTCTAGCCTGCCATGCAGGAGACCCGGGTTCATTTTTCAGCCCAAGCAAACAAAGAAACCAGCAAAAACAAACACACAAAAAATTCAACAAATGGTGCTGCAATAATGGGATACTCACATGGAAAAAGAATGAAATATGACCCCTTCATAGCATATAAAAAATAAGTAAATAAATGTTACCCAAGGACTTGCAACCTGTTCTGGAGAGATTTAGTACATTTCTGGTTGTACACAGGACAGTTGACTATTGTTAGGCCAAGCGTATATTTACTGTTGTGTTCATTTAGAGATTATGTATGGTTTAAGGTAATGTGTATAGCAGCCAAGTTGACAAGGGGTGGACTGTGATGGTTGGGTTCACATGTTAACTTGGCCAGGTGATGGTATGCAAATGTCTGGTCAAGCCAGCACTTGCCTAACCATTAATGCAAGGGCATTTCATGGCTGGTTGATAAACCAGAAGTTGATTATATCTATAGTTGATTACATCTATGATCAACTAAGGAGAGTGTTTTCTGCAATGAGAAAAACCATCAGTTGGATTAATCCAGTTAGTTGAAGAGTTTAAGGGAGGTGATGACAATAGTCACTCTACTTCAGCCAGCCAGCCTTCTTGTTGAATTTCATCAAACACCTTCATCATTGTTGCCAGCCTGTGGCCTGCCCTATAGAATTTGAATTCATGCATCCCCATAGTTGTGTGAGACATTTTATAAAATCTCATATTAACAGATATCTTTATGTTTCCCTAGAGAACCATGACTAATATAACCACTTGCAAGCATACCATTCAGTGGGGCTAATCACGTTGATTACATTGAGCCACCTTCACCACCATCTATTACCAGCACTTTCCCATCACCCCAGATAGAAACCCTATATTGATTATTCACTAGCTCCCCATTCTCCTGCCCCTAGTACCCTGTATGCTACTTTCTGTCTATGCCTTTGCATAGTTTAGCAATTTTATGTAAGCGGATTCATGCAATGTCTGTCCCTTTGTGTCTGAGTTATTTCACTCAGCATGTTTTCTTCAAGATTTATCTGTGTAGTGGCATGTTTTAGAACTTCATTCCTTTTTAAAACTGAGTGACATCCCATTGTGTGTATATGCTACATTTTCTTTATCCATTCATCTACTAAAGAACTTTTGGGTTGCTTCCTCCTTTTGGCTATAGTGAAAACTTGATTTAATGTCACAGACCACACTCCATTAACCTAAACTCTTGAACAAATTGTTGGTATGAAAGTGTGTTGGAAAGAACACTTTACTAGGAGTCATATATCTGGCTTCTAGAACTTTCTCTTCCACTAATATATCTTGTGACCTTGGGAAAATCATTTGCTCTTAGGGTCAGCTTCTCTGTTGTATATTGAGGGAGCTAGACTAGCCAAGTGTTTTGCAATTTGGGTTGGGTTCTGTGGGATTTGTAAATATATTCTTGGAGTCGAGTCATCTTTGATAACTTAAAACTTCCATATTTTTGTTTGAATGAAGATATATGAAAATCTAAAAATGACATCTCAGTACATGAATAATTAACAACCAAGTCCTTCCTTTAATTTTAGTTCCAGCATTTCCATTTATGTTGACTACCTCAAGTGAAAACTGTAGTGTCAGAGTGTAATTTTAACTGTTCTATTTCTCTCAGGTGTCTATAGAGGATCTCAGGTTTGGAGAACAGTGGACTAGAGAGCACATATCTAACATTTTTTCTGAAATAACTGGTGAGTTTTCTGAAATAACTGGTGATTTTTCTGAAATACGTGAGAGTGGTTGATTCTACTCATTCATTCATTCATGTATTCATTCGTTTGTTTTTCACATTTTTTGTTGCATACTCAAAGTAAACCAGATGTTATTGTTGCCACTAAGATAACTAGATTTAAGAATTTCTTTGTGCTTCCTGGAATCTCACAGCCTGGTTTGGGAGTAAAACATGTCTGTAGTGAGTTGCTGGATATGTGATTTTTAAATCAATGAAACTTTAAACACAATAAAGTAAATCAGTTCTATAATTAGCATCACTTTGAGTGTAACTAGCCTCTTGGCCAATTTGAAACCACAAAGACTTGTGTTGGGCTCTCTACCACTTGAGCAGTGCCCTCGCCTACATGTAAAGTTGTCGTACGAATGAAATGAAATGTTCTGAGTAACATTGCTTTGAAAACATAAATTTTTATGTTCCCTGAAAGCATGACTAACTTCTGGTAACTTTATTTTTATTTTTAAATTTTATCTTTCTGAAAAAAGGATGTATGGTGGTTTGCAAGCAAAGCCATATATTAAAATAGAAATGATAAATTCAGGGACAGAAAGAAGAGGGAGAGCATTTGTCTGGCCCACAGGTGACATAGATGTTGCAAAGTGCCTCAGCCTTGGAGTTTTCTAAACTGGCGCCATCCCAGGTCCAGCGTCCTCACCTTCCTGGGCCTCAGTTTCCTCATCTGTAATGCGATCTAATTGTTTCTACTTCAGGAGCATTTTGAGGATTACATAATATATAAATGTAAAATCTCAATGATAAAGCTCCCAATTCCTAGTGTTTGTCTCAATGTTTTTCTTACTCCAGGTCTCATAAGTCAACCCTTTGAATTCTGTCTTGCTTTCTGTCTTCTTTTCCCTTTGGCCCACAGACCCCTACTAGTCTAGTTCCCCAGCATGGTGGCTCCAGTCCCTGTCTAGGTAGGATGGACCACTTAGACATATTGTGAGGTAAAAGCGAATGAGTGAATGAATGAATAGATAAATATATGGGCATCTTAATTTTGCACATGAGAAAATTATGCATCCTTGGTGTTTACTGCAGACAGTAGGTCAAATTGGGATTTATTTCTGAGACTCTTATCACACCCCCCTGGCCTGTGGTGGTCTCATAGAGTTTCTCAGACTTGGGCTAAGCATGCTCTCCTCTCTAAATGATGCCGCCAGCCTTCTAAGCTTGGAATTTTTTCTCTCCTCATGTTGAAATAGGACAAGATCCCCCAAGTTTCCATTTCCTTCTTCTTCTGTGATGTTTCCAAGATTAGCTAAGAGAATATTTCTTTAAAGACTTTCTGTAGGGATCCATATGGGAAAAGAGACAGGATCAATAATATGCTTCCTAACCTCTCTAGGTACAGGGACAATAAAAGTTTCTGAATCTCACAAAGTTCTCACCATTGTTGTCCCAGTTTGTATTCCTTGCTCCTCCTATTCGAGTTCCTAGAATACCTGTTGGCATTTTACCCTCTTATTCTAGGGCAGTTCTTCATCAGCCTCCATCCTTTAGGTCTTAGTGAACATTTCTTCCGTGAATCCCACTTTGAAGGTAAAATGGTAGCTGAATAGCTGAGTGTTTTTTGGTGTGTCAGGTTGTTTTCAAGATGATTCCACATTTGCTTTAAAAATCTTCCAGACCTGGTGAAATAAGCCTTGATTTACAGACAAGTAATTATAGCTTCTTTATTTCTTTTAACTGCTATTTTAATTTTTCCTTCCATTGGATGGAAAGACACAGTATACAATTTGGTTGGGAAATCAAGGCTCAGCTCAATGCAATGAATTGAAAAGCTTCTTTGTCCAACACAATCTCTGCCTGCTTGAGTTGGGTTGTGCTCAGGCTTACAGATTCTACCCGTTCCTTGTTTCCAGCTGAAAGGGGGTTTAGTTGTGTGAAGGGCTGTCTTATGTGATCTTGTTGCTTTTAAGAAAAGGGGTCCACACAGTGTCCTCTGGTGTTGACTGCCTGTGGTGGCAGAATGCCCCCCTCCCAAATATGCTCAACTCTTAATCCTTGAATCCGATGAGTATGTAACATTTCATGGCAAATGGGACTTTGCAGGTGTAATTACGATCATGGACCTTAGGAGAGGTCCTAAGGAGAGGTAGATTATCCTGGTTTATCCAGATAAACTCAATCTAATTACATGTGCCCTGAAAAGCAGGAAACTTTCTCTAGCTGGGGTCAAAGAGATGTGAAAGAAGGAGAAGTAAGAAATTGGAAATGTGTTGCTAGAGGGGGAGACATAGAAAGCTTGAGCAAGGATGTAGGCAGCCTCTAGGAGAAGAGAATGGTCCTGTTGACAGCCAACAAAGAAACAGGAACCTCAATCCTACAGCTGCAAGGAACTGCACTTGGCCAGCAACCTGAACGAGGTTGGAAGTGGCTTGGTCCCTCAGCCTCTGGGTAGAAGTGCAGCCCTGCTACACCTTGATTTCCATCTCACATAGATCCTAAGCAGAAGATGCAACTGAGCCCCACTCTACCCAGACTTGTGATCTAAAGAACTGTGCGATTATAGATGGGTATTGTTTCTTTTTTCACATGGGCAGGCCCTGGGAAACAAACTTGGGTCTCCAGCATGGCAGGTGAGAATTTTGCCTGCTGAACTACCATAGCCCACCCAGGTGTTGTTTTAAGCTTCTAAATTTGTGCTAATTTGTTATAGCAGCAGTAGAAAGCTAATGCATACTGCCTATGTTATTTTGCGAGCTGCTGGAATGCAATATTCCAGAACTGGGTACAGCTTTTAAAAAGGGGAATTTAATAAGTTACAAGTTTACAGTTCTAAGAGTGTGAAAGTGTCCAAATTAATGCACTAACAAGGGGTTACCTTCACTCAAGAAAGGCTGATGCCATCTGGAACCCCTCTGTAAGCTGGGAAGTCATGTGGCTGGCATCTGCTGATCCTTGCTCCTGGGCTCCATTGCTTTCAGCCTCTGCTCCTGTGGGGGTTCCTCACTTTGCTTCTGTGGGGCTGGCCTTCATTCTTGGCTTCCCTTGGCTCTTTCCAGATTCTGGATGGCTTAACATCTAATGGTGATGTCTGCTGGGCTCTAAGCATCTCCAAACGTCCATGTCTCTGTTCTCTGAAGCATCTGCTCTCCAAGTATCTATATCTGCCCTCTCTGTCAGCCCTGAGGCTTCTGTCATTTCTCGGGCTCTTTCTGCTCTGAGCTCTTTCCAAAGTGCTTCCTCTTTTAAAGGACTTTAGTAAATTAATGAAGACCCACCTGGAATGGGTTGAGACACATCTTCATCTAATCAAAAGTTAATACCCGCAATCGGGTATCACATCTCCATGGAGATACATAATTAAAAGGTTCCAACCTACATTATTGAATCGGGATTAAAAGAAACAGGACCTCGCACAAGAGTGGATCAGGATTAAAACATGGCTTTTCTGGGTTACATACTGCTTTCAAACTGGCACACTGCCTCACAGTTGGACAGTCTGCTCCACTGTCTGGGGACTATTCAGGTGTTTTGGTCCCATGTGACTTTGAGGGGCTGCTGTGCTTGTAGTCCTAAACTTTCTCAATGATACAGAGTTCTCTGGCTCAGTAGGTAAGCAGTCAGTTCAGGAAAATAGCAGGGGTAAAAGCATCATCATGCTTCAAAAAATAGTGTCCCCACTCACAATATGGTATAGTATGTCTATTAAAAAAGAAGTAGCAGGAACATTTAGAAGAGAGAGAGAGAGGGAGGGAGTGGGTGCTTGTGTGCACGTGTGCTTGTGGAAACATGTATGTGTTTGTGTTGGGTGGAAGGAGCTGCATGGGCCAAGGCCTAGAGGTGAGACCTTGAGCATGGCTGAGGACTGGAGAGAGCTGGGGCCAGCTGGAGTGCAGAGTGGTGGCGGGAGTATTTGCCCTTACTGGAAGAACCACATGACACCAGTCAAGTGTTTTGACATGTGTTTTAGTAATATTACTTTGGCCCAGAGAAGTGAAAGAAGAGAGTGAAGTGGGAGGGTCCAGATAGGACTGTTACCACTGCCCTGACTCAGGCTGTATCTTCCTGCAGGAGCTGCGATGGGGCCAAAGCACTTTAGCTAAAACTCAGGTCAAAACTTGAGTAGCAGAAGGTTCTTATTTTTGTATGCCTTTCTCCATAATAATGACAGTGTAACAGCAGAACAGAAAGAGGCACAAACAGACCCCAAATCACCTCCATCTCGTCACCCCCAAATGATGATTATCATTCTTGTAGAAACACTTCTTGCCTTGTCCAAACACCAGTATAATTTTACACCATAGAAATCAAACAGAGGCACTATGTACAGTGTTCCATCTCACTTCATAAGGCCATTTCTAAAGCCCACCTAAAATGCCCCCAAGTAGAAGCTCTAGTCTTTTAATGAACCATTCTCTTTTTGTTGGGTATTGTGTTCTTCCGGGGGCTTTTGCCTTTATAAGTAACACTTCCTGCGTAGAGCATGCATTATTATTTTGGGGACTCTTCCCCTAGATTAGGGTTCTTCTGTGGTAACTAAAGGGCTGAAGGTTAGGATTATGATTGGGAGATGGGGAGTTCCTAAGATCTATTGCTGAATTACTCAGAAGGTGCTAATGCAGAAGTCCTGGCTCATTCCCCAGCCTTGGGGGTCACTGGGAGATAAGGAAAAGGAACTTGCTATTCCTTGAGCCCTCACTGTGTGCTAAGTACTTTATGTTCCTTAACTCATTGAATTTTTACAACAATGATGAGTTGTTTTCTTTCTTTTACTTCATACAGAGGTCCTTGCAGAGGGCTTTAAGATGTTTATCTCATTTAATCTTCAGAAGGGCTCAGTGAAGAAGATGCTCTCATTCCATTTGATAGATGAGAAGACCTGAGGTTCAAGCAGGTTTAAGTAACTTCTACGTCAGATGGAAAAGAGCAGGGCTTGGCTTTGAATCTGGCCTAGCTACTTCATAGTTCTTCATCTTCAGTATTAGACCGCTAAGCAATGTATCCTCTTCCTTCCTGTTTAACATGAGGTTCATCTTTGTCAAAGAGTGAAGAGAGAGAAGCAGCAACTTGAAAAAAGGGGTGCTTTAGGTGGCCTGAGCACCCTTTGCAATGCCTAATGACTTAGGTTGTAAGTCCTAGCTGCTGCTCAGCTCAGTTTCCCAGATGTTAGAACTGCTGTCTGCTGTTTTTAAATTTGGTCCAGGGAGGAAATTCCTGGAAGGTCTTTATACCTGGACTCTAGACAATTTCAACAGCGTCTGTGTACAAGGATTAGGTGCCCTGTGAGTCTGCAGAATGGATCCCATGGATTAGGCAGGAACAGGGCACTAGGCCCTCTCAGCACTGGAAATCTTCAGGCTTGCAAGCTGGTGAGGGCCTGTGATCAGGCCAAGGAGGAAAAGGAGCAGGAGCATTTTTAGCTTGGGGTAGGAAGGTGTGAAGATGACAAGTGCAGTAAATTACATTGTGACTGGGAATTGCACTGAATTCAGCCTTCGGAGGATGCACAGGGTGCTATGCACTCCATCTGCTCCGGTTACGCTTGCCAGAAAAAAAATTCTGCACAGAAGGCGAGAGAAGCAAAAAGCATGGGGACATGGAATAAATAACCCCCTGTTGCCACTTTGCCTGAGTCAGGACACTTGGAGAGAGAACAGGTCATTGTCGTTAGAAAAGACAATGATTTTATAATGAGCAAGCATATATGCCTGATCTCTAAGTTTTGTATGTATTTAAGGTTTCCCCCCCAGTGCATTTGAGGGACTTCAATGCTTCAATCCACGGCACTTCAACCAGGTAACTAAGCATATATTCTGCACCAACCTCTTTGCCCTGGGCTGGGGTCCTGGGGATAAATGAAACAGGACGATAAATGCAGTGGTCTGAGAATGGGGAGGACATGGACGGGCACAGAACAGGGATAGTTAAGCCTTCCTAGGCTGGAAATGGGAGAATGGGATCAGGGAACTTAGAGAGTGTGTTGCAGAGACAGGCTTTGAATGTTTCATGGGGATCTGCCACGGAGGCAAGGAGACCGTATCGTTTCAGGCAGAAGAAACAGCATATTTGAAGGCCTGGTTTGTTTGAGGAATTGCATGCTGTTTGGGGCACTAAAGTCTAAGAAGAACAGTAGTGATGGTGTGATTTTTTTTTAACTTTTTTAATTCTATATTATAACATATATACAAAGCTAAGAAATAAAAAAGCAGTAGTTTTTCACTCCTCAGCAAGTAGTTACAGGACAGATCCTGGAGTTTGTCATGGGCTACCATACCATCCTCTCAGATTTTTCCTTCCAGCTGCTCCAGAGCATTGGAGGCTACAGGACTTAAATATTTTTTTTTTATCACCACAATCGACTTTTTTTCTTTCTTTTTGTGAAAAATAACATATATACAAAAAAAGCAATAAATTTCAAAGCACAGCATTACAATTAGTCGTAGAATATATTTCAGAGTTTGACATGGGTAACAAGTCCACAATTTTGGATTTTAACTTCTAGCTGCTCTAAGATACTGGTGACTAAAAGAGATATCAATTTAATGATTCAGCATTCATATTCATTTGTTCAATCCTATCTTCTCTGTATAGATCCACCATCACCTTTGATCTTTCTATCCCTCTCTTTAGGGGTGTTTGAGCTATGGCTATTCTAACTTCTTTATGTTGAAAGAGGCTGTCAATAATATGGGGTAGGAAGATGGAACTAGCTGATGTTCTGAGAGGCTTATCTGCAGAACGTATATGGACTTATTTGGTCTAGGGACCCATCTGGAGGTTGTAGGTTTCTGGAAAGTTACGCTAGTGCATGGAACCCTTGTGGAATCTTTAGCCCTAGGTGTTCTTTAGGATTGGCTGGAATGATCCTGGTTGGGGTTTGGTAGGTTATGATAGGTAGCAAGGTCTAACTGAAGTTTGCGTAAGAGCAACCTCCAGAGTAGCCTCTCGACTCTATTTGAACTCTCTCTGCCACTGATAGTTTATTAATTACACTTCTCTTCCCTTTTTAGGTCAAGACAAAATTTTTGATTCCACAGTGCTAGGGTCTGATTCATCCCTGGGAGTCATCTCCCACACCACCAGAGAGACTTTCACCCCTGGATGTCACGTGCCATGTAGGGGGGAGAGCAATGATTTCACTTGCAGAGTTGGGCTTAGAGAGAGTGAGGTTACATCTGAGAAGACCTGGTATGATTTTTTTATTAATTATTTTTTTATTAGAAAAATTGCATGTTTACAGAAAAGAATCATGCATAAAAATACTAAGTTCCAATTTACCACCCTATTAATAACAGCTTGCATTTGTATGGTACATTTGTTACAATTAATGAAAGAACATTTTTATAATTTTATTATTAACTATAGTCCACAATTCAAGTTCACTGTTTGTATTTTATAGTCCTACTTAATTTTTAAATTTTTTTCTAGTAACATGTATACAACCTAAAATTTCCCCTTTAAAAAACATTCAAATATGTAATTCAGTACAGTTAATTACATTTACAATGTTGTGCTTCCATCGCTACCAGCCATTACCAAACCTTTTCCATCAACACAAATAGAAACTCTGTACAATTTAAATGTTAACTCCCCATCCACAGCCCCCCCACCCCAGCCCCTGGTACCTGTATTCTAGCTGTTTCTGACTCTAGGAATTTGCCGGTTCTAATTATGTCATGTCAGGGAGAACATACAATATCTGTCTTGGTTTGTCCATTGTGATGCCTTCAAGATTCATTCATGTTGTCATAGATATCATAACTGCATTCCTCTAATGACTGAATAATATTCATTATATGTATATACTGCATTTTGTTTATCAACTCATCAGTTGATAGATATCTGGATTGCTTTTGGCAATTGCGAATTGTAAGAACTGCTTTAAGAACATTGGTGTGCAAATTTATGTTCAAATCTCTGTTTTCAGTTCTTTTGGGTATACACCTGGAAGTGGGACTGCCAGGTCATATGGTAATTCTACACTTATCTGTCTATGGAACTGCCAAACTCCCTTCTACAGTGGCTTCACCATTTTACATTCTCACCAACAATGGGAATTGTTTTTATTTTTCCATATATTTTATTTTTCACATTCTCTCCAACAATTGTAATTTTCCATTTTTAAAAGAGTAGCCATTCTAGTAGGTATAAAATGGTATCTTGTGGTTTTGATTTGCATTTTCCTAATAGCTAATGATGTTGAGCATCTTTTCATGTGCTTTTTGGTCATTTATATATCTTCTGTGGAGAAATGATTATTCAGATCTTTTTCCCACTTTTTAATTGGGTTGTTTGTCTTTTGTTGTTGAGTTGCAGGATTTAAAATATATATATATTCTGTATATTTAAACTTTACCAGACATGTGGTTCCCAAATATTTTTCCCACTCTGGAAGTACATTGCCTTTTCACTTTCATGATAAAGTCCTTTTATAAACAAACCTTTTTAATTTTGATGAGGTCCTTTTTATCTATTTTTTTCTTTTTTTTTTTTTTTTTTTGCTTTGGTTGTGTGTGTTTTGTTTGAGAAACTATTGTCTAATACAAGTTCCTGTAGATGCTTCCTATATTTTCTTCTATGAGTTTATAGTCCTATTTCTTATATGTGTATCTATTTTGAGTTGATTTTATATACAGTGTGAGATAGCGGTTCACCTTCATTCTTTTGTATATGGACATCCAGTTTTCCCAGCACCATTTGTTGAAGAGAATTTTTTTTCCCCATTGCATGGACCTGGCAACCTTGTACCAATCAACTGGTTACTATGTGAGGGTTGATTTCTGAGCTCTCAATTCTATTCCATTGGTCTATATGTCTATCCTTTTGCCACACCACGTTCTTTGGATTATTACTAGTTTGTAATACGTTTTAAGATTGGGAAGTGTGAGTCTTCCAACTTTTGTTTTTCTTTTTCAAGATGGTTTTGCTATTTGGGGCCATCAATCATCATAGATTTGATGATTGGCTTTTCCATTTCTGCAAAAAAGATTGTTGGAATTTTTATTGGGGTTGCATTGAATCTGCAAATTACTGTGAGTAGTACAGACAACTTAGCAATATTTGGTCTTCCAAGCCATGAACAGAGGATGTCCTCCATTTACTCAGGCTGGGGGGAGGGAGGGTGGTAGCCATGGCAGGGAGGGGGACGTGTAGGGGTTACTGCAGTTCACCAGCCTCTTCCTCTTGCTCCTCCCGTGATGCTGTGCAGTGTTTCAGCAGACTTTGTAGCTTCAAAGTACTTAGTTCAAACAGTTCCTGCTAGTTCGGGAGTTGATCTGTTGGAAGGACTGATTCCCGGAGTTTCCTACCTTTCACCTTTCCATGATCCTCCAGTGCTTCCTTTCCTTGGTGTGGTTTTGAAGAAGCTCTTTGACCCTATGGCAGGTCATCAGTGCCGGCTGCCCAGTGCTGCAATGTGCTGTGCGGACCTGCAAGAATCTTGCCTTAGGGGATCAGGCTTGGAGGTTAAACCCAGCTGGGACACCTACCAGCCAGTTTTGTGATCTTGGGCAAAGTTTTTTTTCTCTGCGAACCTCAGTTTTCTCATTTTTTAAAGTAAGGGCATCAGAATCATGTACAGGGTTGTTCTGGCAGACTTAAAAATCCAAAGGCATGGAAAGCATGCAACTCCATTCCTGGCCTATAAATATTAGTTTATTCCTATGCATTCAGTGTTGCCCAGAAATTCATATTGAATATTATTTCATTAAAGGAATATATATTTAAAAAATCAAGATTGTCATGATTTTAGTTAAAAAAAGAATGTGGAGAAAATCTTGACCACTAAAGATGATGTGTCCTACTCAAGTAGAGGCAAGTCAGGGCAGAGGAGTGGAGGGAACAAGAGAGGAAGAAAGGATAGACAATGGTTTCATAGCAGGTAATGCTGATTAAATCAAGGAAGACCTTTATCTGGACTCTACACTGAGAGCCCTGATTAAAAGGACCCCAATCAAGAAGTGTCCTTCATGATCTGATCCTCCTGGACTCTACACAATAAGTCAGTAGCCTCTGTCTCAGGTTTCCATGTTCATGCTTTCCTCTGTCCCCCTGAGTCAGGGAGCAATCATTCTAAGCTGGCTCCTGAACATGCAGTAAATTTAAATTTATTGAGTTTAAAGGGCTTACCTTGCTTACTTTGTAATAAATAAAGCTATAAACAGCTGGTGAAATTGATTCATGGCTTCATGCAAGTGGTAGCATTTAATAAAGCTGCTCATTGGGTACAGTCTGGAGGAGAGGAGCTCAGGGCGAGGGCATAACCGCAGGCAGCCTGGGGAGCATAGTGAGGTGCCCAGAGCAGGAAGAGTTGCCAGATTCCACTCACCCAATCTGGTTTGATGGCCTCATGCACTCCTCTTTTATTTTTGGCTATCTGGGTACAACTGTTTGCGTTATTATTTTTAGCAACTATAACTGCATAGAAAACATGATCAGAAATGCAAATGGATAAAATAAAAAGTCATGTCCAATCTCAAACAAATTGAAGTAGTTAAATCTTCCATGTTAACTTGCCCCTGACCACATGCATGCATCATTTCTGCATTTCTATTTTGTGCCCCTACAACACATACTTCACCTGGCCATCAGAGAGATTGTCTTGAAAGGTAAATTCTGTCTTGTTATGCACTGCTCTGGGCCTTTGAAATAAAGTCTCAGATCCTTAACTGGGCCAACAAATGCTACCTGGCATGGGCAGGCCTGTTCATCTCTTCAACTTCATTTCTGGGCAAACGCTTCCTTACGTACTAGGTTCCAGCCACACTGATTTTAGTTTCTCAGTTGTGCCCTGGGTTGACTTTCAGTGCTGGGTCTCCATCCTTGCTTTGCCCTCTGTCTAGAACACTCTCTCCCTTTTCATTCATCATTGATGATACCAACTCATCTTGGATGGATCAAAGAACTGCTCCCCGCCCCCAACCTAAATTAGATTCAAGTAAACCTAAATTTGATTCTTTGTACCTTAATACCCTTTGCTTTTCTACTTCTGCTTCACTGCAAGCTCCTTAAAAGTAGAGATCTTCAATTAGCCGTCATCCTGTGTCCATTTTCTTACAGATTATCTGGATCAAAGTTGAATTATTTTTGACTATAGAATTTAATTATAAAGACATTATATTTTCCTCTTTTCACTGAACATTACATCATAAATATAATTATGCATTTGATTGCTTATTATTCCCTCACATAGATGCAACTTAGTTTACTTAATTGCCTACTTGTAGTAGGGCAACTGAAAATTTTTTGCCCGTTGTTTCATGCTTATAAACACTTACCTTCTAGCTTCCTACATCTGATACATTTAAGACTTATTTTCAGGAAATTAGGTGCAATTGAACAGAGAGTTGTCTTTGTTCCACAGTTAGTTAGAAACACAATCATCAAAGTACTTGTCACACAGCAAGCTGAGTGTCCTTGCTTGGAGAGGGTGCATGTGAGGTCTGAGTAGAAACCACCAAACTTGGGAAAGTGGCAAGAGAGATACCAGGTAGAAGAGCTCTCTCCACCCAATGTCCTAAATCTAATGGGTGTGGCACAAACTCAAATTTTGGCCAGATGGTGAAAGTTGCCATAGTCAAAATGTAAATGAATAGGCATGGCTGTGTCCCAAAAAGAAGTCTACACAAATAGGGGCAGGCCAGATTTGGCTCCCAGGCAATAGTTTGCTGATCTCTGGTCAAGAGGATTAAAGCAGATTCTATCTGTAAGGTGCTTACTTCAATGCCTGATGCATAGAAAGCACCTAAAAAATAGTAGTGATGATTAAGATTATCATGATCATTATGATTGGCATCTGTCAGTCAACTGGACTGGGCCACCTGCCCTAATCATGAGTTTCCTTTGAAGCTGACATCTGTAATAAACTCTGGTTGTTCTTCCCACCAGCACAGTTTTGCAGGGCAAAATACTTCCTTCAACTACACTCAATATCTCCCTTTCTTTAGGCGTATTTCGTTACCATGCAAAAATTCCTAGAGTCCTTGGAATAATCCTACCCTTCCAATTGGACACGTTTATTTAAAGCATATAATTACTTCTAATTGGATTCACAATCAATGTGCTGCAGTGCTATTAGAGGCATAATTGATTATCACTCTTTGGAGCAATTCTAGCTTGATACCTGCCCAAGCCTTCTGAGGAGTTGAGATTTGACTACATGTTAGATAACCCTCCACAAATGGGGCATGTGGCTTTGCACTCCGCCTGTGATTAAAGCTGTCTTTTGCATCTGCTCCAGTGGAAAATTGTTGGTCACACCCCCCCCAGGAAAAGCAACTCTCACAAGGTGTAGAAGCAGGAGTGTTGACGCCCACCTTCTGTACTGAATCCTTCTGGCTCAGAGGTGGAGAATTATGTGGGTGCATGAGAAGGGAAGAGACAGGAGTTACATTTAACTATGTAAATACATAGTTAACAACAAATCTCAGGAATACATTTTAGTGCTCATGTGGGGACAATTATCAGCCCCTCTCTGATGCACTGGGATGTAAACCCTTAACCCAGTTCGGGAAACATCATGGCAGAGAAGAGGGGCCTTGACTCCATCAGCTCCGTCACCCACACTCCAGCAACCTCCTCCTTGAGGAGAGAAGAACACAGCTTCTGCACCCTGTCCTTGTTTATTCTAGTTCTGCTGTCCTTTGACTTATCTTTTTCAACTATCATTTTCTAAACACTACTCACAGAGGCCTGGAGCAAGGGAGAGAGGAGAGAGGCTGGGGTCCTGACTGTAATATTAAGCATTTCTGTGGCTTGAGTAACTTTTATTCCTTCATTTCAAAAATGAGGTTTTTGGATTAGATTAATGCTGAGGTTGCTTTGGTTCTAGCCAGCCCACTTAATGAGCCTCACCTTCACCACCATATGTGGACCATCCTTGAACCTATGAAGCAGTTTCAGCCGCTTCTTCATCAGCTAAACTGTTTAGGGTCCATACCCTAGGCTTTCAAACATCGTTAAGGACAAGCAAGCCATGCTGAGGATATTTTGAGATGCATGTGGCATATAAACTAATTATAACAGAATTGGTATAGAACAGAAATGTTCTTATACCAAGAAGGTTTTTTTAATAAGTTAAATGGAGCCAGGAAAGTAAAATTAATGAATGAATCAAGTAACGCATATTTCTTACGACTATAGTGTGAGCACCTTTTAATTCTTAAGGCAGACATATTGGGAGGGGCAGATAAGGGATAAGATAAACCATCAACTTTAGCTCAACACTTGGCATATAACAATTGGTTCATTAAATGAATAACTGGGAACCTTATTGAGAGCAAGGTCAATTCTACCCAGTCTTAGAATTTCTCTAATCCAAGCAGGAAATGCCTTAGTGTTGCCCATCAGGTGCTGTTCACATGGTAGCATCATGCTGAGAACTCTACACACATTCACTGACTTTATCATAACTCACACCCACCATAGGTTTAGTTCCATTGTTCTACTTTTAGATATGTAGACCAAGACTCAGGCAGAATAAGGTACTTCTCAAGGATACATCAGAAAAGATCAGCAGCAGAGTCAAGATTAGTTAGAGAACTGTCTGACCCCTAGTGCTATGTGATCTTAGCCTCTATTCTAGCCTATAGTACCTCTGCTAGCTGGTGATCTGGGGGCTGACTTGCTCTGGGAGAATCTGGGCACTTTCCCTGAAGCCCTGATGTATGGCCTTGTTTTTGCCTTGGTTTCTTGAACTTCTCAAGTCCTGTATTGGGCCTGAATTTTTCACTCTGAGTTCCACTTAGTTATTTTGAAAACTTTGCCTATTCCTTGTTGGTCACATCTCTCCAGGTCCCAGCTTCTGGCCCTTGTACCACCAATCCCAGCTACCAAGAGATTGGCCAACCAGAATTCATGCCCTTGAGGAAGAGTTCACCTCCTCTGTGTCTGCTTCTCCTTTCTGCCTACTGAATAGGAATTCATCCTTGTTGTCTTCTTGCTATCTGGCCACCTGTGGTTAAGCTTCAGTTCCACATACTTCACTGTATACTCTGTACTGGACTGCCATCCACCCAACTTGTAGGCCATCTCTACAAGAAGTTGGTCCTTTCTATTTTAATCCCCATTATCTGTCCTCTCCCACTCCCTCTCCATAGGCTCCACAGAACCAGCTGTCAGAATCAGAAGAAAGATCTTTGCACTCTTCAAATCACACATCCCTCTGGAGTCACTTCCCTGGTTGTGGGATCTTGGGCAGACCATCCCTCTCTCTGAGCCTCATTGCCTTTCTCTGAAATGGGGATAATACTGGCATAGTCCTCATATAGTGCTGGTGAGGATTAGAAGTAAAAGGTGTGAAACCCCTGACACAGTTGCGGCTTAGTAAGTAATGATCTCTCCTGGTGGTGGTGACTGTAAATTGCTTTCTTGGTGAGCAGGCTGCTGTTGTCATTGCGATGAGGTGGTGACCTCTCCCCCCTTGGCTGTAAACAGCCTCTCTCTCTCTCTCTGTCTCTCAAGCCTATACTTCCCAAGTTTACACAGATGCAAAGAAACAAGTCTGACAAGCACATAAGTTAATTAAGAAAATGAGACAGATCAAAGGAGTCAAAGGTAGTTAGGAAAGAAAAAAGGAAGAAAATTGGGTTCAAAGTGTGGTTGTTAATTACTTGCTCTGGATTTAAAAGGCCGAGAGAGTCTACCAACAAGAATACAAAATGAAGCAACGAAATACATTTGCAGAGAAACTCCACCTTCTGTTGATTCTCTAACAGACTAGAGTACTTGTGAGTAATTAATAGGGAGCCAATTTAATCAGCAATTGAAGTATTCTTTGTAGAAACCCCTTTAAGGATAAAAAGAGAAAGCGTGGAGGAGGCTGGGAGCTTCCTCAGAACAATGAATCACACTCATCCAGCATAGGAGTTCACTGACAAGCAGAGTTCTTATGGCCAGGAGGGCAAAACAGAGCTGAAGAAATGAACCGGAGAGCTTAAGGCCAGAGATGAAGTTTGAGTTCTTCTCCATTTGGTCAGTGACCCATCTTGTGGCTGATTGGCAAGCTTTAGGGTTCCTGGGGTTTTCTGTCACATGGCAATGTACATGGTGGAGTTTTCTCCTTTTTCTTCTGGATTCTTTGGCTTCTAGCTTTCTGATTTTTCCCATAGCTTCTCTCTTATACCTGATTTCTTTTGCTTATAAGGAATTTAGCCATATTGGAGTAAGTCTCCCCACCCATTCCATTTGGGCACACCTAACTAATAATGTCTTCAAATGTCCTATTTGCAAATGAGTTCACACCCACAGGCCCAGGGCTTGGGACCTGAGCATACATTTTGTGGGGACATGATTCAATCCCCAATTGGGAGAAAGGGAAGAGCCTTCAAATATGATTAGTAATGGTGGTGAAGAGGAGGATAAGCGTGATGGCAATGATGCTGAAGAGAATTCAGGATCAAATTAATGTGAAGTTGACTCCAAGATGGCACAGCCTTAAGGATGATAGGAGCCTATTTTCCTACCCTGACTCCCTTCCTGCTTTTGCTCCCTGGGTACTTGCTCAGAGCACAGATATGATCCCTGCAGGTTAATGTTTTCTTCCTTTTCATTGCATTGCCAGTTTGTTTCCTATTTACTAACCAGTATCTCACTAGATCATCTACTATAATGCACCCCAATTTCTTTTGGACATTTGTTAGGGAATAAAGGGAACAGCTCTAAGATGTGTTGATCTCTATACAATGCCATGAGTCTTATATTCCTCAGGCCACTAAATCCTTTGAGCATAACTGTGAGATATATTTCATGAGTTCAGTTTTGTATTTAAGATAACTGAGGCATGTCCAGAGTGATAAAAATATTAAATAACAGTCTAAACTTAAGCCCTGATCAATTTAATTCTTTTCAGTAAGTCTCACTAACTCTCTTAGTGTATTTTTCCTTATTATGTTCAGGTGAGGTATGTTTTAAATTTTTCATAGGGAATTAATCATGGCTTCTTTTAGAAAATCATACTCAAAAGCACAAAGCTGCAGCTGGAGTCTAGAAAAAGAAATTTTAGTCTATGGTAAGGGTATACTCATTTTAGGTAAACAATAAACACAAAATAAAATGCCAATAAGGAGCTCCCAGGTTAATAAAGGAAATGGTACTTTGATTGACAGATGCTGGTGCTATTTGTAGATTTGTACTGACTCTCCCATCACCTGGTCACCAGAAGAAGGGAGCTATTTTGAGCGTTATTTGCTCTATTTGAGTTGTGCCATCTGCCAAAAGAAGCAATGGCTTTTGGAAGCAGATTTCAACCTGGATGTAAACTGTAGAGATGCTTGTGATATTTCACTCTGATAAAGGGACCATAGAGCTTCTAATGCTAAAACTACAAGCCTCTTGGGAAAGCCAAGACTTAAACATGATTTTCAATTTCTGAAAACACTGATGAGATAAAGCAAAACTTTTGTAAGAGAAGAGAGAAGAAAAAAAAATTCTAAAAAAGGAGCAATTGATAACTAAAGCTGAAAGCAATGCTTCCCCAGGCATGCAGACATTCTGTGGGGGAATTAATAAGTGTTAGATAAAATGAGAGTTCTGTGAGCAAATAAATGCAATCAAACTCTTAGTTCAATAGTGTGAAACACCTTCAATACTGTAGGACTTTTCAGAGTATTCCTAAGAATATTTGCTCATTCCCCCCCACGCCCCATACTCTGCTCCATGTTCCCTGTGACATGATTGAGAAGTGCTGCAGGAGACTCAGCAGGTGCTCTCAGCAGGTGCTGCAGATGTGTTCTCAGCATTCAAGCAGATCTCATAGGGGGTGGTTAGCTGTCTCATTTGTTATTTTAAATAAAAATCTGTTTAGAAAAGGAAATGTCTTATTTATAAGCCTGAATGATATGTTTTTTCCCCACTCTTTCCTTTAGTCATTCGTAGTTAGGTTCAGTAACTCTACCCCATAACCCAAGGCACATCATGGTAGATGCAATAATGGGCTTAATTTTGGGGAGAAAACAGAATACAACACAAACATGACTTGAATTTTCTTTCTGAGAACACTTAGTAAGCAACTACTCTGTGCCAGAAGTCTGACGGAGGTTGTGGATTTGAAGACAAAACACCTATTTGCTAATCTCAAGGAACTCAGGGCCTGGACTGGGAGGTGGATGACACAAAAACAAAAGCAAAAATGCAAAACAGCCCTGTACAATGCACTCTGGTTGTGTGCGATGATACCGGTCAGATCAGAGGCATAGCAACAGTGTGCAACTTATGCCAGTTGAGGGCATCTAGAAAGGAGAAATTAGTAAATGAAATAGTTTCAAAGAAGTATCTAGGTCAATGTAATTATCATATTACTGATTGTTCTAGTTTGCTAGCTGCTGGAATGCAATATACCAGAAACAGAATGGCTTTGAAAAGGGGGAATTTAATAAGTTGCTAATTTACAGTTCTAAGGTTAAGAAAATATCCCAATTACAACAAATCTATAGAAATGTCCAATCTAAGGCATCCAGGGAAAGATTCCTTGGTTCAAGAAGGCCGATGAAGTTCAGGGTCTCTCTTTCAAGTGAGAAGGCACATGGTGAACACAATCAGAGTTTCTCTCTCAGCTGGAAGGGCACATGACGAGCAAGGTGTCATATGCTAACTTTCTCTCCTGGCTTCCTGTTTCATGAAGCTCCCCGGGAGGCATTTTCCTTCTTCATCTCCAAAGGTCGCTGACTGGTGGACTCTGCTTCATGGTGCTGCTCTCTCTGAATCTCTCATTCTCAAAGATATTTCCTCTTTTATAGGACTCCAATAAACCAATCAAGATCCATTCAAATGGGTGGAGACATGTTGTCCCCTAATCCAGTTTAACAACCACTCTTGACTAAATCCCATCATCCAGGAGATGATCTGATTACAGTTTCAAATATACAGTATTGAATAGAGATTATTCTACCTTTAGGAAATGATATTTTGATTAAAATATGACTTTTCTAGGGGGCATACTTCCTTTCAAACCAGCACACTGATGGATTGTGTAATTATGAATTGTAAGGTCTTTGCATAGAATTCTTAAGATTTTGTGCTTTCCTTCAACCATGCTGGTTTTCTTATCTGATTTAAGTTTTGATTCTTAGACCACATAATTAAATTTCTCTTTAGTGTGTGTGTAACTGAATTCATTGAAATAAACCAAAATGCAGGCAATTATTGATTTTTCTATAAAATGTAAGTCTTAATTGCTGTGTAAGTTGTTAGTAATCTATAGGTATTAGTTTTGTTTAAAAAATGAATCAGAGTGAGATGTAGCCAAAGACCATATCTATGTAGAAATATGTTCCTTTCTTCCCTAAACATTGCTGTTCTCAACCACTGTTTGTTATAGACTTTTTGCTAAGGCTTTAGCTAATTTCAGTCTATCTCATTTTCCTAATGATGAACTTCTGAGCTGCTCCCAATGCAGAGGATTTCCAGAGCTGTCTTTGTCTATAAAAACTAAATTGGTGCAGAGGCATTTAAATTGGAGATAAACTCTGGTATTTGCTTGGAAATGTGAATGGATCCCACTTAGGGGAACATGATGAAAGGAAATGTTATTTCTGTATTTTGTGCCCCAACCTGTGCATGATCCTCAGAGAAGAGTAGGGGATTTGATAGTAATTTTGGAATAGGACTGCAAATTGGGTTAAAACGAGATTGCAGCAGGAAAAGATAATCCCCCAGAGAATGGCAGTGCTACAGGCCAGCAGGCTCAAGCCAACTACTGTGCCTCGCATGCAGTAGGCACTCACTAGTGCATTGTAAAAATGAGTCAGGGCAGATTTGATGACTACATCTGACTCTGTAGCACCTCCTTGTTAGTTATAGAGGGATTATTTCAGAGATTAATTTACTCGTGTTCCTTGCTGCTGCAGTTGTGGAAAGTTGGGAGGGAGACTTACCTGGAATCCCCAGGAAATGTCAAACTATTGCCAGGTGTTGGGCCTCCTTTAAATAGCCCCTGTGAACAAGTTCAGGCATATGCCATAGCTGTGCCCAAACCCTTCCTGCTTCATGACCAGGCTCCTGCTTCCCTCTCTTGGCCACATGGCTTCGTTCCCTGGCTTGGATCCCTAAATGTCTTTTCTTGGATTTCCGGTCTGGGTCCAAAACTCTTCTGTCCGCAGCCGTCTCTCTCGAAGTCAGGTCCCCGGCCGACGAGGGAGACAGGGGGAGAAAGACGGACACAAACAAAACGGATCGAATAACGAACACAGGTTCGAGGCACTCGGCGGTTGTAAGCACAGGCTTTTACTGGAGTCAAGCTTGCATACTCTTTAGCAGATTCCGCGCGGGTAGAGATATCCCGCGGGGGGACAACCTCTATGCGGCCGTCAGGTACGGCTCCTTATGGGTCATCTCCCCCGCCTCGTCCGGGTAATACCTTATATACATAATTCAAGCCCAATAGGTTGTTGCCGCGTCTAAGAGGGTGATTGGTAGATCGGGTTGGTGGGCGTGTGTGTCATACGCGGAAGCAGGATGTGGGCGCCATCTTGGCTCACTCGATGGGCGGGGGGAACTCTAGAGCAGGCTGCAGCGCGTCCACTAGGCCTGACCCGGGTGGCGGCTCTCCA
This sequence comes from Tamandua tetradactyla, assembly GCF_023851605.1. Lineage (NCBI taxonomy): Eukaryota > Metazoa > Chordata > Mammalia > Pilosa > Myrmecophagidae > Tamandua > Tamandua tetradactyla. The sequence continues at coordinate 179,887,852 of NC_135332.1, forward strand.
CATCTCCCCCTTTTTTACTTATTTTGACCCGGTGTCTCCATTGATGAGTGAGCTCCCGTGGGCCGGAACGGCCCACTACATGTTTTGGTGCTTTGGGGAGTCTGGACTAGGCTTGCTAGGCACCAACCAGAATGCCTCCTCATATAGAGACCGGAGGGCCCGTGAACCGGAAACCACGTGACCCTCCCTGCAGTGCTTCGCCTCGCAACCGGGTTATGAGGGGGGCAGGAGAGCGGCAACCAGAGTCGAGAGTGTCGTAGGTGTCTCTGTGCAATGGCTTAAGTCTAGTCTGGCCAGGACCGCGACTTTGCCTAGAGACCCTCTTTCGACCAAAATTATGACTTCTGGTGCCGCCACTTATACCTGGGATACAGCCATGGGCTTTGCGGCAGACCTTACTTTCGAGCGTCCCGCCTTGAGTGGCCGTGACGGGCCACGCAGTGGGGGGGAGGACAGGGCTACGGTGCGGGTGTCGCCAGGGGCATCAGGGGCAAGTGACATAGCCAACATAGTGGTGACGCGTAGCGCGATTGGCAAATGAGAGGATCAATGTGTCATCGGTAAGGGGGAAAGACTCATTAAAGGACATACATGAAATGTTGTTAGTTAAAGGCAGATAATGGAGGCTTAAGGAGGGAGCACGAGTGAAGAGTTGAGGAGAGGCGGGAGACCCAGCGGAAAATGGAGCCAGCGTCGGGGGGTGGTGCCAGAGGCCCCAAAGGAAGGTTTCCTCGTTCTCGCCTCGGGTCGCTGCGACTGTACTGAGAAGGCAAAGGTAAGTTAGAAGGAAGCTCGTAGTGGGAAAAGTGGGGTTAAAGCTAGTTTCTCTTCTACTCGGTCGGAGGGTCACTTGCACTGTTGTTGTCATCTTTTCGGTCGTCGCCATCATCAGTAGGGCTGGAGACCGGGCCTGATGGTTCAGGTCGAAAACTTGCTGACTTGTCGGGCAGCAGTTTCTCGGCGCCCCCGGGCGGTGTCACGGTTCTCACCAGTCTCTCCGGAATCCACGCCGGCTGGCGTCCTGGTTCCTGGGGAAAGACACAAACAGAGCCTCTGGCCCAGCTGAGCACCGGGTCAGGGCCTTTCCATTGCCCCGACAGGACATCCTTCCAACGAACTAGACCTCTATGCGGAGGACTCGGAGTGGTGTGCTGTAGGGCAGGTGTCATTCCTTGTGCATTTTCATTCAAAAAATTATACGTAAACAAGGCTATGGACAGTTGAGCCTTTTGGGACAGGCCGTGGCCTATCCCCCCTTTTTGTTTTCTAAGCAAATCTTTGAGTGACCTGTGTGCTCTCTCAATGATCCCTTGCCCCTGAGGGTTATAAGGGATGCCATGCTTTAATTGGACTTCCATAGTGTCACAAAATTTTTGGAAGGATTGACTAGTGTAGGCTGGTCCGTTATCTGTTTTCAATGTTTTCGGCTTACCCCAAGCTGCCCAAGCGGCAAGGCAGTGTGCAATTACGTGGGAGACTTTTTCTCCTGATTCAGCAGAGGCGAATAAAATTTGGGAACATGTGTCTACTGACACATGTAGGTACTTGACTTTGCCAAACTCCGAATGATGAGTGACATCCATCTGCCAAGTGTCTCCTGGGGTGAGGCCCCTAGGGTTGACTCCAACTGAGGGGACTGCTCTCAGCTCTGCACAATTATTGCAGGCTCGGACAATATCTCGAGCAGTCGCACGCGGTATGCTGAACCGCTTTGCTAGGGTACTTGCATTGATGTGAAATTTGGCATGGAACTCTCGAGCTTGCTGATATGGCACTAACGTAGGGAAGATGTGCAGCTGTCGAGTGGTCACATCTGCGATATGGTTTCCCTGGGCCATGGGGCCAGGCAGACCTGTGTGGGCTCTAATATGAGTTATGTAGAAAGGGTGTTGTCTGGCACGTATAGCTTCCTGTAATTTGGCAAAGAATGATTTTACTGGAGAAGAATGTCTAATGATGCCCACCGTCTCTAAAATTTGTACAGAGTTTACAACATAAACAGAGTCAGAGACAATATTCAAAGGCTCGGCAAAACTTTCTAGGACGGTGATGACGACCTGTAATTCTACCCATTGAGGTTTCTGCGGTTGGAAGAGCACCGTTTTGGGAGTATCCCCTTCCACACAATAAGCTCCTGAACCGGAGCTGGAGCCGTCCGTGTACACGGTAGGGGCGCCCGCTAGCGGCTTAGGCGAGGTCACTTTAGGAAAAATTACTGGGTGCCGAGTAACAAACTGCAAAAGGGGAGCTTTAGGGAACTGATTGTTGATGTTTCCTAGAAATATACACCGGAGGATTGCCCATTGATCTATGCACCCAGCGAGTATCTCAAGTTGTTGGGAAGAGTAAGGTACTCTGAGGTTTTTAGGTTGCTGGCCGAAATGCTGCACAGCCTTTTTAATGGATTCTAGGGCTAACTCTGCAACCGCTGTAGGATAGTGCTCTAGGACTTTTTTGGGAGAAACTCCAGGGTGGACCTAGAGTAGTGGTCCTTGCTGCCATAGCACTGCCGTGGGCTGTAATTCTGTCGGCAGTACGCAGGCCTCAAAAGGCTCGTTGGGGTCTATTTTCTTCAGTGTAGCGCTACTGAGTGCTTGCTCTACTTGGTACAGTGCTCTCCTCGCTTCAGGCGTAAGGTGCCTGGGCGAAGTTATGCTCGAATCTCCTTTTAGCAAGTCAAAAAGAGGCCCTAACTCGGTGTTGGGCAATTTCAAGTATGGGCGAAGCCAATTGATGTCCCCCATGAGTTTTTGCACGTCGTTAAGGGTGTGTATGTTATCTAGCCTAAGCGACATCTTTTGGGGGGAGACATGAGTAGACGTGACTTGTGCTCCCAGGAAGGTGGCGATCTCTGCCGTCTGTATTTTTTCAGGGGCTATTTCTAGATTGGCTTTTCTGAGTTCAAGGACTATATGTGACAGCACTGTCTCGAGGAGATTTGCATCTTTATGAGCTAGCAAAATGTCATCCATGTAATGAAGAATTCTTACTTGGGGGAACCGATGCCGAGTGTTGGCCAGCTTTGCAGCGACATATAGCTGGCACATGGTAGGGCTATTGATCATGCCTTGGGGCAGGACTATCCACTCGAAGCGATTACAGGGCTCCTCGTGATTAAGAGGAGGCACAGTAAAGGCAAATTTGCGGGTATCTTCAGGGTGAAGTGGAATGGAAAAGAAGCAATCTTTAAGATCCAGGATGAAAATCGGCCAATGCTCTGGCAGTGCCGAGAGGAGGGGTAGTCCCATCTGAACGGGTCCCAAGGGCTCCATGCAATTATTAATAGCCCTTAAGTCATGCAGCAGTCTCCATTTGCCTGATCTCTTTTTTATGACAAATATAGGGGTGTTCCACGGTGACGTGGAAGGAATGATATGGCCCTTTTCTAGTTGTGCTGACACTAGGGCGTGTAATGCTGAGAGTTTTTCCTGTGGCAGGGGCCACTGAGGCACCCAAACCGGAGTCTCGGTGTTCCACCTTAGTTTTATAGGTGTGGGTGGGAATCTCTTCTCAGTGGCCCCTAGGAAAAACCCAGGCCTTGTTTGTTAGAATTGGAAGCGGCTTGTACAGGCACTGCGCGCCCCTGCAATGAGGCTCCTAATCCTTTTCCAGGGACATATCCCATTCCTTTTAGTAAACGTTTAGAAGTTGGAGAATAACCGCTGATCAAAGTGACGTCCATTTGGGTCAGAATGTCTCTTCCCCATAAGGACACGGGCAGGGCCAATACATAAGGCTGGAAGCTGCCTTGATGTCCTTCTTCATCGGCCCAATGAAGGGCGGTTGCACTGAGCATGGGTGCTGAGATTTGGCCTATCCCTCTAATCGGTTCCTCCGCCTTGCACGTTGGCCAGGCGGAGGGCCATTCTTGTTGCCTTATGATTGACCGATCGGCCCCGGTATCTAGCAGGCCTAAGAAGGATCTGCCTTGGACCTTAATAGTCAGCATAGGTCGAGACTCCAGGGACATATGGAGGCCCTCGAAAACCTCTCCACTGGATCCAAACCCTTTAGTCCCTCTCTGTCCGGTTCTACTTGGAAAGAATGCATGTAAGCTGGGCAAGAGCAGGAGCTGTGCCAGCCTATCGCCTTCTGCAATGACTAGGGTGCCTAGCTGAGATTGGACCATAACTTGGGCCTGGCCTGTGAAATCTGAATCTACAAGTCCTGGTATAACTGTTAATCCTTTTAGGGCTGTGGATGCTCTTCCCAATATGAGCCCCACAGTACCAGTCGGTAAAGGCCCTTTGAAAGATGTCCCCACTAACTGGACACCCATGGAGGGGGTCAGTACGAGTTTGGAGGTGGCACGAAGGTCCAATCCTGCTGAGCCAGGGGACGCATGGATTTGGTCGGATGCTGTACTGTCGAATGGCATGCAAGGGGGTCCGTCAAAGGGGCGGACCCCCTCTGCCCGTTTTTTGGAATCTGTTTGGGGAGGCCAGAAATGCACGCACCCTGCGCATCGAAGACTGACTTGCAGTCCTCTGCGCGGTGGGGGCCCTTGCGGCAACGGCCACATAGTTTGGTCTCCACATGTGGTCCACTAAAATGCTGAGTAGTGGGTTGCTGGCTTTTATTGGGGCAGTCTCTTTTAAAGTGTCCTGACTGGCCGCAGCTATAACATCCTTTAGGCCTTGTCCCTAAGGCTCTCGGGTTTTTTGTAGTTACTTGTAGGGAGCTGGCTAGCATGGCAGCTAGACCTGCATTGGTTAACGGACTACCAGCGTCCCTGCAGAGCCGAACCCATTCTGTCAAGCTTTTCCCTCTGTTTTGTGCTAGAATGACTTTACATTCTTTGTTGCACTGCTCAAATATCATCTGTTTAACTACAGCCTCAGCTACTCCTGGGTCTGAAAAAATTCTCTCAGCTGTGGTTTGCATCTTGGCTACAAATTCTACGAATGGTTCAGTGGGGCCTTGATGTATGCTGCTAAGCGAAGCTTGAGCTTCTCCCTGACCTGCTAACTTTTTCCAGGCTCCCACGAAACAGCGGAAGATCTGTCCATAGACTTCCTGAGGGAACCCTGTTTGATTCTGGGAGTGGACACCTCTCCCTAACAGCATATCTGCATTCCATCCGCCATGTCTCCCCGCTGCATTTCTTGCGGCCTGCTCCTCAGCTAGCTCCTCAAACCATGCCTTCCAATCTATAAATCGGCCTTGTGGTAAGCAAGCACGGGCCAGCTGAAAAATATCTGCGGGTGTATGATTCAGGGCGGAGAGGTTTTCAACCATGTTCAGGGTATAAGGGGCATTGGGGCCATACTGATGGACGGCCTGCCTCAATTCCTTTAAAAGTTTGTAATCATATGGCTCGTGCTGATTGTTACCTTGGGGGTTGATAATAACCGGGTACATTTCTGAGGCTGGTTGTGGCTCAAGTGGTTGGTAACCACCCAGTATGCCAAAAGGTCTAAATGTTGTGAAAGGGTTCCACTTCCAGAAATGCCTCCTACTGTTACCTGATGACGAAGAATTCTGAGGGCCTGTGTACTCGGGCGGGGGGCATGGCAGTAACTGCCCCTCCCCTGACCAGCCTGTTGGGGGTTCCGGGTCTCGCAAAGGAGGATCATTGTATCTACTCGGTATGGCCGCCAGAGGGAGCCCTCAGCGGGGGCCTTTGGTGGAACCACCCAAACCGTCCACCGGAAGCTGCGGTGTCCCTAAGGGCGCAGCAGCAGGCGCTGGCGGGGCGGAAGGCCGCGTGGGTGAGGTAGGAAGCCCCTCCCAATCGATTAGCGGAGGCGCTTCCGCCCCCTCGTCTTCATCGCCATCTGACTCTGAGTCAGAGCTGTCTGAACTATCGCTTGACTCTGGCGGCTTGCCTTTACGGGAGCCGTCCGCAGACGAAACTGACTGAGTTTCTTGGAGCGCGTGCCGTGCCTGCAGCAGGGCGGAAGACGGACTTAGGCCTGTAGCATTCTCCGCCTCAAGACAAGCACGAACGGTCTCCCATATAGGGACCAAGATCGGGTCCATACAAAGGCCCGTCCGGCGCGCCCGTTCTATGTCATTACCAAGTTTTAACCAAGAAGGCAGACTAAGGCTCCCGGAGTGGGCGAACCAAGGTGCAAAAGCAGCAACATCGTCTAAGAACCGCAGGAGGGAACTCTTCCTAACCGAGATGCCCCGCTGCTTCAAAAGGGTCTTTAAGGGAGGCAATAGAGGTGAACTTCCCGACTGCCCCATGCTTGCAGTCGGCACTGGACCTTAACTAATCGGGGAGCTCTCCCGATTCACTGGGGCTACCTGAACGCCCACAGCCCTTAACTCTCACGTAGCAGGAAGCACTTACCCTCTCACGTTGATCAGGCGCGGAGGTTCCGCCGTGAACCCGAGGAACACGTCCTCACCAGCTCGGGGAAAGGCAGCAGAAGAAGAGTTCCCCGTAGGGGCCACCACTTGTCCGCAGCCGTCTCTCTCGAAGTCAGGTCCCCGGCCGACGAGGGAGACAGGGGGAGAAAGACAGACACAAACAAAACGGATCGAATAACGAACACAGGTTCGAGGCACTCGGCGGTTGTAAGCACAGGCTTTTACTGGAGTCAAGCTTGCATACTCTTTAGCAGATTCCGCGCGGGTAGAGATATCCCGCGGGGGGACAACCTCTATGCGGCCGTCAGGTACGGCTCCTTATGGGTCATCTCCCCCGCCTCGTCCGGGTAATACCTTATATACATAATTCAAGCCCAATAGGTTGTTGCCGCGTCTAAGAGGGTGATTGGTAGATCGGGTTGGTGGGCGTGTGTATCATACGCGGAAGCAGGATGTGGGCGCCATCTTGGCTCACTCGATGGGCGGGGGGAACTCTAGAGCAGGCTGCAGCGCGTCCACTAGGCCTGACCCGGGTGGCGGCTCTCCACACTCTTCTGCTTTGGTTTGCATTGCATGCCATTTTTAAGTACTTTCCAGACCTTTTTTTACTCATTCTCCTTTGGAGAATTTGAAGTTGGAGACTTCAATTCACCACTCTCCTTTTTTGTCTATTCACTCCTTAAATCTGATAATGTGAGATGACCCTGCTGCTAATTCTCACTCTGCTCCTATGGTTAATCTTATGTTAATGACCTCCAGTGTGTTTATGTCTCTCTGAACCCTTGCCCTTGGGTGGACCCCACCACACTGCCAGCGAGCACAAACTCAGGACTTGTTTTTGCCAGCAGGATAAGGGCAAATTGACTGGAGCACAGAATTGAAAAATAAACTTGTGCACTGGCACGTGTCCCTTTTCCTGCACTTCAGTCCCTTCCTTAGGCATGTGAACAAGCCCAATCTAGTTGGCTGGATGATGGAGGCACAAGCTCCAGTTATGCCTGTTGCCCCAATTGGTACCCAGCAAACTGCCAGGCATGAGGTTAGGATAAATGACCAGCCAGTCCCCAGCCGACATGACAACTGACTGTAGATGTTAGGTCAGCCCAGACCAGAAGATCTGCTGCCCAAATGTGAGCAAACTAAGTGGTCATTTTCAGTCACTAAATTTTGTGGTTAATCACTCTATAGGAATAGATAAGAAATGGAGATCCTCACCCAAGTTTCACACTTGCTATTCCTCAGGCTTCTCTGGTAAAACCAGCCCTTCCTAAGAGTGGGACTCTAAGGCCATAAGATTTGCTGGTTTCTTCCTAGTCTCTGAAAACAAGAATTAGCCCTATTCTCACTACCTGAGTAATTGGGACCAGAAGCTCCCCAAGTCCCTGTCTCCAACCACACTTCCAGATGTGTTTGGTATGGGTTTCCTGCCTGCATTCACCACCTGCCACAGGCCTGTGAGGTAGATGCTCTGAATTGGTTTGGCTCAGGTCTAATAGTATTTGCTTGCTGCCTATCCCATCCCCATTGAAGCAGCTTCCAATTTAGGCTCTCCATTTGGATTCACATTCCTCTGTCTTTGACTCACCTGTGAAGGAGACTTGATTGTTGCCCAGCTTGGGTACCTGTTTGGTCTCATCTCCCAGCTTCATCCCACCTGGCCATCCACTGTCACCTGGCCCTGGTTCTGCCCCTAGAACAGCCAGGCTGCCTTATTAGATCCTGCAGACAACATCCAACAGCAGAGCCCCTGGACGTGCTGCGAGGGGAAATGGATCTGTAGATGGGTAGGAAGAAGGAGCTTGGGGAAAAACGTTGCTTCCATAGAAGGCTGGCAAATATTCTGGCTGAGGATGAAAGTTTTAGGGATCAAGTGAAGAAACCAGGTGCAGAGACACCTCTTGCCCCAGTAGCCGGAGGCATTTGACTTGGACCCAGGTTTTTAGAGAAAGTGGGAATGGCAGCACACTTTTGGATAAGCCTGGACACTGCGACAGAGTATACCCATTCCTGCAGAGAGCCTGTGACATCCAGGATCGCCGAGTGCTCAGGAAGACATCTCGCATATTCAAGCAGCCCAAACTAGGTCAAATCCTCACAAGTGCAGAAATTTGGTGGCACAGAGGAAGCAAAGCTTCCCAGTGTCAAACATAAAATACTGAGTTAATGCTCCTTAAGGTTAATTAAACATATTAATATAATTCAAGTGTGAGAGAATTTGTCTAGCCCTTCAAACGTTCCTCAGAAGGATTGAGAGATAGGGAGATACTGGCCCAGGGAATTTCCATGAAGTTAATTACCTGCAGAAATCCAGGCAGGATGTGCAGACATGGACATGGGTGTTTTATAAGCAACACTTCTTTTAAAATTACCTGAATTCATTGCATTTTATTTTATTTAGTCTCACCCCACATTCTGGGATGAACAGAGACAAATACCAATCAAATTTGTGGAGTAAATTGATATGGATTTGATGGTGTGGTGTTATAAAAGCTATTTCAGGATCTGAGCCTTAGTTTTCTTACAAACAAAGAGCAAAATAATATCATAGTGACTCAGGACTGAGGAAAAGATAATACGAGAGAAGCAGAAAGTGCATTACCCAGTACAATGGGAGGCACCAAAAAATGTAAAAGTAATTATTATCATCCTGGACATATAAAAGCTTCTGAGCATTTCCCTGTGAGTTTCTGGGGAAGACCATAGGAGGAAAACAGGATTCTGATGTACCTATCAGTCTCAGGTGTTCCTCACCCTGAACGCCTGTCTGACTGCTGTGTGGTTGAGTTCTCTCTCATTTCCCTGGAGTGCCAGAACTGAGACGATCAATCACATCCAGCCATGACAGAGCCGTGTGGAGCCACTCAGAGAGGAAGGGCTGGAGAGTATAAAGAATAATGACATTAGCATATACATAAAAGAGGACCCCTTTAAAATTGCTTTTAGGGGAGAGGGAGAGAGTCCTCCTACTGGGAGTTGTAAAACATGCTGACTCCTTAGTACAGGAGACTAGTACCCCAGCTTGGTGCTATTCATAATGAATAATGTGAAGGTGATTTATTTATACCAACTGTTTAAGAAACTTGCCAGATTGATGAAAAATGCATAGGTATGCACTTTAGTCTGACGCCAGGGTCGAGACGGGAAAGAAAGGGCCAATTTGGAAAGGGTGGGAGATGGGGAAGGACCAGCGGCAAGACCAAGGAGTAGTAGGGCAAGGAAGGGCTGGCTTTTTATAATGAGAACCACGCAAATAACATCAACATTGTTTCCATTTGAGTTCCCTAACTCTCTGTTCCTAAAATCATGATGAGCTGTAAGTTTCAAGATAGATGAGGTCACTGAGCTAAGGACATGCTAAGGGAAGACTCTAGAGTCAATGGAAAACAGCACAGGCTTGGAGTCAAGCTGACATGGTTGGCTTTGCCATTTGAGTGATATGACTTTGGCAGGTTACTTTCCTTCTTGGACCATAATTTTCTCCTCTTTTCACTGCTGATATTAATGAAATTGAATGAAAATTAAGTCAGAACTGTCAAAACAGGCTTGGGCTGGAAACTTAAAACAGGAAAAGTAGAACATAAACAGGGGACATTAGAACAAACCCTAAAGTCAGACCAGCCAAGGGTTGACCAGGAAGCCAGAGGAGGGATTCACAGATGGTGTAGGAGAGGACTTATGAGAAAATTGTGCTTGCATATTAAGGCATGACTATCTCTTAGGTTTATGTACATGTGAAAAGTTAATGCATGTGATTAGCCAACACCGGAAAGGGTGAAAAAAACACTCCTTCTGACATGGTTTCCCCCCCAAGTCAAACACTTGTGAACTCTTCAGGAAATTTTAAATCCATGCACAAGAATGTTTAGATGGAGATATAGGTGAGCTGTAGGTGTAGATTTGATAAGATAGAGATGCTCGTGCAGACGTGGGTCTTGGTGTTGATATGCGTGCGTGTAGGTTTAGCTGTAGCCTTAGGCTTAGATGTAGGAGCACATAGAGGTGTAGATACAGATTGAGAAGCAGCTTAAGGTGAAGCTCTAAGTGCAGCCATAGATGTTCGATTCTTCTTTCTGTATATGGTTTGTAGTATATTGTTCTCCTTTTTCCATTCCTTGCTCTTTCCATTTTTATTTTAGGAATTGTTCCACAGCATTCCACAGAGATGTGCTTCTTACTACCTAAGCAGCCACAGTTATCCACTGTATAAAAGAACTATCATCAGTTTTTGCTCTTACAAACATGATTGTGATGAATTTTTTTGTACTAGTATTTTTTAGAATATGTGTTTGTCAACAGATCTGATGAAGCAGAATTGTTGGGTCAAATGGCTTTTAAATTTGGGTTTTAAATTTTTGCGGATACTCAAAATTTAAGCCCCAAATCCCAGATAAATGCATTTCTGATTTAGGTTTAAAAACATAGTACACTTACTCTGACACCCAACAATAGTCATTGCAAATAACCCTAGATTACCTTTTTATACCAAATTTTATTTGGCTGTTTCTTCAACTAAAGTTTAATTACCCTAGAGTTACCTGACCACAGTCATTAAGTTCTTTATCATTTCTCTCATTTTAGGAGAATGGGAACAACTTCATTTTTCTCAGCACTTTAATATATTATCTCGGTCTATGTAAAATTCTACAGATTTAAAATTGAAAACTAACATTACTTTCATCTTAAAAGCCACTGTTTTTTTTTTTTTTTTTTTTTTTAAAGACAGAGAGAAGGAAGGAAGGATAGAAGGAAGGAAGGGAGGAAGAAAGGGAAACATCTTTTAACCATTTTCTTGTCTTATTGTATTTTGTTTCTCCGCTTTTTGTTACATGGGCTGGGGCCGGGAATCGAACCGAGGTCCTCCGGCATAGCAGGCAAGCACCTTGCCCGCTGAGCCACCGCGGCCCGCCCGCCACTGTTTTTGAAAAGAGCAAATGCTAAATACTGGAAGTGTTAATTATATGTAGCAAACTTTGACAGAAATAACCTAGGTAAATATGCATTTTTCAATAATTCTTAAAATGTGCCATTGTTATCTGGATAGAGTGTATTGGCCTTATACAAAATAAAATGCTATGTTTGAAATATTGTTTTGGGTTTGCCAATTATAATTAGTTCATAACAGTGGCATCATACTTTAGTGCCTGGCTCATTTCACTCAACATCATGTTCTCATGTTGTTACATGCAACAGGACGTCACTGATTTTTACACCTGAATAATATTTCATTGAATGTATATACCACAATATGTTTATCCATTCATTGGTTGATGAACACTTGGATTGCTACCATCTTTTGGCAATTGTGTATAATGCTGCTATGAACATCAGCGTGCAAATATATTTTCATGTACCTGCTTTCCATTCTTCTGGGTACATACCCAGTAGCAGGATTGCTGGATCATGCAGTAATTCTATATTTAGCTTCCCGAGGAACTGCCAAACCACATTCCACAGTAGCTGCAACCATTTTACACTCCATCCAGTAATGAATGAATTTTCATATTTCTCCACATCATCTCCGACACTTGGAGTTTTTGGTGTTTTCATAGTGGCCATTCTAGTAGGTATGAAATAACATCTCATTGCGGTTTTGATGTGCATTTCCGTAATAGCTAATGGTGTTGAGCATCTTTTTATGAGCTTTTAGCCATTTGTATTTCCTCTTTGGAGAAATGTCTATTTGAATATTTTGCCCATTTTTAATAGGGTTGTATGTCTTTTTATTGTTCAGTTGGAGGGTGTCTCTATATTTTCTGGATATTAACTCCTTATTGGATTAAAATATTTCCTCCCATGGAGTAGGGTGTATTTTCACATTCTTGACAAAGCTCCTTGATGCATGAAGTTTTTAATTTTGAGGAGATCCTATTTATCCATTTTTTTCTTTTGCTGTTTGTGCTTTGGGTGTAAAGTCTAAGAAACTATTGCCTACCACGAGGTATTGAAGATGCTTCCCTATGTTTTCTTCTAGAAGTTTTATAGTCCTGGTTCTTATATGCAGGTCTTTGATCTATTTTCAGTTAATTTTTGTATAAGGTATAAGATAGAGGTCCTCTTTTTTTCTTTTACATAGTGATATCCAGTTCTCCCAGCATCATTTGTTGAAGAGACTTTTGTTTCCCAATTGGATGGACTTGACAGCGTGTCAAATTTCAATTGGCCAGAGAAGTGAGGGTCTGTTTCTGAACTCTCAATTCTACCCATCGTCATATCCTTATGCCATTACCGTGCTGTTTTGACTGCTGAGGTGTAAACTCCCCAACTTCATTATTCTTTTCCAAGGTGTTTTTGGTTATTTGGAGCCCTTACCTTCCAAATAAATTTGATAATCAGCTTTTCCAATTCTGTAAAGTAAGATGTTGGAATTTTGGGTGGGATTGCATTGAATCTGTAAACCAATTTGGGTAGAATTAACATTTTACAATATTTAGTCTTCCAATCTATGAACACGGAGTACCTTTCCATTTATTTAGGTATTCTTTGATGCATTTTATTAATGTTTTGCAGTTTTCTTTGTACAAGTCCTTTGTATTCTTGTTTAAATGCACTCCTAGATATTTAATACTTTTTGTTCCTATTGTAAATGGAATTTCTTGATTTCCTCCTCAGGTTGCTCAATACTGGTTTATAGTAACACGACTGATTTTGTGTGTTGATCTTGCATCCCACCACTTTGCTGAACTCATTCACAAGCTCTTGTGGCTTTATTGTAGATTTTGGGGGACTTTCTAGGTATAGGATCATGCCATCTGGAAAAGTGGGAGTTTTACATCTTCCTTTCCAATCTGGATGTCTTTTATTTCTTTTTTCTTGCTGAACTTCTATGGGTAGAATTTTAGCTGAATATTAGTGGTGACAGTGGGAATCCTTGTCTTGTTCCCAATCTTAGAAGGAAAGCTTTCAGTCTTTCAACATTGACTATGATGTTAGGTTTGGGCTTTTAATTTATGCCCTTTATCATGTTGAGGAGGAAGTTTCCTTCTATTTCTATCTTACAAAGTGTTTTTATCAAGAAAGGATGCTGGATTTTGTCAAATACCTTTTCTGTATCAATTGATGTGATAATGTGGCTTTCCTCCTTTAATTTGTTAATATTTTGCATTACATTAATTGATTTTCTTATGTTTAACCACCTTTGCATATCTGGGATAAAACCCATTTGATCACAGTGTGTAATTCTTTTATGTGCTGTTGGATTTGATTTGCAGGTATTTGCTTGAACATTTTTGTGTCTATATTCATAGGGAAATTGTCTGTAATTTTCTTTTCTGGAAGTATCTTTGTCAGGCTTTGGTTTTAGAGTGATGTTTGCTTGATAAAATGAGTTAGATAGTGTGCCCTCCTCTACAATTTTTTTGAAAAGTTTGAGCAGGATTGGTATTAATTCTTGGAATGACTGGTAGAATTTACCTGTCAAGTTATCTGGTCCTGGCCTTTTTATGTTGGGAGGGTTTTAACGACTGATTTTAAAATAATATCTTTACTTGTGATTGTTCTGTTGAAGTCTTCTACTTCTTCTAGAGTCTGTGTTGGTTATTCATGTATTTCTAGGAATTTGTATGTTTCATCCAAGTTGTCTAATTTGTCAGCATACACTTGTTCACTGTTTCCTTTTATGATCCTTTTTATTTTGGTAGGTTCAGTAATAATACTCCCTGCCTACTTTCTGATTTTATTTATTTGCATCTTTTTTCTTTTTTTTGTCAGTCTAGTGAAGACTTTGCCAACTGTATTGATATTCTCAAAGAATCAACTTAGGTTTAATTTTCTCTATGGTTTTTTCTCAATTTCATTGATTTCTACTTTAATCTTTGTTATTTCTTTCCTTCTGTTTGCTTCGGAATTGTTTTCTGGTCTTCTTCTAGTCTTTCTGATGTGCAGTTAGGTCTCTGATTTTAGCTCTTTCTTCCTTTTTTACTGTAGGCATTTTTAGGGCTATAAACATCCCTCTCAGTACTGCCTTCACTGCATCCCATAGGTCTTGATATGTTATTTTCTCATTTTCATTCATCTCAAGATATTTACAATTTCCCTTATAATTTCTTTTTTGACTCATTTAAAAATTTAATTTCCATGTATTTGTAAATTTTCCAGTTCTCTACCTGTTATTGATATGCAGCCTCATCCCATCAATGTCCAGAGAAAGTGCTCTGTATGATTTCTATCTCTTAAAATGTATTGCACCTTGTTCTGTGACCCAGTGCACGGTCTATCCTGGAAAATGATCCCATTCTGCAGAAAGGGCACTTGTGCTCCCAGTCACAGACCGTTTCCTGAAGTGGCCTGCTGCCAGCCTGGAGAAGGGCACTGGCCTCGGCAGGCTGGAGTTTCTACTCACAATTCTTCACTGCAATTTATCAGTCCCTTCCTTCCACTCTTCTCAGGATTGTGTACAGTGTTATTCTGGCCTCTGGAGCCCCCGGACTGTTGTTCGGACAATTCCTGCCTGTTTACTGGCCGTCAGGAGGACAGACTGAGTCCTGGAGGCCCCTCTTGTGCCATCTCACCTGGAAGTTCTGTCTAAGTTCCTTTTCTTGTTCCTTGTGTAGTGTAGCTATGGCAAGAGATCTGGGTTGAGCCATGGCCCCTTCTACTTCTCCTATCTTATGACATACATTTTTGCAACGTTTGAATGAGGATAGAAGAGCAATCTGTACCAAATGGAACAGGCTGTCAGTAACTTGTCGGGGTGGGGTGGGGTGGGGGTGTGTGTAGGGACAGTAGGCTTGGCTTACTGAGCTTCTCTTTTCCCTGTGCCTGCACTCCTCACCCTAGGATTCTCTTCCTTCAGTGCAAGCCTCTATTTGTAGGTGATTCTTACCACCTACAAAGCCTTCAAAGGAAAAGTGGGTCTAAGATGGGTCCCTTGCCTCCAATTCCACAGCTCCTCAAATAAGAGACCTTGAAGATTCTGATTCTACTCGAAGATGGACAGCTCAGTTTCAGGTGTGACTTCTGCCTTGCCCTCCTCCCCACCTTGCCATGACGTTGGCCCTCATCTGTGGGGCAGTCTCGCATTTTCTGTTTTCATACTTGATGATAATGCAGAAGGAAAAATAGCTTCATGAACATACTTGTAATGCAAGTTTTATACTTCTTTTATCCAATCAGAAGTACCTACTTTTCCATTCTATTATATAAAAAATGAAAATTATTTTATCTCCAGCTTTTTAGTAGGAAGTTTGGTGTTAGCCAAAAGTTAAATATGACTCCCTAGCAACAGCGGCAACTTTCTGGCTATATTTACAAATTGCCTTTGACACAAACATTCTCAGACACCATTTGTTAATGTTCTGAGACATAAATTTAAGCAGGGCATTTGAAAATAGATTAAGGCTGGTTTAGCCACAAAGGCAACGACAATCCAGGGGATTTATTCATTTCACTTTGACATGTCAGGCATAAAAAGACAGTAAAATGGAGACAACTTCTGTCTCAAAGATTCTTTTCATTCTTCTGCTGCACCAGTGTGGAAGTGACCAGGATGCTGCACACGTGTCCTTGCCACCGCATCGTGTGAGCTCCTCCGAGGTTCCTCTGGGGGAAGGGTGGGTGCTCTGCCGCCACAGACCGGCTCCCATAGGTTCTCCTGGTACTTCTCTCTCTGGCCTAAGAAACCTCCACAACCGTCATTCTGAGCCACCTGCCAGCAGCTGGGAGGGACACTTTCTCAAGCTGTTCCCCCTCGTCTGAAATTCCCTGCCTGCCTCATTGGTGGAGTGGACCATCCCTTCTGCTGTAAGACTGACTGGTCCTGGCTGCTTAACCTCAGGTGAGGTTAGCCTGGCTGGTCCATCAGCGTCTGCCATGGCACTCCACTCCAAATTGAAATTCTTCACTTATCTGCTTGCTTCTAATTTAATATAGATACTTCTGATGACGGGATGAGGTGGGGTCTGTTGGTGGGTCACATCTCACTGTCATTGAGCCTCGGGACCCTCCAAAAGTCATGTCACATTGAAAAAAACCACACTTAAGAAGCAGGTGACGGACATGGACGTGGGTGCTTGACCACGGAACATGGAGACTGCAGTCAGAGGTCAGAGTTCACAATTGTTCTCTGTCTCAAGGCGTCTCCTCCAGTTGTTCTGTTGCCAAGTCCTTAAGTCACCATCCCCAAGAGAATGGAGAGGGGCCCAGCAAGTGGTTTAATCAAAAGCCAAACAAACAAAATTCTTTTTTTTTTACCTCTTAACTGGCTGAACTGCAATTAGGGCACTGTTCCTGTCAGCACATTAGCACAGGTGTTTTTCCTTAATCAGCAGGGGTTTTCATGGAGGACTAGCAAAGGAATGCTCTCAGGGTGGTCTGGGCGGCAGTTCATTACAGAGACATGGAATAAGGAGGGAACCTGTAGGGCATTTCATTCCCATTCAGTTCAAGTAAATTTAACAAAGATGGATGAGTCTTCTAGGTTAAAAATAAAGGACTGATAGAAATACACACATTCTCCAGAAATATAGTTTTTATAACTAACGTGTCATTAACACAAACCCTTAGTGCACAGTGCATGTAGTTTTCATAAACTATGTGGCAAATAAATTGCAAATATACTGCACTTTACAGACATGCCCAGCATCCCTCTAAACCCAGAGTTCACAGCCCCACCACATACATACAGTTTCTACTATCAAGTACACACCCCAAATTTCAAATGTACTTGATACACATATACCACTCCAGCATGCTTACCTGTGCTATACATAGACCTTTCCCACATCACTTCCATCATTTGTGCACATTTCATACACATAAACACAACACGTAAATATTCATGCGCCACAAACAGACGGGTCCCCAGCTTCATCATGACTACACTCTCCACATACATTCATGGTGTACCCAGCCCACCCCCCACAACCATTCTTCCATCCTTTACATGCTCTATGAAGGCATATGGCATGAACCTCCCTCCCCATTCCTTAGTTACAATACACGCATGCAAACACATTCACTTACACAATCGCACACTTGTCCACCCACACTGATGGTGCTGGCCGGCTAACTAGGTCCACGAGAAGCCCTTCGTCACATGATAGTGAGAGATGATGGTGGCACTCTGAAAGGGATGGTGTGGAAAGCCATTTGCTTGGCATCAGGTGAGTGAAACAATCCTTATGTCCAGTGGAAGCTTCTCTCACGCAGAAGGCTCTGTGCCCCTAGAAACTTCCTGTAAAAAAGACAAAGAATGCACTGTGTTAGCTGTCTTTACTGTCATCGTAATCATCAACACATCACTGCAAAATGAACTGAGCACGTCATGCACGTTGCTTTGGTTAGTCCTTGTAACAGGCAACCTCAGGGTGGGGACAAGGAAGACCTGAGAAGAGAAGTAACTTTGGTAACATGACACAGCCAGGCAGTGACAGATTCAGGGAAAAGCAGGACCCCTGGCTTCCTGGACCCACTAGGCTGGTGGTTCCCAACCTGGGGGTGCTATTTTGCCCCTAAGGGGCAGAACTGGAGCATCTAGCAGGTAGAGACCAGAGATGCTGCTCAACATCCTCCAGTGCACAGGACAGCCCCACAGGAAAGGACGATCTGGGCTGAATTGTCAACAGTGCTGTGGTGGAGGGCCCTGGGCCTGACCCACGTGGGCCTGGCATGCATGTGGAGGGCGACAGAGCTGCCTGGCCGGCTCAGGAAAGCCCCCAGAATGGTGACTGTGAGGGGAGGGAGTGCTCCACCCGGACGTATGCCCCAGGCCAGGAATACAGTGGACATGGGCCTACAAATGGCTTCTCCCTGCCAACGTTATTCATATCCACACCATCTAGAAGCCATCCATCTAAGAAAGGGGAATATTATTAAACCAGAAGGACTGAAATCTCCTGAGCATGAGCTACGGCTGAGCTGATGAATGTCTGCTCTTACTCTTCAAGTTACATGCCTTCCCTTCAATAGCAATTAAAAGAGAAACCAGGAAGAACAAATACCAGTTTCTCCTTGGCTGATATAAATCAGCTGGACAAGACCTTGCCAAGCTGAAATGCGTCTATTGTGGTCTCCCATTCAATCAGTTAACAAGAAAGAGGGCAGAGGAGGCCTGCAAAGCACCTGGCAGCCTGACAAAAGGGCTGCCATTCTTTAGTCTGAATCCTTCCCTTGTCCTTGTTTCTTTGGGCACAAAAACTGCTGGGAGTTCAAGGAAATGAATTATTTTATAGAAGAAGAAAACAGAAGCCAGTTGTCATTGGAGTCGTTAGAAAGTCTCTGTGATTGATGAGTTTTTTGTAGGCCCATACTTGAGCCCAAGTCTTTCCGTGGTCTGCCACTGAAGCTGCAAGATCTCCCATTGTCAGATCAGTGTTTGTTTCTGTATTTCCAGGCAACAGGGAGGGTTTACTTCAGACCATCCATACTCTCTGTTCTGGGCCTTCTAGTGGCTGAGGAGCCTCCACAGGCCTGATGTATTCACAAAGATTGTCCAAGTGAATGGGTCACGTAGATTCTAACAGCAATGTAGTAAGTAGGTGGCATGGGTGTCCTCAGTCCTATTTTATAAATGAACTGGGGGGTGGGCCAAGGTAGCTCAGTGGCAGAGTTCTTGCCTACCATGCTGGAGATTTAATTCTCGGTG
This sequence comes from Tamandua tetradactyla, assembly GCF_023851605.1. Lineage (NCBI taxonomy): Eukaryota > Metazoa > Chordata > Mammalia > Pilosa > Myrmecophagidae > Tamandua > Tamandua tetradactyla. Next base: position 179,906,750 of record NC_135332.1, read on the forward strand.
CTTGCCCATGCAAAATAAAAAAAAACTGAGGCTGGGCAATATCAAGTTATTTGGTCTCAGTCACTCAAGGCAGTAGAAGGATTAAAATGAAGTATGTTAGGAGTTTGAGGGACAGCAGCCATTTTCTTACATACACAAAACTGTATCAGAGGTTCTTAAAGTTACTGCATGTTAAAGAAAACAGGAGATTTAGAAAATGCTGCTGCCTGGATCCTATCCCCAGAAAGTCTGGTAAAACTGATTGGGTTCCAGCCTGAGCTGATGGGATGCTTTGGCTTTGGGGATGCTTTCTAGGTGAGTCTAAGTTCAGCACAGTTTGAAAATTACTGCTCTAACTACTCACTGCGTTGAAGTTGGGAAAAGGGGCCCTGAGTTTCCAGGGTCTGCTGTGGTGGACTGGTCAAGAATTGAGCCCTAATCTGTCTGATACCAAAGCTCATCTTCTTCCCATCTGCCGGAGAGTAATCTCTTGTACCATGAGGCACCCTGTGATAGGCACAGTTCTCATGGACAATCTCCTTTGTGAATCTCTCAAATACTGTGACGTAGGAACCTTATCATCACTGTTATCATCGTGGTACAGATAAGGAAGTGTCAGTGATTTTACTTTTCAGACAGAGGTGCTGGCTTTAACTCCTATTCTTTCTAGTCTTTTCTCCTAAACTTCAAATCCCATTCTCTGAGGTCTGGCCAGGGGTGGAACAAAACTGGACTCTGATCCCCTAGCCTTTGAGAAGCAGTGAGAGGAGAGGGATGTGTTTTCTTTGTTGCTAAGGGAAGGCTGCTGGGGGTGATTAACGGAGGTGAATCGGACTGATGTCAGCTCATACCTCTGCCCCATTTCTCAGGCCACACTCAATCTTACGGTGACTCAACAGTGACATTGATCAGATTTGAGAAGGCAGGGGCTGAGGGCTCAACTGTGGTCAACTGAAGAGGTTAGCTTTCAAAGGAATATATATGTAAGAAAGAAAAGACCTTTATGCATATTGCAATAAGAATGTAATCGAGACAAATAAAACTTGAGTGAGTGGAGCTCCTTCAAGGTCAGAACTTCTTGGCTTTCCAGATCCCAGAGGGAGGCCACGAGATCAGAGCCAGCTGGAAATAACATCGTGGTGAAGTAAGCAGTGCTGTGGACCGAAGGGTTTTGCTCATTATTTGGCTTTCTGCTCCTCAGCGTTCTTTCATAGAAACCCTGTGGCCTGATTTGAGGCAGTGGAACATGGTGACGTCAAGCTTCCCTCAATCCTTCCTCCAAGATGGGCTTTAGACATATTTATGACTGCCCAGTGTCTTTTATTTCTATTTTTTTTAAACAGAGAAGTTTTAGATTTATAGAACAACCACACAAAATTCATGTCCCCAGAATACAATTCTTTTTAAAAACATGGATGGATCGGGGGTTAGGAGATGTATTGCTGTGGCTGCATTTCTGCTTCAGTAAGGGACCTTCGATTAAATAACAATAATAACTTGCAAATCTGGCTATATGGGAATTTCAACAATGCAGCATGTACAACTTTCATTGACAGAGCATTAAATATTTGTATCTAACCAAGTTAGAAACAATTAGTGTGTTATTTCTCAAAAATATCTCTTATTACTTCATTGTTTATGAGTGCTTCGTGGTTACTTAGATGCTCAAGGTTTAATTTAAAGGGTCATCAAGAAGTGTCCCAACTTCTAGCATCCTGTACCCTGGGACACCCTCTCCCAGCCCCTAGCAGGATTCAGCATGCTGCTGGTTTGTACAACTCTTACATTTTCAACTCATTTCTAAATTCTTGAAAGTGAAATAAAAAAAATAATGCTAACATTTGCAGAGTTATCAACTATTTGCCCGGAACTATCCTACATTTTTTATAAACTCTTTCTCACTTATTTCTCACAGTAATGTGGAGAGATAAGCATCATCTTCATTCTTTCTATTACTCAGATAAGGAAACCAGGTCCCAGAGAGGTTCAGTGATTTTTCGGTTGCTTTGGGGGACACATGACCTGTGATTTTAGGTCTATGAAATCCTATAAGTACTTGAAAATAATATTTACTCCAGAAATGGTTGATTGATTCAATTTAGTTCGTTCCAATAAACCTGATTTCCTTACCCTCCACCAAAATAAGTATTTTGCACATAGCTTGGGTGCCTGCTATAACAAGGGGAGCTTAGTAGACCACAGTTTTGCCAACACCAGGGAGGGCCCTCACGGGCAGAGATACTTCTGGTGAAGCATCATTTTAGAAGTGAGCATAGGGCTTTATGTGAGCATGAGGGAACAGTGCCCAGACTAGCCTGTGGCACCAAGGAAGGCATCCTGGAGGAGGTGATAATTTAGCTGGATTTCAAAGAAGCAGCAGGAGATTCTCAGCACAGAGTAGAGTATTTAAAGAAGAGGGAATAGGAGGTTTCAATAGACAAATAGCAGTTCCCGCATAGGATATTTGATCAGCTAGCACTCGCTGCGGAGCCATCTTCCTCAAAAGCTGAGAAAATAATTTAAGAGTTGCAGTAACAAGGAGAGTGATGAATCAAGAAAAAGTGGCTTTTAAAAAAGCATGACCCAACTATATGCTGTTTATAAGAGATTCGCCTTAAATTCAAAGATACAAATAAGTTGAAAGTGAAAGGATGGAGAAAGATACCATGGAAGTAACAACCAAAAGAGAGCTGGGGTAGCTATACCAACGCCAGATAAAATTGACTTTAAGTAAAAAACCATTATGAGGAAAATAAAGGCCCTCATATACTGACAAAATGGTTAGTTCAACAAGAATGAATAACAATTATAAATATATATGTACCTAATGGCAGAGTCCCAAAACGTATGAAGCAAATATTGACAGATTCGAAGGGAAGAATAAACAGTCTATATTAATAATAGTCTATATTAATAGGAGGAGATTTCTATACACCACATTCAATAGTGCATAAAATATCTAGAAAGACGATCAAAAGGAAATAGAAAGTTTATAGAAGATACTACAAACCCAATTGGACCTAACAGGCATATATAGAACATTATACCCAACAGCAGCAGGAAACATATTATATTTTAGTGCTCATGGGTCACTCTCCAGGTTAGATCATATGTCTGGTCACAAAATAAGTCTCAAGAAATTTAGAAAGGTCAAAATCATGCAATGTATTTTCTCTGACCACAGTGGAATAAAGCTAGAACTCAAACAGGGGGAACTGGAAAATTCACACAGGTATGTGGAAAGCAGCAATGATTCTATATATTATTCTTGAACAATCTAAAGAGGAAATCAAGAAGAAATTCTATTTACAATGGCAACTAAAAGAATCAAATATCGAGAAACATTTAATCAAGGATGTAAAAGACTTGTACATATAAAATTAAACAACTCACTCTTAAACAACGAATGAATCAAAGAAGAAATCATAAGGGAAATTAGGGAATATCTTTGAGGTGAATGCAAGCAAACTCAGCACACCAAAAGGGATGCGTTGAAGGGAAGATGGTGCCAAGGTGGAAATGTATTGCTCTAAAGGCTTACATTAAAAAAACGAAGATCTCAAATCAGAGACCTAACCTCACAACTGTAGGATCTGAAAAAGAAGAGTGAACTAAACCCAAAGTGAGCAGAAGTCAGAAAATGAAAATGATTAGAGCAGGGCAAATGAAATAAGAATAAATAAAGTATGGAAGAGGGAGTGTTCCAGGAGAGAGACGATGAAAGCTAAACAAGGACAGAGAACATAGGGATGGAGAGAAGGAGGTTGACCAGAGGACCATCTAGGTGGGCACAATGACTGGTGGACTGCCCGTGCACAAGGGGCAAGACGAATCTAGGATAACTCCCAAGTGTTAACTGAAGGGACCGAGCATTGCCACCATCACTGACTGGGATCTGGAGAAGTAAAGGAAATGGCAAAGGGGAAAATGAATGAGTTTTTGGGCAGATTTGTTGCTTTAGGGAAGAAGCATTGAATTTCAGGGTGAGACACTGTAGGACTCTCTTTCTCTAGTGTGACTGATCATGGAAATCCAGAGAAGGTGTGGCCACCATCACCCTGAGTTCCTAAGTGAAGACAACATGGAGGAAAGGCTCTTGTCAACCTGATATGGACATGTTGTGTGAATGAGATTTGAAACCTTAGTTTTTTCAAGATTGTGTTTTCCAAGGGAAGAATGAAATACAAGCACTTCTCTCCAAACTCCTGAGATGATTGGTTAGATGATCCAGTCAACTTTTCTGTGCCTGAATTGTTTTGTCCGTAAAATGGATGCATTACTTACCTCATTACTTTGTTTTGAGGGTGAAATTAATTACTCCCAGTAAAGCATTTAGAAGGGTGCTGGAATGTGTTTGGTGCTTATCATTCTCACTATTGTTATTCCTGTTACAGTGTATGAATAAGTATAAGGCCTTCTCACAGTGGGTAGAGTGGAGGGGAGATGGCTAGTCCTCTGCCAGGTAACTGAGACCCTAGCCCAACTCTCTCCTTGACTTTCTGTGGAATGTAATCCTAGACTAGGCAAGGAGCTTGCCATCTCTTCTCATCTGAAAATGAGGGATTTGCACTGAATCGCTTTGCAAGTTCATGACTCTGAATGCTTCCCTTTGGCTGGCGTGTGATGATGTGGAAGGCACAGCTAGAGAGTAGATGCTCCTGTGTCTCCATTTCATCATGGCTGAGATGGAAGTGGGGAGACAGGCCTTAGCTTGGACCTGGAGTGTGGCCTGGGGTCCCCGTTGGGGGAGGCTCTTTGTTCCTGCTATTCTGAATGCCGAGGACTGCTTTGGTTTGAGACACCTTCTCTCCCTGCTCTTTACAATGATGCACAGAAGCGAGAGCGTAGGGAGGGAGCAAATTGTAACTCCTTAAGACCTGAATGTCAATGCCTTGATTCTCCTTTCTTTAAAAAAAAACTGTGCTGAGACTAACAATATCTTACATGGGATATTACTTATATGATGCTGGGCAGTTTCCAAGTTGTAATGAACAATCGAGAGCAAGGGAGGAGGCAGTTTTGGCTCTTACCCTGTCCGGTGTGTGCTAGTTGGGATTTACTGCTCTCAGCCTGACTTGCAGGTCTGCTTCTCTTCATCTGCTACCCAGCAAGAAAGGTGCCATAAGCAATTCTGAGGCCCTCCTTCTCCTCCTCCTCCCAGGTTTCTGTCAGAGCATCATTCATTCTTCACTCATATCTGGCCTCCATCCTAATAGGATTTAAATTGGCCCGACACAGCTAAACTACCATCCTAAAAATGACATCTCAAACAGCTGCAATACCATTAAAACTTGGCAGCACCCTATACTGAACACTTCTTTTGTGCTAGGCTCTGGGCTCAAGTTGTAGATATTGCTTCATTTATTCCTGAGGATGTTCATACAACACAGGAATGACCAATCCATTTTATGTGTAAAGAAACTGAGGCTCAAAGAAATAACTCTGCACAGCTTAGATTTGAACCTGAGGCCATTAATGGCAACCACTGCATGGGGTCATGTGATATGCATGTGTGTTAGACTTTGGACAAATGTCATAAGGATTCTATGCCTCAGTTTCTTTGTTGGTTAGTAACTAGTTGAAGTGCATAGTGAGTATTCAGTAAGTTCTAGTAAAATATAAGCTACGTGGTGAAAGTAAGTACTCAATGAAAGTTGGCTATTATCTCTGTTGCTGGACAAAGGCAGGTGGATTCTTTTGCTCAGGTGCTCAAATGAAAAATTCCTGAGACACTGGGGTTTCAAAGAGAGAACAAGTTTATTTTGCTAGGTGCGAAGCAGGAGGTCAGATGGCCTATCAGCCCCAAATTCTGTCTCCCCTAGGTTAGGGGGCTCAGGGTTTTTATGGATTCTAACAAGGCAACATGGAGTCATTGTAATTTCAAATAATCAAGTCTAAGCAGAAAGGGAGACAGAATTATTTCAAAAGTGCAAACAGAAAGGGAAGGAGGCAGAGTTATTTCAGTGGCAGAGGCTGGCCGATGCAACTTACAAATGCTAACGGCTGGTACTGGTCAAGGGCTGGCTCACACTCAGTAGCTTTGGGGCCTTTTGCCCTTCAGGTTACTTTAAGAAAAAGACTGGATAAAGGGAATAACACTTCCTAAAATCACAAGGGCACAAGATGAAGGCTTTTTCTATCATTTTCAGATATCAGGGCAGCTGAATTATAGTTGAGGGATTTCAGGTATTTCCCTCTATCTACTCTGATAAACCAGAAAGTAAAAAGAAATATCTATATAATAATTCAGTAATCATAGTCATTCCTTAAATCTTAACTTCTCAGTTACATCTCTGTACTTCCTCTTTCTCTCCCTTCTCCTCAGTCTGTTTCTTTTTTCCCGTCGTGACATGTTTGAAGTCCCTCATCCTTATGAGGTATTGGGATGATGAGACAGATTCTTGCTCAAGAAAGGTACCCCTTTTTGCTCTAGGGCAGAGAAACTTTCATTTGCCAGAATTTTGAGCAATTCAGTCTCTTTGGCTTGGGAAAAAGCAGAAAAATTGACTGCATTAAACCTGACGCATAGAACTAGATTTTAAAAATAGTACTAAAATTTCATGACGTTTGTCCAAACAGCCTCATTACACAGCACAGGGCAGAGTCAGATGATCTTGTGCCTGTATTTCCTGCAAACAAATCTGTTGCATACCTTGGGTAATTTTAGAACCAGAATTAACTTCCAATTTGTTGTCACATTATTATGGAGAAAAAGTAGAGAAAAATGAGACATCAAGATTAAATTAACTCCCAATATTATATTCTTATAGCCTTAATATGAAGCATGCTGTGTCCACATACCCACAGAACCAAGAATTAATCAAATTCTCAATAAGAAACATATTTCTTTAGATTGAACTAATTACTCATTAGCTAATGCAACCAGGTGGGAGAAACAGCTAGTGTCTTTAATACATTTATATAAACAGACAAATGCCAGCTGCCTGGGTTTAGGAAATGCACCCTTTTGGTGGCCCATTATCTATAAGACAAAGTCCTTCTTAGACCCTGGGCCTGTGAAGGTACATCCAGTCCCTGATTTCAGGGTCTGCACAGTCTATTCCAGAAAGAGGCACAAGGACAGTTTCATCATGGAGTGGGCCTGTTGTAGCAGGAGGGCATGCGAGCCATAGGGGAGGTCAGGGGAGGGGCAGGAGCATGCCTCAGGCATGTAGGATGTCTTCTCGGGGAAGGGGTGATGCTGCGAGGTCGAGAAGAGACTTGATTTCCTAAGAATAGAGTGGGGAGCTCAAGGGCTTCTTACTTGGTTTGATGAGCTTCCTGGCTGCCTCCACTCCCTCCCAATACCAGGGAAAGAGACATTGTACTCTTCTTATTGTTAGGGAACTTAGAATAACCAAAGCATATTTCCTGTATCAAAATAAAAATCTCTATTTGCCTTCCGGTAATGTATTTTTCTAGCTTTCTTGGGTCTGCATTTTCATTCTGCAGCATTTCTGTCTCCTAACACCTCTGCTTCCAGAGTGGGGCCTTCTAGATCTGGATATATATATATCAGGAGACCCCTCTTTCCAAACTCACTTCCTGGTATGCCTGGCTTAATAGGCTGATATCTCCCTCCGTTGGGAAGCTATGGGTGGAGTGATGGCTGAGTTGGAAGTTTAAGCTTATCTGAAGTCTTGGGGATTCACCACTATCCATATGAATGCTTTGCTTTCCCAGGGAAATCCTATCTGCTGGAGCCCAGGTCTTCCTGACTCCAGCCATGTTCCGTCAGGTGACACCTTTCTGCTCTTTGAGCTAACCTGCGCATGGCCTTGTGTTTCATGAGCCTGCCTTCCCTGTGTGCTGTAGATGGGCCCTGAGCATCTTTTATATTGCAAATTAAATGATCAGTGCATCTAGGAAACAACAGAGCTCATCTCCTCCTGAAGGTTTGGGTACTGGTAAGGTTTGACATTGGTTTTATTTTTTTTTAATCTTCCCCTCTGAGTTCTGATGCTTGGTCTTTGAAGGTACAATCAATTGCTGAATCTGGAAAGATGAGATTATAATTAATGTACATAGGATTGACCACATGGATGGAATAATCACATAAACAGACTTTAAATAAAGTCTCTAATTTTCACCTGAATATGTGAAAACTACGTTTCAAGTCTGATAATGTAGCCTCTAGTTTGTGATTCAATGCACTGGTCAGCCTGTTGGGTAACATCTCCCCTATTTAGTCTCCATCCGCACCTACTCAGCGTGGTGGCTGAGGCAGGGCCACAGTCAGTGCTTTCACATTTAGTAATATGGGAGATCTTAAAACAATTGTTGCCACACTCATTTTAGGGCAAAGAAACTTTATGCCATGCACAACTCTGTCTCAATGAGGCCTGTTTCTGAGCTTCATAATCTTCATTCCATTCACAATTTCATATGTATCTGGTTACAAACCTTGGAGCTAAATTTGTTTTGGAATTCACATTTTTTTTTAATTTTGAAATAATGAATGTTTATACTATACATCACATATATCCCTAGGGGCAGCACTCTGCCGTCAAGCGCAGCAATATTCCTGACACAGATAGGGATCTTCACAGCAAGCAAGGTGAATGGAGATTACATAGCACCTCTAGCCAGGCTGTATTAGGGGTCACTACTGCATGGGCTCAGGCCAGATTGAATTGTCTCATTAAACAGGGAACACAGCAACAACAACAACACAACTTTCTGATTTCATAGCTTTTAGACTAAAAACGTGAGTAAGGGATTGTGGACGTATGTTATAACCATTGTTGTTGATCCAACCTGTGATTTCTGGAGCTTCTTCTAGCTGACCCACGTCATTCCACTGAGTCCTCATGAGGTGGGGGCAGGTGGCCATTGTACTGCTGCGGATATGAGGTTTGGAAAATGCTTGTGATTTCCTTACACGATAATTGGCAGAACCATGATTTAATCTCTGAACTGCTTGACTTCAAAACCAGCTCTGCTCACTTCAGCCCACTCCAAATTTATGGTTCAGTTGTGGGTGATTTCATTTCAGGGGGCTTTGCCCTAGGCTAGAGCTATTTCTAAGCCCAGATGTTCGTATCTTTCCCTTCTGACAAGTAAATGGAGGGAAAATTCTTCTCTAAAAGCCAACTATATATATCTATATAAAACACAATTTACAAATATGTCAAGATTACACCTCAAAATATGGCAACTGTAGTCTCATTTAATGATTTCCTTATCTGCCCAAACTGCAGTATCTGCTAGAATACTCTCTTTGACTTCTATTCCCTCTTGTGATTCCATTTTTGTTACTTATTAATTTCACAAATAGTTACTAAGTACCTAGCATGTGCCAATCAGCATTTGAGCTACTAGGAATACAACAGAGTTGAAATCGTAAAAAATCCCTGCCTTCATCGAATTTACAGTCTAGTGTTAGAAGAGAGAAAATAATAATTTTAAAATTTAAAAGAAATTTTAAAAATGTGTGTGTATGCATGTATATGTATGTACATGCATATATGTGTACATAATCATTGGGTGTTGAGATGTCATGCAAAAGTTAGAACATGAGTGGGATGGGGATGTCTTTCAAACATTGCCTTGTGGAAGCTATCCATCACCATTATTTAAAATTGTTATATCCCCTTCAACATCTCCACAGGAAAATCACTTATCATAGGAAACCTACTCAAAACCCTATGCCTCAGATTTTCTTCCATACATCGGACCTAGCCTTGGAGCTCCAGTGCAGTGCTCAGTCATGTTTGGATGAGATGAAAAGAGGCTAGGAGACACAAGGTGGACACAGATAATGGAAACATCAGTGCTCATTTGCCCCTTAACTTTAGTGGCCAGCTGGTGTAAGGAACATTGTTGAGCTAGGGTGGCATAAAGGATGCAAGGCAAATGGGACTCACCAATATGAAGGAAAGAAAGGTGGAAAGGAGGAAATAAAGTAGGAAGGAAGGAAAGAAAAAAAGAAGGAAAAAAATTCCATGAGATGCCAGAGTGAAGTCCTAGACCCTTTGTGTGTTCTAGTCTCCTCAATAACCACCCCAAACTAGGACAGCCACCTGATTGAAAGCAACAGCATATTGTAGGAAAATCACAGGTCTGAAGTGAGGATTGTATTGAATTCTGGATCCATCATTATTAGCCAAGAGATCTCAGACAATTTGCTTACCCTGAATCTGATTGTGTTATTTGTCCAGGGAAATCATCATCATAATTATTATTTTTGAATGGACTATAATAATTGCATCCCACATAAATCCCAGAAGCCACATAGCTGCTTCTCAGTGAATGTAATTACTATTATCAAAATGAGCTATTCACTCCAGAAATCTGTCAGTTATAAGAAAGGTCTTATGAGGACATCCCATCCCTCTCTTCATGACAAAAACCTTCAAGTCTGAGAAATTCCTCCTAACATATTTTTTCTTAATAAATCATTATATAGTCCTTGATCATGAATATTTGAATTTACTGAGTTTTAGCCTTGAGAGCTTTGTTTTTTATCCTGCATAGAGCACATTCAACTCTTAGATGGTCTTTTCTGGCCTCTGAGTATCCGGGCATGAGTTTTCTAGTTGTGCTAATGAAGCAGCAGTCCTGCTTTTGGAGCTTTTCTGGCATACGAATTAGTAACATCCATAATTCCAAATTCATGAAATTGTTAGTCCACAGCAGTCCACAGTTTGCCTTTGTAAAAGAGCCACACCCAGAGTCCTAAACTGTCTACACAGTGACATGATCTTCCATGCACTGTTGCAAAGTGGATAGAGTATTTGGGGTTGAACAGAGCTAAGACTGCAATTTTGTTACTCCCCAACATATGAATTCAGGTATGCCAGTGGTCCTCCAGGGCTCTGTTTCTTAATCTAGTAAATTGGAATAATTATTCATATGGAAAGGGTTGTAAGGATTAAATGAAAATATATTAAATATGAATAAATCCTAAAATATGCAAAAGTATATTTAAAGAAATCATCTCAAAGTGGTTAGAAAAAGGTAGTTAAATAAATAGTGTCAGGAAAATTGTATAGCCAACAAGAATAACAAAGTTATACTTGAAACTTATTCTATAGGGTTAGTTTTATCTGGATAAAATTGAGAGGTTAAAGATTTAAATGTAAAATATAAAAACAATGAAACCATGAATATGCTAGAAGAAAATTTTTACTAATTTAACAAATATTTATGGAATGCTTACCATATGCCAAGAACTTTTAGGTGTTGAGAGTACCCTAGAGATTACAACTGCCCCCAAATTCTGCTTCTTTTAGGCTTACGTGGTAGGAAAGACAGAAAATGAACAAAGTAAATAAAAAATCAACATGCAGGGCGGGCCACGGTGGCTCAGCAGGCAAGAATGCCCGAGGACCCGGGTTCAATTCCTGGTGCCTGCCCATGTGAAAAAAAAAAAAAGAAAAGAAAAAAATCAGCATGCAAATAAATGAAAACAATGAATAATTGCCCCAGAGGGAAATAAAGCTGAGAAAGACAATGCAGACCATGGAGGGAAGGAGGGTGCACTTTTAAATAAGATGGTCCTAGAAGTCTTCAGAAGAAACTGGTTGGGCCAACCCCTGGGTGAGGCAGGGAACAGATTAACCTGGCAATCTGAAGGAAGCGTGCTGCAGGAGAAGCAAGAACAAATGCAAAAGTCCTCAGGTAGGAGAAGTTCTTTCTGATCTTGACATGAGGAAGACCTTTATAGCTGCAACTCAAAATCCAGAAAATAGTCATTAATTAAAAAAAAATCACAGCCTTGGTAGGGTTATAAAATGAAAGACACATTAGAAACTACAAGAAAAAATCATCCATTCATTTTACTAAGTAAGGAAACATCTTAATACATAAAGCATATCAGCACAGTTCACAGGAAAGACTCTTAAACATATGAAAAGGTGCTTAGTGTCACGCACTAAAACACATGAAAGTTAAAACTACACTGAGTTGTTACTTTTACCTATTGTATTGTTAAAGATCCAGAAGATAAGTAATGCAGTCTTTGGGCAAAAGTGTGGGAAACAGGGCCTTTTCACATATTGCTTGTAGAAGTGTAGAACCCCATATGAAGGGTAGTAACTACCAAAATTATAATTTCATAGGGTTTTTGATCCAGAAATTCTCCCCTTGGAAATTTATCTTACAGTATTAATTGCCCTTGGGTAAGATAATTCACATATATGATTATTCACTACAGCTCTGTAGTGAATGGTGGGAAACCACCTATATGTGCATTAATACATACTTGTAAAATTAATTATGGTACTTCCATGTAATCACATTTTAAGTAGCTATAAAGAAAATAAGAAAAATCCCTACATGGAAATAGCTCTAAATTATATAAATTTTAAGAAAGCAAGTTGCATAGAGTGGTATCTTTTGTGTGAAAATGAAGAGAATAAGAATCTATACTTGCACTTATTTTTTTATGCATTGAGAAACTCTGGAAGGGTACATAAACAGCTATAGTAATAGGGGTTATGTTGGGGAGAGGGAGGCCAGGGAAAGGAGAGAGATATAGCACTATATTATTTTTTATGCTTTTTAATTTTAAACCACGTTAATAGAATACCTACTCAAAAATTAAAATATATTACCTTTAAAATGCAGCACTCAATTTATAGTTGCTATTATGATTATTAATATTAAAATTGATATTAATATTAAGTATCCTGACTTCTAGTCAGAGTCTGACACAAACTGTTTGGACTCTGGAAAATTCTAGTTACTCCATACTTCCTTAATCCATAAAATATTAATTTTTCAGAGCTCTTCTTCCTTTAGCATCATAGTGCCAAGAAAGGAGGAGAAAAGTGTGATATGCATTTGGGACATCAAAAATTATTGCTAAAGTAATGCAAAATATTTCCTTTTCTCCATTACAGAGATAAGGGAGAGTTTAAGTAAATTGCTCATGGTCACAAGTCTATGGGTGTTAGAATTAGGATATGGATCCATGCCCTCCATGAGTCTGAGAAATGCCTCTATATTAGTCAGGGATCTCTAGAGAAACAGAACCAACAGGAGAGTTCTGTAAATATGAGATTTATAAAGGTGTCTCATGCAACCATGGGAATGCGAGAGTCTGAAATCCATAGGGCATCCTGTGAAGCTGGCAGCTCTGATGATGGGACTTAACGAACTCCATAGGAGAGGCTTCCTGGATGAAGAAGCAGTGAGAATTCTCTCTTCTCCCATTCAACCTCTTGGCGCAAATCTAGCTGATTGGATTATCTCTTCTGCAGGAGATACTCCCTTAGTTGATCAGAGATGTGATCAGCCACAGCTGCAGTCAACTGATGGATGATTTAATAATCCAGCCTTCAATGAGCCATAAATGTCCTTGCAGTTAAGGTTAGGCCAGTGCTTGCTTGACCAGACAACTGAACACCATCACCTGGCCAAGTTAACACTTGAACCTAACCATCACGGTCCACCCCTTGTCAACTTGGCAACTATGCGCAACAACTTAAAACATGCTTACTTTCTAATAGAACATACTAACGGACATATATTTTATATAACAATACTCAGCTGTCCTACATACAACTAGAAATGAACTAAATATCTCTAGAATAGGCTACTCTTAAGCTTGATATCCTATAACTTAAGCACTATTACATGAACAATACAACTTATGTCATATGATACGAGGAAATGAAATATTTGCTTTATTTGCAAATACAAATGTACTCATAATGTTGAAGTGGTTGTGAAGGATGGCAGTGGAGTTACTAGGGTTACAAAGAAACCATTACATTTTCATAGAGGAAGTTGGTAGCCAACTAGAATTATAGAAGAAATGGAACTAATAAGATGTACATAAATTATACAAATTTAGAACCTATACTTAGGCCAACATCCGGCACTTGCGGTTAGCTACATCCTGCTTCTCTAGTCAAGCAGAGAAACTGGATTTCACTGGTTGCAAGTACAAGCACCGTAGTCCCCAAAATGTCCTTAAGAAGACCCCTGCCTTATTAGCATAGTAAAAGACACACCCAGAGGTGGGGACTTTCCTCTATTTTTGAACATGAAATGTATGAAATGGTATGTAGGTAACATAGGATTATATAACCCTAAGGACATGGTCATTAATTAGTAGCCAATAGATAATTATAGATGCAAATAACAGTAGCTTTATGTAAAACACCTGCTCCAAGCTACCCAGGTAGGAATATATATGCCAAGGATAGGAAAAGGCAAGGGTTCTGACTTCTAGATGATGGCCTCTGCAGACACAAATGAACTCTTTGTATTGCTTACTTCCATAGTGGTTCTTTGAATGTAGAGCCATTGCTATTGATTTTCCTAAGAGGCTGGTGGTTTCCTAACCTAAAAATAACAAGACAAGAAGGAAATATTCACACCATCACAGTCCTCATTTCTATAACTGGCCACATGGTGGTAATTAATATTTATCTCTATCTTCTTTCAGTACCCATTCTGTGTTCCCTTTCAACTCACCAAGCACTTCAGCTGACCATGGTTCTTTGCCTGGTGGGTTGGCTCCGACCTTCATTTCTGAAGTTTCTAGGCCACTGGTAATCCTAGCTGGATTGGGTTGCTGCAGTTGTCCATTGACTTTAATCACAGGGCATGGTAGTACTAGGACGCCCTAGGGGATCTCTTTTATTCCAGGAAACTCTTCTTACCTCCATTAGGTAGTTGCAGTCCTATTTCCCATTCACAGGCTCAATCATCCCAGCCAGTACAGTAATCCCCTTCCTTTCCTATTGAGTCAATTCTGATTGATTGAGAGGCATGAGGAGCCCAAGGTGGCCAGGTTGCCATCTTAAATTCCAGTTCTATGGAATCATTATTGTGTCTCTTCGTTGGAGCACTCCTCCTTTTGGAACTAAGACCCGTACTAGCAGATCTTAAGGTTTCAGGACAGAAAGCAAAAATTTTTCTAGTGGATCACTAGGGGTAATAGTGAGTGCTGCCACTCTTATTTACGCCCCTGGGTTCTTGGATCTGTGAATCCTGGCTATGGGAGAAATAGCACCACAGAGTGGACACTGACTCAGAGCACACACAGCGTCCTTGAGGACTGCCCCAGCCCTGCAAGGTATTGCCATCTAGTTGACACTGTCATTGGGTCTTCAGAAAGCCATTCCAGGGTGGGCAATGGTGGCTCAGTAGGAGAGTTCTCACCTGCCATGCCAGAGACTGTTGTTTCCTGGTGCCTGCCCACGTTAAAAAAAAAAGGCCATTCCAGGGTTGTGTGACAGTGACTCAGTGACAGAATTCTTGCCTGCCATGCCAGAGACCCAGATTCAATTCCTGGTGCCTGCCCATGCAAAAAAAAGGGGGGGTGGGACATTCCACCACTGTATCAAACCAGAGAATTCCATAAGCATGTGCCCATTCCCAGTTTTATTTGCTGTGGAGTAAGTTCCTTGATTAGAAGTAATCCTGCATGGAATAACATGGTGGAAAATAAGGCATTCTGTAAGTCCATGGATGATAGTTTTGGCAGAAGCTTCCATGTGCAGGGAAGCAAACCCATATCTGGAATATGGGTCTATTCCAGTTAGAACAAATCGCTGCCCCTTCCATGATAAGAGTGGTTCAATGTATTCAATCTGCCACCATGAAGCAAGCTGATCACCTTGGGGAATGGTGTCATACCAGGACTGAGCATGGGTTTCTGCTGTTGACAGATTGGGCACTTATTAGTGGCTGTAGCCGGGTTGGCCTTGGTGAGTGGAAGTCCATGTTGCTGAGCCAATGCATAACCTCCATCCCTACCACCATGCCCACTTTATTCCTGAGCCCATTGTGTACTGGCAGGAGTGGCTGGGGAAAGAGGATGACTTATATCCAAAGAATGGGTCATTTTATCCACTTGATGATTAAAACCTTCTGCTGAAATCACTGTCTGGTGAGTATTCATATAGGACACAAATATCTTCATGTTTCTTGCCCACTCAGAAAGGTCTATCTGCATGCCTCTTCCCCAGACCTCTTTGTCACCAATTTTCCAATCTTGCTCCTTTCAAGTCCCTGACCATCCAGCCAGACCATTAGCAACAGCCCATGAGTCAGTATACAAATGCACCTCTGGCCAGTTTTCTTTCCAAGCAAAATGAACAACCACATATACTGCTTGAAATTCTGCCCACTGGGAGGACTTTACCTCACCGCTGTCCTTTAAGGACATCCCAGAATGGGGTTGTAGTGTTGCAGATGTCCACTTTTGGGTGGTCCTTGTATATTGTGCAGAACCATCTGTAACCAAGTCCAAGGTTTATCTTTCTCAGTCCAAGTTTTATCTTTCTCAGTCAACCAACTGTAAGAAGTTCCCCAAGAGACCATAGCTCTGGTCTGCAAAAGAGAAGGTAATGTGGCAGGAGTGGAGACCATGGGCATTTGGGCCAAGTCCTCATGTAATTTACTTGTGCTTTCAGGACCTTCTCTGGCCCTATCTCTTATATACCGTTTCCATTTTATGATGGAGTGCAGCTGTGCATGCCTAATTTTATGGCTTGGTAGATCAGACAATACCCGGCTCATGATAGGCAACTTAGATCTCAGTAACATAGTGGCCCATAGTTAAGCATTCAGTCTCTACTAAGTCCCAGCCACAGGCTAAATGCTGTTTCACAAAAGGAGAGTAGTAATCTGTAGCAGATGGTAAGGCTTTTCTCCAAAATCTTAAGGGTCTGTATTGTGATTCTCCTGTAGGGCCTGCTAAAGGCTCCAGACAGCAATTATTTGCCACTGACACTTCCAGCACCATTGGATCTGCTGGATCATATGGCCTAAGTGGCAGAGCAGCTTGCACAGCAGCCTGGACCTGTTTCAGAGCCGCATCTTGTTCTGCTCCCCACTCAAAGCTAACAGGTTTTCTGGTCACTCGGTAAATGGGCTCAAGTACCACACCCAAATGAGTAATATATTGTCTCCAAAATCCAATGAGGCTAACCAGATGTTGTGCCACTTTTTTGGTCATGGGAGGGGGGCAGATGCAACAGCTTATCCTTCACCTTAGAAGAGATATCTTGATGTGTCCCATACCACTGGAAACCTAGACATTTTGCTAAGGCGGAGGACCCTTGTATTTTCATTGGATTTATTTCCCATCCTCTGACATACAAATGCTTTACCAAGAAGCCTACAGTAGTTGCTACCTCCTTCTCATTAGGTCCAATCAACACAATATCATCAATATAATGGACCAGTCTGATGCCTGATGGAAAGGAAAGATGATCAATTTCCCTGTGGACAAGATTATGACATAGGGTTGAAGAGTTGATATATCCAGATATAGGACAGTGAAGGTATACTGCTGACCTTGCCAGCTAATGCAAATTGTTTCTGATGGTCCTTACTGACAGCTACTGAGAACAAAGAGATTGTCAGATCAATAGCTACATACCAGGTACCAGGGGTTGTGTTGATTTGCTCAAGCAATGATACCACATCTGGAACAGCTGCTGTAATTGGAGTCACCACCTGGTTAAGCTCATGATAATCCACTGTTATCCCCCAAGACCCATCTGTTTTCTGCACAGGCCAAATAGGAGAGTTGAATGGAGGTGTATTGGGAATCACCACCCCTGCATCCTTCACACCCTTAAGAGTGGCATTAATCTCTGTAGTCCTTCCAGGAATTTGGTATTTCTTTTCTGATTTATTATTTTGCTAGATAGGGGCAGTTCTTGGCCTTTCCTATCATAATAGCCCTTATTCCATGAGTCAGGGAACCAATGTGGAATTCTGTCTGTTGCTGAGTAGTCAATTCCAGTTATGCTTCCCAGAACTGGGGAAATAACCACAGGATGGGTCCAGGGATCCACTGGACGTGCTGTGAGATGGACCTGAACTAAAACTGCATCAATCACCTGACATCCTTAGCCCCTGCTCTGGTGCACCAGAGCAATGTTTTGGGCCTCCTGGAATTAGTGACACTTCTGAGCCAGTGTCTAATAATCCCTGAAATATATAATCATTTCTTTTCCCCAATGCACAATTACCCTGGTGTTCTAGTTTGTAAGCTGCCAGAATGCAATATACCAGAAACAGAATGTATTTTTAAAATGGGAATTTATTAAGTTGCAAATTTACAGTTCTAACACCATGCAAGTGTCCAAATTAAGGCACCAACAAAAGGTTACTTTCACTCAGGAAAGGCCAATGAATTTCAGGCTTTCTTTCTCAGCTGGAAGGGCAAAAGGCAGACTCTACTGGCCTTCTCTCCTGGCTTCTTGTTTCATGAAGCTCTCCCAGGGTCATCTTCCTCCTTCATCTCCCAAGGTCTCTGGCTGCATGGGCTCTTGTGGCTCCTAAACTTTTTCCAAAATGTTTCCCTCTTAAAGGGCTCCAGTAAGCAACCTCACCATGAACAGGTGGAGACACATTTCCATGGAACTCATCTAATCAAAAGTTACCAGGGTGGGCCACAACTCCATGGGGCAATCAAAAACTCCCACCCAGAAATACTGAATGAATATTAAAGGACATGGCTTTTCTGAGGTCCACAACAGATTCAAACTGGCATACAAGGTAAAAAGTTGAAGGTCTCCTTGGGGAAGGCTGGGAGGAATGTTAACAGTGTAAATTTTGGGCAGTGTAACAGGTCCTTTCCCTAGGACCCTGACCCTCCCTGCATTCAAAGGGCACTGGGTCTGTAAACTGTCTCAAGTCTGGGAATTGATTAAGGGGCTGTGCCTCTCTGTTTTTGTAAATCATGTTAGACTTTTGCTCACTTGACCTAGAATTTTTCTGCTTATTGAGCTCAGATAAGAGTTTAGTAGAATGCCTATATTAGCTAGAGTTCTCTAGAGAAACAGAATCAACAGGAAATATCTATACATTATAAAAGTATCTCATGTAACCATGGGAATGTAGAGTCCAAAATCCATAGGGGAAGCTGTGAAGCTGATGACTCCAATAGAGGGTCTGGATGAACGCCACAGGAGAGGCTTGCTGGCTGAAACAGAAAGAGAGCCTGTCTCATCTGAATCCTTCTTAAAAGGCTTCCATGGATTAGATTAAGCATCATTTATTGCAGAAGACACTTCCCTTGGCTGATTACAAATGGAGTCAGCTGTGGATGCAGCCAACGTGATCATGATTTAATTCTATGAAATATCCTCATCACAACAGACAGGTCGGCTATTGCCCAATCAGGCAAACAGGTACTACCACCTGGCCAAATTGACACATGAACCTGACCATGACACTGCCCATCTATTTTACTTCCAGGTACCCTGTGTGAGCCAATGCCACAAGTCTCTTCAGGGTAGATTATTTTGACTGCTGCTTGAGACTGCTGTCCATTATGGTGGCCACACTCACATTGTCTATGGTGATTAACTGTCACCACATGGCTTCTGCCAACTTGGGATACAATCATCCCCATTGTGATTAAGGATTCCAGCTCAATGACGGCAGTTCCCTCAGTAATATTTGACTGCAGAAAAGGGTAACTTCAGAGCTCTTTAGGGACAATGGAGTTAGACTCACAAAATTATTTCTCAAAATCCTGGTGAAAGATGTGTCCTATGGATATTCCTGTGAGCAGGTCTTCTATGATAAATGCACTCCAACATTCCAAATTCTCTGAGACTTTAGATCCCCTCATCTACATTATACCAAGGCAGGGCAGTTCTGGCATTTTAACCTTACATAACGTCAGCCACCTTTTGACCCATATTTCAGCCAACTACCCTAACAAATTGTTAAAGCTCTTTGTAACCCCTTGAGCTATGACATTGAATGCAGAATCTCTGCTTAGTGTGCCTTTATCAATAAATTCAGCTTTATTCAACTTATATTCCTTCCACCATAACCCACATCCTTAATACCCATTTCCGCACATATTTGCCTGATTTCTGCCTATACAGGTTAGAAAACTCATGCAGTTCTTTTGGATACAGTGCACCTCCTCATGGGTCACACTTTTACCTCACCTTTCAGGGCCTGTTGGAACTTTAGTCTAGTTATAGGTCTGGTGAAGATGGGTCATGCAAAGAATTAGAAGTGCCTTCAAACCTATTGTCTCAGAGCATTCTGTTGCAGTTTCATCTGGTGAAACAGGATTAATTGTGCCTGGTTACAGGTTTAGCAGGCACTGAAAGGTTAATCTCTTTAGGTGGAGGTTGGATGGCAGACTTCTCTGGGCAGATTGGAGGCAGGGAAAGAGTTACTAGTGCCTTTGAGTATAATCAGAGTAGGAAACCAATGGTAAAAATCCATTTTTAAAATTCTTTTTTCTCAGGAGCCAGTCCCAGTACCAAGCTGTGTTAGTCAGGGTTCTCTAGAGAAATGGAGCCGAGTTGACACCAGAACCTAGCCATCACAATGTCCCATTCTAAAGGAGCTTCATCAAGAATAATGGACCAGCACAGAGTGAAGGATAAAGGCCATAGTCTCAAGCCTCTTCTCTGCTTTAGTTCTACTCAAACTCAGAGACTGAAAGCCATCACTGTCAGGATCAAAGCTGTTAGGTCCCTGTGTCGTTCTGTTGGTCATGACAATTTACTGACTTACTCAGCCAGGGCTGTAGAGCCCACCATGACCATTGGATAGCTTGTAGATTTAATTTTTTCCTCTTGAATCAAGCATGTCCTACTGCCATGTCCCTTGGGTTTGGACAGCATCTCATATTCCATGTTTTGCACGTCTGGACATTCCTTCAGTCTTTCTTATGGGACTGCAATGGATGAATGGGAGAACCTAACCTTCCGGGATAGGGTCTCAAGAGGGAGAG
Organism: Tamandua tetradactyla; assembly: GCF_023851605.1. NCBI lineage: Eukaryota > Metazoa > Chordata > Mammalia > Pilosa > Myrmecophagidae > Tamandua > Tamandua tetradactyla. The sequence goes on from NC_135332.1 coordinate 179,927,409, forward strand.
GGACTAGACAAGCTATTTATCCAGAGAAACTATAGTTGAAATTAAATGGATGAACATGAAAGGTAGTAATAGGGAGGGAAATGAAGTCAGAGCTAGAGTTCCACGACTGGGTTCTAAGAAGCATGCAGATCATAGTGGAGCAGGAAAGCCAGAGGTCAGGGTCTGCCAATTTGCCAGGTTTGTTGTATCATAAGCAGCTTAATTTAGGCAACATAGAAATGTATTGTCTCATGGTTTTATAGTGTAGAAGTCCAAACTCAAGTTCTTGACAAGCCAGGCTTTCTCCTGAGTCTGCATTGTTCTGATGCCAGCTTGCTGTGATCCTGGGATCTCTGGCTTGCAGAAATCTGCCTCATTCACTGGCTTTTTCTTAGTTCTGTTGACAACATCAAGATTTCCTCTGCTTATAAGAACTCTATCTGGATTAAGGCTTACCCTGCTTCAGTTTGGACTCAATTATATAGGATCTTCAAAAATCCTATTCACAAATGAGTTGACATCTTAACAACCATCACCAAAGGTCCTATTTACGGAGAGGTTCACACCCTCAGGACCAGGGCTGGGACTTGAATATGTCCTTTGTGGGGGCATGATTCAATCCCTAATAGGGTTAGAGAAGCAGTAAAAGGAGACCAGGAATGACAAGAGCCCAAATGGGCCTATTTCTCTTTGGTATTGATCACAGGTCATCTACTGATCCTGCTGGTTCCAGGGTAGAGAGTTGGACTACTATACTAGTCCAAATGTGTTTCTCTCCTGGACCTTTTTTTTAATTTGCTCCTCTTTAGTGTAACACCAAATTCCCAATAAGCCTTGCATCCAAATCCACACCAACAATAATAACAAGAAAGACAAAGGAGAAAGCCAAGACTGGGCCATCATTAAGCCATAGGATTGAAACCAGCAAAAAAACAGTAACATTATGAAACAGAATAATCCCACACTGAATATCAAGCTTCTTGTTCCTTCCCAAATATTGTAAGTCAAAGTCCACAATGAGCTGTAAAGCTGCAATACCAAGGTGACTTTCCAGGCCCAAACAGGCAGTGGCATCTAGTAAAAGCAGAATTCAGTGGAAGGTTTACAGAGGACTAAACACAATGACTCAGAGAGATTTGAAATAGTTGGAAGTAGAAATCATCATTAGCATCAGAACGTGGGCTGGAACTGACCCAAAGCTGAACTGAGCTGTCATTTACCTCCTTCTCATTTTCAATTGATGTATATCCCTTCATCAATTGATGGCTCTACTATCTGCCCAGTCATCCCATCAGTAGCTGGAACTTCTTCTTTGTTTCCAATTTCTCCTTCATGTCACACATTCAATACATCAGCACACCATTTGATTTTACCTATCATAAGCTTTTTATACCCAACAATCTTTTCTGTCTTTATTCTCATTTCCCTAGTTCAGATTTTTACAATAACCTCTAGGATAATATCAATAGTCTCCTGACAGGTTTCCATGTATCCAGGGTCTCCTGTGACTTCTGCTTGCTCATTGATGTCAGAGGAATCTAGCTAAGATGCAACTATGTGAGCGCTGGTTAAAATCCTTCAGAAACTCAGTGCTCTAAATATTGTTTTTTATTCTCTCTTAACCTGTGCCTTTCAACTAAGTGTCCTCATACATACATATGAATATATTTACAAATTCATGTCGCATGGTTAGCACAAAATAAATGCTAGTTATCATCATCGTCTCATTCTAGGTTTTCTCACCAGTTTCTTCACAAAGAAGATTTTGTGAGCTTTACTGTCTTTAAATGTGTGTTTTGAAAACAATGGATATGCTGAATATACTTTTTCAAAATTATACTCCATTTCCTAATTCCAGATTCTACCTATCTCATCCAATCATCACCTCCTTCACGGTCTCCCTCCTCAGGGTGGGTCACTAATTCATAATATAAATTCCAAGGCGTGTCTCCCATGTATTTTCTCCCAGCTTAACTTCTCCAGCTTTACTTCTGTCTACCCTATTTCCATCATGTAACACTGCCGCAACCCCGAAACACTGCTGTTGTTTGGCTGTTACGATTTCCCCATAATTCCTAGCTATGCATTCATCTCACCTCTGCTAAGGAAACTTTATCTGATGAAGATCCCTGAGAAGAAACTGGATGTACGTCTTCAATGTTCCCTTAAAGCCCTCTGTCTATCTTTAGCACTGCCCTCATCTTATTATAATAACCCATCTTTGTATCCGAGTCCATAGTAAAGACTCTGAACTTTTTGAAGACAAGGACTTTGTATTGTTTGTTAATACATTCCTAATGCCTAGCTCCACACTTGATATATAGCACATGCTCCGTCCATTTGTATTAAATGGATGGCTAGAGACCATGAGGGATATGCAGGGAAGCGAGACTTTCCAAAGACTTGTTGAATTAGATGAGGGATAGGTATAAGGAATTAGAGGTACAGAGCTCCCACAGTTCTGATTCTTCACACGTGTTCTCACTTTAGTACCATGATAATGGATGTGCTGACCTTTCTCATCAATCCTGCATTGCCAAGGAATTAGAGATTCAGTGAAGGCATTTTTCCTCAGTGATTTAACTAGAAAATAGCTGAGCTGGGATTCAAGTTCAATATATCTCTCCCCTTTGTTCTAAGAAATTCTGTGATGGCTCTACAACTTAAAACATCCAGTTTTACTCCTTTCTTTCCATCTCCTGGCCCTCTGTCCTTTACTGCACAAGTTACTTTTGGACACGTATAGGAAGAAGAGTCTATTTCTTTTTTTGCCAAGAGGTCACCAGAGTGGCTGGTGAAGTTCTATCCCAGGAAATCTAATACTTTTTTGTTTGCAATTCAGGCTCATGATTTTTCTCATGATTGATATTACTCAGGGCATACATTTGTTATGGATAGAGAGATAGAGCATATTTGAGGGTGGGCCAGTTTGGAGGGAATTTGGTAAGGAAAATTTTCACCGTTGTATTATGTGTCTGGACAATACCTATGTTTTAAGTGGCTCCGTATTTCAGAATCAGACAAAGCCTTCCCAGACCTTAAATTATGCCTTATTCATGCTAGACAATTTAGATGCACTCAGAAGTGACACTGCCTGCATGGGGAGTGGAAAGTATCATTTATCAAAATGGTTTCCAAACTGCTGTGTTTTGTGTAAGCATGGTCTGCAAGTGCCCATCAGTGTCAGGGCTGAGTGGTGTGGAGGAGGGTTCTGAGAGAGGCCACAAGGAAAAGGCCTTGCTGAACTTTCATCTGAGCCTCTGGGATAGTTTTCTGGCAGTGAATGGGGGCTCTAAGTTGTGATCCTTTAGGGGAATTGACACATTTTAATCTCAGCCTCCAGTATACTTCATAAGCCAATGATTAATTTCCTAATTGCTTAAGGTTGTTTCAGGATTCTTTTTTCCATTTAAATTTTATTTTAAAGCTGGGCCCTGCAAGCCTCTGTAAACAAAGTAATTGATCAATGGCTATCAGCAATTCTTGTGAGAGGGCAGAATAATTTGATGGATTCCGGACAATAAGAAAAAAATAGAGCAAGCAAGTCCAATAAATTAATGGACATTATTATCAGCAGAAATGGAGGCTCCCTCAGGTGCTCTTAAAAATGCACCCTCATTCCTACTCTCAGGCTATTTAATCTCTCCCAGGCCATGTGAGATGATAATGCACAGAAGTTCTCATTTATAACCTCCTGTCCCTTCTTGAATCTTCTTGCATTTGTAATTAGACTCTTCTTTCTGGATTATAAGTGGTAGAGATTTAAAATGAACCCCTGTTTGTTTTTAATTTCCATGGAGCCACTGAATGCTAGTACTAGAAGAAGATGCTTTTGAGTTCCTGTACTCTGATTTTCCTTTGTGAAAAATAAAGATCAGAGCCACAAGAAGGCAAAGTGATTTTCTTGAGACTGCAACTGCTTATTTTTGGAGCTAAGTCTCAAGTCCAAACTTTTTGCTTTAAATTCCAGTGCATTTGGACCCCTCCACATTTCTGTACCCAAGTTTAATTTAACTAAGTATAATGTGAGATCTATATGGTCACTTAACTGCTCCTCTTGCTTCATTCCTCTCCATTTTCTGGTCCACCTTTCATGACCTCCTATTTAAATTGCCCTGAACACAATTTTGGTACATAACAAGGTTCTGTTAAATTTTTTTTTGATATTCACTCACTGTTGACTATTTCAAATACTGTCTGCTATAGATTGACTCATGTCCCCCACAAAGACATGTCTAAGCCCTAACCTCAGTCCTGTGAATGGGAACTCATTTGAAGATCATATTAGTTAAGATGAGCCCACACTGAATTGGGGTGGGGCTTTAATCTAATATGATGGGAACCCTTATTAGCAGGGGAAATTTGGATATAGAGAGACAGAGACACACAGAGCAAGACGGCCATGTGACAGAGGCCGAGAGTGAGTTAGGAATTGCCAGCAAGCAATCACCAGAAAACTACCTTGATTTTGGACTTCTATCCTCCCAAACCATGAGACAGTAAATTCCTTTTCTTTAAGGCAACCAGTCTGTGGTGTTTGTTTTAGCAGAATGAAGGCACTGTCTATCTTCTGGCATCTAAGGTCTGTTGTGGGTGGCCCACTACCCTACTGCTCATCGTATTTCCTCCTTATTCCAGCCACAATTCTGCTCCAGTGCAAATACGTAATTTAGTTTATGTTTTTCCCTTAGCCATTGGTTCCCTCTGCCCATCTCATTTATTACAATCGTTCCTGGTTTTCAAGACACATATTGGATAGCATTTCCTTTATGAAGCTGTATTACCTAGCATTTCTGTGCACAGTCTTCCATGCTTGCTCTGCTTCAGGAATCTACATATTAAAGAAAGACAGTGGAGCCACAGGATAGAGAGAGCCTGGGTCCCTGCATCACTATGAGAAGGAGAGAGTTGCCTCCCTTCCCAGAACAACCATTTTGGACCTTATATGTTTAAGAAATAAAGTTCTACTCTGATAAGCCACAGACATTTTAGGGCTTAGCTTGAATAATTAACACAAAGCAATAATAAACAATGTAATAAAAACTCCACCAAACTTCAGAAATCAAATTAGGGGATGATCTAACCAAAGTCTATGATTTGTTCAGGAAATGATGAATAATTCTCTTAATTTAGAGCAAACCATAACATGCAGGAAAATTTGGTCCAGTACCTGTTTGTGTAAATAAAGGTTTAATGAAACATGGCCACATTCATTTCTTTAATATTATCTCTAGATGCTTTCACACCATGCAACAGAATTGGGCAGTTGTGACATAGATTGCATGGTCTATAAAGCTGAAAATATTAACTTTCTGGCCTTTTACAGAAAATGTTTGCCAACCCTGGTCTAGGGTTATGGCTGTGCAGGCAAAAGGAGAAAAAAGGAGACAGGAAATAGGATTTTTGATGCCGCGCTTTCTTGAGCCCCACCAATCCCATTAGTCGAAAGGGGATTAAAATAGTACCTGTCACATGGGGTATACTGAGAGCAACGTGAGTTCACATGCTGAAAGTGGTTACAGCATTGCTTAGCATGTCATGGCAATTCAAGATATGTAGGCTATTAATGTTATCTTGAGGGGAAAAAAATGAAAAATCAAATAATTTAAAGCAAGTGTGTTTCAAAATCACACATACATTTTAGATCAATTATTTTGGCTACAGCCTCTATGTGAAGTTTGTATGTGGGGGTAGGGGTGCCGGTTGGCAGAGAAGCTACTTATAGCTTTTGCAATGTTTTGTTCTTTTCCCAAATAGTGTCTTAATTAATTTCAACTAATTATTTTCTGGCTAAACAGACTTAGTTATCCCCAGAAATATATACATGTGATGTCAACAGCAGACTTGAACGCTTTCAGCAGATAAGTTACCCCCAGTACACCTGTGTATGTCCACCCCCGCAGGTGAATTTGTGCTTACTGAAAAGTGGTTGTTTGTGTCAGTTGTAATTTTTATTCTATTTACACAGTTCATTAATTACTATGTAAATCATGAAATGTGAGTACAAGGATGAAGGGAGTCATTTCTATGAAAACAAATGTAAATACATTGGATTTGCTTTGGAAAAATTGATAAAGATGAGTCATTTGAAAAATTATGCTTAAATAAGTAAAATATTGGAGGAAGATGATAAAAAATAGCACTCATTGCTTTTCAAGTATCTACACTTTCATTTCACATTAAAGAAGCTCATATTCACATTGGAAATCAAAAATCATACACTATAGGTATAGGATAGGCAAAAACAGCCTAAGAGGGCCTGCCATCAGTTGGGGCCAACTTCAAATCACGATGTTGGCTGTACATAAGCATTTCAGCAGGTGAAGGCACGTCTGTATATTTTAAGTTAATATAAAATGTTTGAAGTACAGGGCAGGCCACGTGGCTCAGCGGCAGAGCTCTCGCCTGCCATGCTGGAGACCCAGGTTCTATTTCCGGTGCCTAACCATGCAAAAAAAAATAGTTTTAAGTATAAGGATCATTTTTTAAATATATTTTTAATTATTTTTACTGTTTATTATTTTTTTATTTTGTCCTAAGCATCATTTTTAAGATTCTCCCTTTAACTGAATTTTTTTTTTTTTTGATTAACCAACTATGAGAACCCTGTTTTATTGGCTACAAGGGTTTCTAATGAATTTCAAGACTCTTTTAAGCCTGCCTCCTCCAAGAATCCTGCACTTAGCAGGAGCTTGTGTTCTGTGCCCCTGGACTTCTGGTCTATGCACACCTCTATCAGAGCACTTTCAACACATACAATCAACTGTGAGACCCCTGAAGTCTCACGTGTCTAGAGCCCCTTCCGTACAAGGCATCCAACTGAAACTGATGGTGATGGTCCCCAGGTGGGTTCTAAGAGGCATCTCCAACAGGTCTTGTGCCACCTGCTCTTCACATGGTCTTTCCACCTCAGGGGATGGTGACTCCAGACTTGTGGTTGCTCAGGCCAAAACCTTTGAGTCATACTTGGCTCTTCTCATTCTCTTAACCCTACTTGCAATCTGTCTGTGACTTTCATGTGAGATCCGGATATGGTCACTGATCAGCACCTCCAAAGAAACCGTGTTGGCCCAAGACCCCTTCCTCACTCACCCCAATGATTGCAATGGCCTCTTAACCAGTCTCTCTGCTTTCAGCCTTGCCTCTTATACCCTGTTCTCAATCCAGCAGGCAGAATCATATTTTTAAAATATGTTAGATAATGTCACACTTTCCTCAAAGCATTCTATTGGTTCCCCAGCTTATTCAGAGTAACAGGTGCTCAGTTTTTCCAAAAAAGGTATTTCTAAAATGAATGAATAATAGCTACCATTATAACGGCAGTAGTAATTACAGTAATAAAAATAATAGTGACTGTTATAAGTGTTATAAGTGTAGTAGCACTTTCCATAATTCTCAGAAGACATAGCAGGAAAGATGATGGAAAAATAACTTTGGGCATTTGGATTGAGATGCCTGTATAACAGACATGGCCCATTTAGGTGCCTACCCTGTGGCCTCAGGTGGGCTGTGAAGGTGATCACTGCCCAGAGTATAGGGAGGGAGAGTTGGCAGTGGGAACTTATGTTTGAGAGGTCTGGAAGCCACGTTAAGAAGTTTGGATTTTATTTTATAACTGACATGGAATTTCATCAATGCCCAGCTCTTGACTGATGGAGAACAATGAGGCAGGTCATCTCACTAACAAAATTGGAAACAAATGATTGTTCACTAAATGAATGAATGAATGAATACATAATATGAACTAAAACATTTGACTATGCAATAGGAGAGGCTCTAGGATTTGTCTGTCACCTATTAAGTCACAACCACCTTGCTGTATGATTTCATGTCACTTTTCAGACATCATTATGCATATATTTCCAGATGCATAACTGCAAAACTGTGGACGCAGAATAGTTTGGTTAAAGAGAATGAATTTTGGAGTCAGCCTGTCCCTTCTTTGGCTCTTCTCAGTTTTATGCCTTTGGAAAGTACACTTAATATTTCTGAGTTTCACTTGGTTGTACAATGATAATATGATACCTCTCTCAATGGGTTGTTGTGAGTATTGAATGAGTTGACATAAAATGACTCACATAGTCAATCATAGCATTCACAATAAAGGGACAATATTAGTTTTTCAGGTTCACCCAGCTAGGTTAGCAAATTTTGAATACTGGCTCAACTCATTTCAAATCCTCCAGTAGGCTCCTTCCCGGGGTCCTCATATTTGGGCTCCATGTGGCTCTTCAAAACCTTGCCTGAACCAACCCTTCCTTCCTCTTCTCTATCACTCAGAGTATCCAGAACCAGCCCAACCTCCCACACCTTTGTGAGTTTTGTGCATTCTCTCCTATCTGCCTTTCTTTTCCCAATCTGTGAATGCCAATTCATTTTGTAACACCCGATTCAGCTCCCATGACTTCTTAAAGCCTTGTGAAATGTCCCTCTCTGTCTCTCACCTCCTAGTTTTTTCTGCTTGGTATGTGCATCTTACACTTCTCTTCTAAGCTCACTCTACTTTGCTCACCCTTTAAATATTTATGTGTCTTTTCCATACTGTAAACACCTTGAGGGAATGGGCTATGTTGTCTTATTTTTTTCTTTCCTCAACACTCTGCTCTATGCCAGGTACATATTAGGTGTTTAATGTAAACAAATGCTAATTTAGGAGCATGATTAGTAGACACTGGAATTCCAGCATCTCTTCTGAACCACTGGCAGGCATGCCAAGTAGTCACAATATCCACAGAATGTCCAATAGGCATCTCCCCAACCCTGTTAAAAAAGCATCTGGAGCCCCATCCCTGCACTAGGAAACTTGCTTCTCTTTTAGCCCCTCTCATCTCAGGAAACAGTACCACCATCGACCCAGCTGCTTGGGCAAGAATGCTTTGTAAAGTCATTTTTTACTCCTCCCTTTCCCTCAAGTCCCACTCTAGTCTAGTTGCAAGTTCCCTAACTCTACCACCCAGATGTCCCATATGTGAGCCCCTCTTCCACCCTTTCTAAGCCCACCCAGCACACTCACCATCATCTCTGATGACTGCTCCAGTGTGACGGCTTCAGACCTGTCCTCTCTGCTTTGAGTGTGCGTTCCTGAAGTCTAATGTCTGATCAGCTAGTTTGAATCATTTCAAATGTGAATCTCACCAGCCTGTTCCCTTAACCCCTTTCCAGGTTCCTCCTAAATTCCCCAATAATCCTTCTTGGGTTAAAACCCTGAAGTTCTTACCGTGGCCTGAGAGGTGCTGCATGGCGTGCCCTATGTGGCCTCCCCTTCCTCCCCTCTTGGTAGCCTGTGTCCACTCTGTTTCAGCTAAGCTGGGTACCTGCTGTTCTCCAAATACCCCCGGCAGGTTCTCACACCAGGACCTGTACTGCTGTCTGTCCACTTGAGACACAGCTCCCAGAGCTGCCCATGGCTTGCTCTGGGTTACCATTAAGCTTGATTCAAATAGAACTTCTGGAGAGCGGCCGTTCCTGACCTTCCTCTATAGTAGAAGCACCCACTGCCCCTTACTTCCTACCACCTAACTCTTCTCTTTTATGGACAGTCCTAAGTACCATTTGAAAGGGCATTATTAATTTCCTGCTTGTTTTTCTCCACCAATTGAGTTTTTCAAAAATCTGCTCAGTGCAAGAACAATGCCTGGTACACAGTAGGTGCACAGTAATTGTGCGCTGAATGAGTGAATTGAGGAGCAATGTTTATTTGGATGCTTTGTTGTGAGTGGCTATTTTTTCCTCTTTAAATGTATTCAGCATATTCTTGGCAAGAGAATACAGGAGAGTGAACATGAGTCAGATGATATATGGGAAAATTAGAAAATAAAAAAGAGAAAGTGCTGAGTACAGACTAGCAAATCTTAAGGGGAACTTCCTTATTTTCAACATCTTTATTTTCCGGAACAGAAATAAAATATCTTCGTTCAGCAAAGAAATCCCAGTGGAACTTGCAAAACATGAAAGAGAATTGCTTTGCCTTTCGGGTTTAGTTTTGCTTTGCATTGCTTCAGTGTATGAGAAGAGGTTTCTGTGCATCTTTATCAGGTCAGCGTTTGCAGTAACATTATCCCCAGGGCAGTGGGGAAGAGATGGAGGCATTAGAAAAGAGCAAGTGACAAGAGAAAATTGCCATTTTTCATTCCTACTCTGTGCTCACTGCTCTACAGTCATTATATTAGGACCGGAAATTAATTGAGGAATTCATCATAGTCCCATGTTACACACAAAATATCTGATTTGGTCCTGTTTAATCTTTATAGCATCTGAATAGGTTAGTATCATTTCATAGGTGAGGAAACTGAGACTCAGAAGTATTATTCCATTTTCCAAATCACACAGCTAGCATAACCCTCTGCTTTTAATTCCCACTGAAATACCCTGATGGAGGCTTCTCTTCCTCTCCTCTGGGCGCTGTAACAGCCTCGTAGCTGATCTGCTTGTCTCCAGATTCCCTTTCTTCCAACCCTACCTCGAGACTATGGGCAGTCACCTTTCCAGGCACAAATCATGCCACACACACTGGTCCCATCGGACCCATCGGCCGTGCATTGTGTTGGGGTCCAAAGCCCTCTGTACTCTGCAGTGCTGTGAGGAGCGACTGGCCCTGCTAATTAGAGAGCCAGTGGGAACTCTAAGTAGCTTGAGACTAGACCTGGACTTTCTCCATCTCAGCATTTCTGGCAATCAAGAGTGTGCGAGGGACAGAGGCCAAATTGTTAGTTTTCCCATCAAATCTTTATTTTGCTTTATCTTCTGAAATCCTCTTGTATATCTTTTGAGATTACCTGTAAGTCAAGCCATTGTTGTTGGGAATCAACGAGGAGTGGGGACATGGTGGTGAGAGGTGGCACGTGCTGTCTCAGGAATGGGGACATGGTGGTGAGAGGTGGCACGTCCTCTCAACAAGCCCTTTACAGACCATGGTTTTATGTTTTGTGGTATGTAGGGTCTAGAGTCAGGCTCCATAGCTCCATTCCCAGCTCCTTCCCTGAGTACCTCTGTGGCCCTGGGCAAATTTGCTCTCTTCACCACAGTTTCCTCTTCTGTAAAATGGAGATACATAATCATACCTACCATCTGAGGTTTCTATGGGGATTCAGCAAGCTAATGTTGAAAGCAACTGTGTCTGGGTAGTGTTCCAGGATGGCACCTGAATAGAATATGCATTTCATAAATGTTAGCTAACACTGTTACAGTTCTTAAAAAAGCTCTGTGAGGGGGGACCTCACTCTGCACATCTGCACTTTATAGATGCTATCACTGCATTTGGGGAGGGGACGTGACTCGTCCCAGGTCCCATGGTGGAGAAATACATGTTCTTGGATTTACATTGGCATCTGTTGACTCCAGCCAATGCTTCTCAGCCAAGGGTGACTTTGACCACAGGGGGCTTCTGGCAAGCTTGCAGATGCTTCTGATGGTCACAATGTGAAGTTGGGGTGCTGCTGGCATCTAGTGGGTGGAGGCAGAGAGGCTGCGGCACATCTCAACGCACAGGTCAGCCCCCACAGCAAAGAAGTATGTGGCCTCACATGCTGAGAAACCCTGCTCCAGCCAATTTGTCAATTGGTTTGATTAACGAGTACAGTGTAATCACAATGTAGCATAGACACAGCCACTGACCAGGCATCTGCGGGCAGCATTTCAAGTTCCAAGGCCCAAGAGACAGGGTCAAACTGACAGGCTGGAGTTCGGCCATGCCCCAGGGTGATCTGATCAGGCCTGTGGAGCTCATCGGTAAGTCTTTCTACGTAAAGACAAAACTCCCGGTAATGGCGCCGTTACTTGGGGACCGCAGTTCTAGTTGGATCACAGCCCCAAATTGCCCTTTGTGATATTTAACACTACTATAATTCCTTAATTTATGAGATCATTATCTCTTTCATCGTCTACCCTCTAGACTGTAAACTCTATGATGATGAGGCTCTCACTGGGCCTGTCTACAGCTTATCCTCAGCACCTGGCAAAGTGTCTGGATCATAATAAGTCTAAAATAAATCTATGCTAGAAATATAATTTATGAATGAATTAATGAATAAAAAATAAAAGATCCAAGTCAGCATCTGGAAACATAAACACATGGTCCAGTGCCCAGAAAAGGAGCCTCAAAATATTGAAGTTGTACTAGGTAGTATAGATTATTTGAGAGCACAGGGTTTGAAGTCCAGAGTTCAGTCATTCATTGTTCAGAGCCCACAGTGCGCTAGGCTTGGGCTGGCCTGGGGGCTGCAGCTAAGAGTCTAGTGGCTGTTTGCTTTGAGCCCTGGTTCCACCACTTTGTAATTCTGAGGAGTTATCTAACTCCTCTGTGCTCATGAAATGGGCAATAGCCTTTCCAATCAGATTACTAAGAGTCTGAGGCGAGATCATTATGGGGTTAGATATAACACCTAGACGCAGAAGGTATTTGGTAAACGGGTTACCATCTTTTGTGGGTCTAATCCATGCCCACGTATTGAACCTGTGTAGGCTTTGGGGATACTTTGACTAATAAAGTAAGGCAGAAATGATATGTGAGTTCCAAACCTGAGTTAGGAAAGGTCATACAGTTCCTGCCAGTTTCCCTGGGGATACTCATTCCAGGAGGCACCCTGAGGTCAGCATGCAGAGAGATCAAGGAGAGAGGGTGAGAGGCCTGTGGCACCAACCTGTGCCAGCCCAGGCACCAGGTACGTGAGTGACCAAGTCTGGGAGCCATGGACACCCCCTGGCTGAGCCTTATGAGAGACCCTGAATGAGACGGTCCCATCTGAGCAGGGTCCACTCCCAGATTTGTAAACAAAATACAGAGTTGTGTTAAGTCACTGCCGTGCAGTGGTTTTTCTGCAGCGATAGATGGACAGAACATCATATTTATACTGGACCACAGCAGATCTGATATTCAGGCAGAACTCCAGGGTCAGGGAGGCCTGAGAGCAGAGAAGGAAGGCAGAGAGCACAGCGTGTGCAGGGAGAGGAAGGCGGGCTGGATATGAAGCCGCTGGTGCCATTTGGCCCACTGGACACTGTGCTTTGGGTGGCAAAACCACTCGGGCAAGTGTCCTGCTTTGTAGATGTCAAATCGGGAGGGTGAAGGGAAGGGGGAGGAACTGTGGACACTAATTGGAGTCAGACTTCCAACAGTCACACTCTGAAAGCTCTTCAACAATGGGCTATTAGAATTTTTGTCCAGGATGGTGGCAGTAAAATAAAAAAAAAAAAAGAAAGAAAATTCAAGACAGTGTGAACAATTATTTCAGTACTTTATCTTACAGAAGTAGGGGTCATCGTAGGTAATAAGGAGGAAAATACTGTAACATGGTCTATGCCAAAGAAGGACAATTGAATGACGTCAAGTACAAAGTACATGCTGTTATCTTATTCTTAATCCTCCCATAAATAGAATCATATAATAACTCTAATCTTTTGCCTCACTTTATTCTTCCAGTAAAACTTATAAAATATAATCAGATGACATTTCAGACATCTACTTCTTATAATGGCAAAGCAGCTATTTTTAACCAATACCCAAAGATTTGTTTCATAAGAAAATGGAACCTATTTCCCGTTTCTTCTGCTGTAGACGAGAACAAGGAGAAAACAATACAGATGAAGCCAAGAAAATCTTCCTAAGGCCATGATCTTCTCTGCAGCAATCAGGCATTTGGTAGCATACTGGGTATCAGAGGGGGCCAGTGAGCCACATCAGAAAAGCCATCTTCCCTCTCAGCATTTGGCATTTGGTTCCACCTTCTGACTTTTGGATAATGTTACAGTGCGACCTGATGTCATCTAGCACTGGGAATGTTTATTTTTACTTATTTCTTGCAGGAGACAAACTGCCATTCCCAGTTTAGACTGCTTTGCTCCCAACCTGACAAGGTAGCAGTTGCCTTAACATGACTGCAGAGCGCTGACCCTCGGGGGCACACAAGGAGCGATGGCTTTGCAGCGCAGCAGACGGTCAGCTTCTCTGGTGACCTGCATATTAATAGCAGATTCGGCACCTGGCTGGTGAGACGGAAGCTATTACGGCTCTTGGTTAGATAAGCTGAGGTGAGGTAATTCCTGAGCCGGGCACCAGCCTTACCGGAGTCATGGAAGGGGCCCCACCTCCCTGCTAGAAACCCTTGGAGTTTGAGGGGGTGCAAGGGTAGTTCAGTGGTAGAATTCTCGATTTGAGGCCCACGCATTTCCCAAACAAACAAAAGAAACCAACACAAACAAACAGACAAAGCAATTCAACAAATGGTGCTGCAATAAGGGGATACTCACATGGAAAAAGAATGAAAAATGACCACCATATAGCATACAACACCCCCTCCCCAAACAAACCTTCAAGGGCTTCCAGTGGCTCTTAGAATAAAATCCACATAAGTCCCTGCATGACTTGGCACCTGCCTCCCCCTCCACCTCCCCCCTCACTGCTCAGCATTGTCCAGATGCGCGCCGGGAGGGTCCCCAACAAGGCCAGCGCCCCGGGGCCTGTTGCGCTGCACCTCTGCGCCCCCTCCTCTCACCTGATCGTCCGCGTTGAGGACCCTCCTCAGCAGCCACTGCCTCCTGCGGCCCTGTCATCGTCCTCTGGGCAACTTCTCACCCATGTCCTTTGTTTGACATCACACTGATTCAAGGGACGGGGGGCGGTGTGGCCTGGAGACCCTGTGGCCTGGCGTGTGACCCGAGTCCGGCCCCGTAGGTGTTGGAACCAGGCGAGCTGTGCAATGCACAGTGCGGGGCCTCCGTCCTCTCGTCTGAGAAAGATGAGGGCCCTGATTTAGTCATCCATTTCAGCACCAGAGCAGATTTTGTTTAGCTTATTCAACATTGCCAGAGTTCTTCACCTAGGAAAACAGAGAGGCCACCTGGCCCAGCTTTCTCTGGGCATGTTGTTTTTTAAAGCCCTCAGGTCAGGGACTGGGTTGTCCTCCCCACCTGACCCCGCTCGCTGGAGCTGCGGGCGCGTGTCCTGGTCACAGAAGTCCCAGGGCTGCTGGGGCCACGTCCCCACGGGCCAGCCTGCTGCCTTACCCCAAAGACCACCCGAAACTCAGTCTCCTGCCCCATGGGCCAGCCTGCTGCCTTACCCCAAAGACCACCTGAAACTCAGTCTCCTGCCCCATGGGCCAGCCCCTCCCCGGCAGGCCTTGCTTTTGCAGGCACCTTGAACTCTCTGCCTGAGGCCTTCACGGGCCAGCTGCAAGGCCTAACAGAGGCGGGACAGAGTGCCGGACCTGGGTGAGCGCCGGAGCCGGTGGGTGCACAGCCTGCTCCCTCGGCCTTGGTGAGCGCACCCGGCCTCCTGGTCCTCAGCAGTTCAGCGGGCTCCCTCCCGGCTTCCCAGGCCCTGGGGCAGGGCCCTCCTGCCTGCCGCGATTCACTGCTGCCTCTTCCTCTCCCCCCACCCCCGCCCCATTCTCACGTCCAGTTCACTTAGGCGCTTCCGGGGACCCCTCCCTCCTACACGAAGCGCACTTGCTGCCTGGCCCAGGCGAGCTTCTGGGCCCCCCCAGCTGCAACGCCCCTTTGCAGCCCCCAGGCAGAGCATCCCTGGCTTCAGCTCGGCTTGGGGAGGAGGGAGCATCTCCGCAGTGGCTGGAAGGTGACTGACTGCCCAGGTGGATGGCGTGGACCTGTGAGTAGGAGCTGTGTGAGAAACCCTGCCCATCACCTCCAAGGGCCACACCAGCTAGGTGGCTGTCCCTGATTTCCCTCCCTCCTCCTAACCTTCTCTCTTCTCATGGCTGAGCTCTTCCTAAGTTGGGAGGTTGTTCAGATGGTAGCGGCAGCAGTCAAAGGACGTGATTCTTCACCAAAGGAGGAAGGCAATGCGCACACAGGGTGGACCAGGTACTGGTCCTGGAGAGAGATCGAATGCTTCTCTTTTATCCTCACTCTCTGGAAGTTGCTGCTGCCCTGTTTACAAGTGAAGACATGGAGCGTTGGCGGGCTGGTTCGTATGTCTGTGTGTGCATCTGTGAAATGGATGGCAGTACCTACTTCCCTGGGTTGCTGTGAGGATTACTGGAGAGAAAACGGGAAGGTGCTCAGAACAATTCTCAGAATGTGGGGAGCCAGCGACAAGTCTCAGCCACTGGCATTCTTCATATCATCACAACCAGCAGGAGAGAAGGATGAGCAGCCAGCCTGGTCTGCCCAGGATCCCTGCTGCCTCCCATCACCGTGACCACAAGGCTCCTGGGACACCAGCCTTGCTGGAGACAGGGCAAGACCTGGTGAAAATTGAGCGAGGGGCCACCAAGCCATAATTGTGCTTATGAACAGTATGTTCCAGGTGTCCTGTTTTGTAAGGAATATCCATAATGCATGCTGAAAGGGTGTTTTGAGGGTGACTGTGCACACATACATGATAAAGCATAGATTTATTTCACTGAGTGGTAAGAGTCAAGATTTCTTTCCATATTTCCTACTTAATTTTTTTTTTGAGAATGAACAGTTAGTTTTATAATAGCATATCCATGAAAAATGCTCAAAATACTGTTTGCATTAGAGAAAAGATAAAATATTAATCAACTCCTAAGTATGACATGCTAGCATTGAGATGTTCTCCTCAAGCCATCTGCAAACAGATGTTCTATATGGAAGCTGCAGGTCACCATGGGGCACCATACTTATTACTCCCAAGAAACATGCATCCAAATGAAGTCTAGTCATTTCCTAAAACTATGTGATGAGAACGTGGTGATACTTAATATGATATTGAACCTGCAACAAATAATGCATTTAACCTTTATGTCTTATTTGTAAATTCCATTAAATAATGAGCCTTGGGCTACGTGTTTCTTCCCACCTTGATCAGGGTTAGCCTAGAGCCCTAAACAGACCTGGGCGTGTGCACAGGGTTTATTCATGTGTCCATCCCCTACACAGAACCATCAATGGACGCAGGTTTGGGCATATATATTGGACCTATATGTACATTCATTTGTTCTGTCAACCAATGAACAAGATTGCAGCTCTGAGATGCAAGGAAAAGGGGGCGCTTAGAGTATGTCATATTAAAATGACAATGAGATACCATTTTATGCCTCCCAAATTAGCAAAAATTAATTTAAAAAAACTATACGTACAAAGTGTTGGTGAGGATAAGAGTTGTCCTATTCTTGTGTGGGACGAATAAAATGGTGTAGATAATAAGGAAGGAAACAACTTCTCCTTACCTTATAATGATAAAAAAGTGCATGATATACTTCAAATTACACACACACATACACACATGCTGGCACCAACTAATATGTGCAAGAGTGCACATTCATCATGCCTTCACTTCTCTTCTTACCCAAATTTGATTACACAGGCCTGTAATTATAATCGCTTTCAGACTCCCTCAACTTCCTACACCTGCGGCCAGCCACCCCTTTTGGTGAATGAAGTTTTTTTGGAATGCAGCCATGCCCTTTTGTGTGCTACTGCCTATGTCAGCTTTCATGCCGCAACAGAGGAGCTGAGTGGTCAGGACAGAAGCCATCTGGACAGAGAGCTTAAAATATATACTGTATTGTCCTTTACAGAAAACGCATGCTGACTCATTCCTGAGACCATCTCTTCCTTTTACACAAACACAAACAAAAGTAGCCTGGCAAAATCCAAGTCTGTTCTTCCTCTAAACTTTCTGCAATTGAGTATGTCTGAAGCACATAATCACATGGTCTTGTTTCCCTTCACATTTTAAACTGTTAATTCCAACTGGGACCTTAGTATCAACCGGTAATCCTGTCAGATTCTCTTCCTTTATTTGCTCTCCCGTTCTCCTAAAGGGATATATATATTTTTTTATTAATTAAAGAAAAAAAAAGAAATTAACCCAACATTTAGAAATCATTCCATTCTACATATGCAATCAGTAATTCTTAACATCATCACATAGATGCATGATCATCATTTCTTAGTACATTTGCATCGATTTAGGAAAAGAACTAGCAAAACAACAGAAAAAGATATAGAATGTTAATATAGAGAAAAAAATAAAAATAATAATAGTAAAAAAAAAAAGACACAAACAAACAAACAGACAAACAAAAAAAAAAACCCTATAGCTCAGATGCAGCTTCATTCAGTGTTTTAACATGATTACTTCACAATTAGGTATTATTGTGCTGTCCATTTTTGAGTTTTTGTATCTAGTCCTGTTGCACAGTCTGTATCCCTTCAGCTCCAATTACCCATTATCTTACCCTGTTTCTAAATCCTGCTGGTCTCTGTTACCAATGACATATTCCAAGTTTATTCTCGAATGTCGGTTCACATCAGTAGGACCATACAGTATTTGTCCTTTAGTTTTTGGCTAGACTCACTCAGCATAATGTTCTCTAGGTCCATCCATGTTATTACATGCTTCATAAGTTTATCTTGTCTTAAAGCTGCATAATATTCCATCGTATGCATATACCACAGTTTGTTTAGCCAGTCGTCTGTTGATGGACATTTTGGCTGTTTCCATCTCTTTGCAATTGTAAATAACGCTGCTATAAACATTGGTGTGCAAAGGTCCGTTTGTGTCTTTGCCCTTAAGTCCTTTGAGTAGATACCTAGCAATGGTATTGCTGGGCCGTATGGCAATTCTATATTCAGTTTTTTGAGGAACCGCCAAACTGCCTTCCACAGTGGTTGCACCATTTGACATTCCCACCAACAGTGGATAAGTGTGCCTCTTTCTCCGCATCCTCTCCAGCACTTGTCATTTTCTGTTTTGTTGATAATGGCCATTCTGGTGGGTGTGACATGATATCTCATTGTGGTTTTGATTTGCATTTCTCTAATGGCCAGGGACATTGAGCATCTCTTCATGTGCCTTTTGGCCATTTATATTTCCTCTTCTGATAGGTGTCTATATTTTATCACTCGGTCTTTATAATATGAATATCAGTTAACCAATTCTGCATAACAGACCACTCCAAATCTTAAAATAGTCATCATTTTCTATTTTTCATAAGCCTAAAGTTCATCTGGGCAGTTTGATAATTTGGACCTGTATTGGCTCATCTCATCTGGGCCCCCTGTGTGTTCATGGCCAGTTGGTGGCTACTGTGGTTGCTTTGGCTTGCATGCCGGAGATCTCCTCCTCATCCCTCCTATCACTCCAGCAGGCTAGTCCAAGCCTGTTGCTGTCATGGTGGTGAGAAAGGAGAAATATACCAGCAACTTTCCAATACCCTGTGCTTTTATTTGTCAGGGTCCTATAGGTCAGAATAAGTCACAGACCAACCTCAGAGTCAGTGTCAACATGGACATAGGGTATCATGAAAAACCAAGCCACTAGTGCTACGAGGTGGCCATCAGACATGCATGTTATCAGGCTACTTCTCACCACCCTGGCCCAAGCCACCATTATCTCTGAAGTTGATTCTTACAACACCCCTTAACCAGGCTCTTTGATTCACCCCTGGCTCCTTTTTTTTTTTTAAATGCAATTTTATTGAGATATATTCACATACCACATACTTAACCAAAGTATAGAATCAGTGGTTCACAGTGTCATAATGTAGTTGTGCATTTGTCAGTGCACTCGATTCTTAAACATTTTCTTTACTCCAAAATATATAAAAATGAGAATAAAAATAAAAAAGAACACCCAAAACATCCTATGCCGTTTATCCCCCACTATTATTTATTTATTTCCTTTATTTTCTTACTCATCTGTCCATACCCTGTATAAAGGGAGTGTCAGTCACAAAATTTTCACCATCACATGGTCACACTGAAAAAGCTATGTAGTTAAATAATCATCTCCAAGAATCAAGGCTAATGAATCACAATTCAATGGTTTCAGGGATTTCCTTCTAGCTATTCTAATTCACTAAAAATTAAAAAAGGATATCCATATAATGCATAAGAATAATCTCCAGAACGACCTTGTGGCTCTGTTTGAAATCTCTCAGCCACTGGAACTTTGTTTTGTTTCATTTTTCTTCCTTGTTTTGGTCAGGAAACCTTTCTAAAGCCCATGATGTCAGGACCAGACTCATCCCTGGGAATTCTGTCCCATGCTGCCGTGGAGACTTACACCCCTGGGAGTCACGTCCCACATAGAAGGGAGGGCAGTGAGTTCACCCGACAAGTTGTTTTAGAGAGAGAGGCCACATCTGAGCAACAAAAGAAGTTTTCTGGGGGTGACTCTTAGGCATAATTATAAGTAAGCTTAGCTTCTCCTCTGAGGAATAAGTTTATAAGGGCAAGCCCTAAGATTAAGGGCTTGGCCTATTAAATTGTTAATCCTCAATACTTCCAAAAATATCAAGAATTCCCCAGGTGGGGAAGTTTA
Organism: Tamandua tetradactyla; assembly: GCF_023851605.1. NCBI lineage: Eukaryota > Metazoa > Chordata > Mammalia > Pilosa > Myrmecophagidae > Tamandua > Tamandua tetradactyla. The sequence goes on from NC_135332.1 coordinate 179,947,639, forward strand.
ATATTTCCACATTTTTCCCTAGTCCCTCTAGGAGACTTTGCTAATACTTTTTTATTCTCTGCCCAGATTAGTCTGGGGTATATCAGAGCATCACACTAACTTGTACAGACCAATAAGATTTCACTCCCTATTCAAGGTCCCATGTAATTATGGTGCTCAAAAACTGACTATACAAGTTAAATTAGGTGTGCTACAGAAAATATACATTTTGCACCAAATAATATCACTTCCTTTGGTCTCACACAAAGTTGACGTTTTTTAAACACAGTCAACATCATCCTTGACCTTTAGTCTGATTACCCTTAGTCCTAACCAGATCAGCTTCATTCATATCTCTAATTGAAATCAGATCTATTTCAACTTTTTAAACACTTGCTGTATGGGTTAATGCTGACTATCATAACTGCAGAGTCTGAGGTTATACACAGATATTCAAAGTTCCAGGAAACGACCAAATTATACACAAAGAGCTTCATATCTCAGAATTTAACAATAACAGTCACAATGCAGGCATAGATGTGACTACTGTAAGAGCTTACAATCTAGGAACCTTTATAATAAGACTTCTTCTGATAACTTGTGCTCCTGAATTCAATTCTCAGAGTTTGCACATTATAGTTAGTCCATATGAGTGAGGCATTATAATATTTGTCTTCTCCTTTCTGTCTTATTTTACTCAACATACTGTCCTCAAGTTCCATTCACCAGTTGCACATCTCACAACTTCATTCCTTCCTGCAGCCACTCAGTAGTCTGTTGTATGTATAGATTACATTTCGCCCTTCCATTCATCCAACAGATGGCTGTCTCTATCCATTGCAAATCGTGAATGCTACCACTATAAAGACCAGTGTGCAAATGTCCATTCGTGTCCCTGCTTTCAGTTCTTCCAAGTGTACCCCTAACAACTGGGTTGCAGGATCATATGGCAACCCCACCCCTAGACTCCTGTGGAATCACTCCACTGCCCTCCAAGAGGCTTCACCTCTCAGTTTCCCTACCAACAGTGAATAGGTGCATCTCTCTCTCCACATTTTCTCCAGTACTTGTATCTTTCTTTTTATTTTATAAACAGTTTTATTCACAGCCCATACAATTCATCTTAAGTAAACAAACAATGGTTCCCGGTGTAATCGCATAGTTATACATTCACCACCACAATCTATACGAGGACATTTCCATTTCCTCTGCAAAGAAATAGGAACAAAATGAAGAATAATAAAAAAATAACTAAAAATAAAATATAAATGAGAAATACACCACCACCAAGAATCCCACATTCCTCCCCTATATTCCCCTCTTATTGACATTTAGCTCTGGTATATTGCCTTTGTTACAGTTGACGGAAGCATATTTGTTACCCTGAATGGAAGCATATTACAATGTCACTGTTAACTCTAGACCCTACTTTGCATTGTTTGTATTTTTTCCATATCCCATCCCATTTTCAGTACTTTGCCATGTTGGCATTCATTTGTTCCCCTCATGTAAAAGCATTCTTACATTTGTACATTTAATCGCCATCCCCGACCATTCTAAGTTTCACTAAGTTATTCAGTCCCAGTCCTTATCCTCTATCTTTCCTTCAAACATACCCCTAGCCTTCCTCATTTAACCATACTCACACTCATCTCTGTTCAGTGAACTTACAATCTTGTGCTACCATCAGATAGTACTATGCTATCCATTTTTGAATTTTTACAATCAGTCCTGTTGCACAATCTGTACTCCTTCAGCACCAAATGCACAATCTTGACCCTCTTTCTTCTCCTGAGAACCTGTGCTCTCAACTTTAACTCTCAAAGTTCATTCATTAATGTTAGCTCATATCAAGGAGACCATACAGTATTTTTCCTTTTGTTTCTGGCTAATTTCACTCAGCATAATGTCCTCAAAGCTCAACATTGTTGCATACTTCATGACTTTGATCTGTCTTACCATATATTCCATCACATATGCTCTAGTTTGCTAGCTGCTGGAATGCAATATACCAGAAACATAATGGCTTTTAAAAATGGGAAGTTAATACGTTGCTAGTTTACACTTCCAAGCCCACAAAAATGACCCAATTAAAGCAAGTCTATAAAAATTTCCAAATTAAGGCACCAACATGAGGTTACTTTCACTCAAGAAAGGCCAATGCAATTCAGGATTTCTCTTTCAACTAGAAAGATACATGGCAAACATGATGATGTCTGCTAGCTTTCTCTTCAGCTTCTTGTTTCATGAAGCTCCCCTGAGGACATTTTCGTTCTTCATCTCCAAAGGTCTCTGGCTGTACCAACTCTGCTGCATTGCTCTAAAAAAAGGACTGTCTCCAAAATGTTTCCTCTTTTAAAGGATTCCAATAAACTAATCAAAACTCTGCCTAGAGGGCGGGCCGCGGTGGCTCAGCGGGCGGGAGTGCTTGCCTGCCGTGCCGGAGGACCCCGGTTCGATTCCCGGCCCCAGCCCATGTAAAAAACAAACAAACAAACAAAATATAATAAAAACAAGAAAATGTTAAAAAAAAAAAAAAAAAAAAAAAAAACTCTGCCTAGAATAGGTGGAGTTACATATCCCTCTAATAAAAAATTAATACCTACAATTGAGTGGGTCACATCTCCATGGGAATAATCAAAAAACTCCCAGCCAGCAAGAATGAGGATTAAAGGACATGGCTTTTCTAGGGGCCACACAGATTCAAACCAGCAAAACATGTATAGACCATATTAAGTTTATCCGCTCATCCAATGAGGGACATTTGGTCTGTTTCCATCTCTTAGCAATCACAAATAATGCTGCTATAAACATCAGTGGGAAAGTGCCCATTTTTGACCCTGCCTTCAATTCCTCTGAATATATACCTAGTAATGGGATTGTTGGATCATATGACAATTCTATGCTTAGCTTTCTGAGGAGCCACCAGACTTCCCTCCAGAGTAGTTGTACCATCCTACATTCCCACCAACAGTGAATAAGTGTGCCTTTTCACATCCTCTCCAGCACTTGCCATTTTCTGTTTTTGTTTTTTTATAATGGCCCCTGGCTCCTTTAATATGCACACCAACCCAGCAGCCAGTAAGTCTAATCAAACCATTCTTCTAATTAACCTTCTCCAATGGCTTCCCATCTCACTTAGAGTAAAATCAAAATCTTGATCTTGGTTAACAAGGGTCTGCATGACCCACTTCCCTGCAGCATGTCTAGCTTCATCTGCTGGTCTGTCCCTCAGCAGCCCTCTTCCCAGACATGGGTCCACTCATAGTCCCTTGAATCTGCCTGTACCTTTTATACTGAAGACCTTTGCATTGTGTTTGGGTGATTTTCCTCCGCAGATAGCTGGGTGTAGGCCTTTGCTCAAATGGTCATCTTCTCATTGAGGCTTCCCGGACTATCTTATATAAAACATCTACATTCTTTCATCCAACAACCCTTATTCTCTTTATCCTGATTTATTTTTCTCCATAGTACATGTTATCTCACATACTTGGTATTAGCATTTATTTTTGTTTACTTATTTGTTAGTTCTCTGAATTTTCATTCGAGAAAATAAACTCCATGAGGACACCAATTAATTTTACTGCTATCTCCCAAGTACCTAGAACAATGCCTGGCACATAATTGGTCTCAACAAATATTTGCTGAATAAATAGTTGGATAAATGAATGAAAAAGAACATAAAATTATAATCAACCCAATTCACTGACTATAAAAAAGATTAATTAATTTTGGCATACTTTTTCATTAGAATACCATACAACACTGAACTGGAATAAGTTACTGTTAGACATATAAACATGAATGAATCACATGATACAACGATAAGCAAAAAGAAGCAAATTGTAGGAGAACAACGAAAATGACCCACAAAGGAATCAGGTTGGACTAACTAGGTCAGGAACCATAGAGGAGTGTGCCATTTCTAAAAATGTACCCCAGCTTCAGATTTCCCTTTATCAGCTGCCTCCTGGAGGGTAGACAATAGAACATCATGGATTTATGTTTCAGAGTCAGAGGCGGACAGGTGTGGGAAGATGGAAGTACTTGACTGAGCAGATTCCAGACCTTGTTTTCACATGACATTTGGAGTTGCCAGTTTCAAAACTATGCTTCCAAGTAATACACTTTTAGGTGTGTGTTTATTTGCGATATAAGTTTTAGATGGTAACTTTTTCCTTTGGAATATGAATGCATAAGAAGTCAATAAACTTCATTGGTAGATGAGACAGTAGGTAAAAATTTAAGACCAGGATGTAATTCCTTAGTTCTGTCAAGCAGAGTTAGTGTTCTAGTCTGCTAGCTGCCAGAATGCAATATGCCAGGAATGGAATGGCTTTTAAAAAGGGGAATTTAATGAGTTGCTAGTCTACAGTTCTAAGGCCGAGAAAATGTCCCAATCAAAAGAATCTATAGAAATGTCCAATCAAAGGCATCCAGGGAAAGATACCTCAGTTCAAGAAGGCCGATGAATGTCAGGGTTTCTTACTTGGCTGGAAGGGCACATGGCAAACAAGGTGTCATCTGCTATCTTTCTCTCCTGGCTTCCTGTTTCATGAAGCTCACTGGGAGGTGTTTTCCCTCTTCATCTCCAAAGGTCGCTGGCTCGTGGGCACTCTGATTCTTGTGGCTATGTCATTTTTCTCTGCTCTCTTTGAATCACTTATTCTCTAAAATGTTTCCTCTTTTATAGGACTTCAGAAACTAATCAAGACCCACCCAAATGGGTGGAGACATGTTGTCACCTAATCCATCTTAACAACCACTCTCGATTACATCACATTTCCAGGGAGATGATCTAATTACATTTTCAAACATACAATGTTGAGTAGGGTTGGAAGAAACGGCTGCCTTTACAAAATGGAATTAGGATTAAAACATGTCTTTTCTAGGGGACATACATCCTTTCAAACCAGCACAGTTAGGAAGAAGATAGCTGCGTTCCTCTGTGAGTCATCTAACGGACAAATGAGCAATACATACAGTTACTTAATTTAAAAAAAAACATTGATAATGTCCTACAACATAGCTAAGACAGAGAAAATTAGACCATCTGTCTCCTAAACATTGTGGAGTATCCACAAAACATGGACTTTTGGTCAGAAACACCAAATTCTAACTCTATAACTTACTGGATGTATGTTCTTAAATAAGTTTTCTAAACTTTCTGAGACTCAGTTTCCAGCTTTTGCTTCTGTAAAACTGTAGACATTGAAAAGCATGCATGTCTAAGGTGTCTGCAATGACTAGTAGAAATAGCAACCTAACATCCCCTAGTATGGAGCCTGGCATATATCTAGAGTTCATTAAAAGTTGAATAATGACATAAATGCCTGCCTGGAGAAAGGAACAAATGAGTGAATGACTGAATGAACACCAAAATCAAGTGGGGGAAGATATTTTTATTTAAATAGCTATAATCCAAGGTTGAAAGTGGTAGAAAGCAACATCACCTGAGGAAACCCCTGGAAAACAGTGCAGATCACAGGGCTAAAGGACTGGAGGAAGTTCCTGGAGGACAGACAGGAGTCTTGGAAGCCTGCAAACACTCTGCTGTTGTGCTGCGGTGCTGGGTATGGTACGAAGAGTACAGATACTGGTGAGCTGGGGATTTATTTAGGTTTGCTGATATTTATGAATGCTATTCATAAGACTGATGAAAACCACATTAATATCCATACAATGTCACTTATGTAGAAACACAGTTTCACAATCACATGTCTGGAAGCTTTGGGGCTTGATGCATTTCATAATCCAATGTTGTGTGTCTGTGTGTGTATGTGTGTGTGTGTGTGTGTGTGTGTGTGTAATTTGAGAAAGTCCATACACTCATGGGCTTATGAATAGCAGATACATGACTATTTTTGAAGGACAACACAGCACCATTCACACTGATGAAATAAATAAAGACTATAAAGAGCCTCATGACATTTCAGGGAATGTTTTACTGCAAAATGCTTATGAATAACTGGAGCTTTAAGAGTTTTGAGTTTCAGAATTGCAGATAAGAGGCAGCCTGTATGGACCTTGAGAAAGGAGCTTGACCATGTGCAAACATAGTTGGCCATATCTGAGATAAATTCCTCATAAAACCACTTAGGGCAAGAGACACAAGAGGAAATGTTAGGCCCAGAGCCCACTTACTGAACAATAGATGGTTTCTCCTTGCTTTAAGTAAACCACAAGAATGATGTGCCCCTCTGGAGAAATCCGAACTGTCACATACTAATTAACATAAATAGCAAACCTCATGCAGCTGGATGATATCTGAAAAATCATCCGTGACAGAACAGATCTAAGCATCATAGAAAAGTGATGACAAATAAGTGTTTTCTTTCTCTAATGGCTTGAAATGCAAGATATTTCAAAAACAAGATCAACAGAGTACCAATTTGTCTGACAAGGGAGAGAAAATGTGAGGCTTGTTTTTCTGATTATTATTTTTTTTCTTGAGAAGTCAAAAAATTTATCTCAAATATGTAGCTCTTTGGCTTATTATTAATGCAATAATTTAATGTGCTGGGCTCTAATGTGGTTAACGTGATGAGAGCAAAAAGCACCACCTCATCACACTCATTTCAAGATTTCTTAATTTCTATTGACGAATCTTTGCAAGAGAATTGGCGAGCAGAGTCCTTCCCACCAGTCCCTCACCATGACGGATATACACATCAAGGTACTGGTTTGTTTAAGCTTCGAAATTGTTCTCATTAAAATTAAGAGGGTAAGTACTTAGTGTAGACAACAAAAGATTATGTGTGGTCAGTTTCAGCCTTTCATTGGGCGTGCCTTAAGCTGATCCTACCTGTGCATTTATACAGACAGATCCTCATGTTTCCTCAACTTGGCATGAGCGTTGGGGTGGACTGGCTTCGGGACATTGTGAAAAGAGATTGTGCTGATGGCTCCACTCAGGGAGAAGTCAGAAGTGAAGTCCATGACATAGTCCTTTCAGAAGGAAAGGGAAATAGTGAACAATGGGTTTAAAAATCCTGAAGGTGGTGATAAGCTGGAAACCCAGAGACCCAGCCAATACTTAAGAGCCAAGAGGCTTTGGAAACTCTGGGGTTAGAGTCCAGTGTGAGTTTGAAACCACTTCCTTCTTTTTAGCTGTGTGATTTGAGCAAGTTGTTCGACCTTTCTGAGCCAGTATTTCTCTTTCTGAAAAACAAAGAAAATTGGTGTCCCCTGCATTCATTCTAAAGATTAAATAAGAAAGTAGCAGATTGTTTGGCACATTGTAATGTATTTGATAGATGCAGTTATCTTTATAGGATGGTGTTGTTGATTAAGATGATTGAAGGTTGATTATAATGGTAAAGATTTCTTCTGCTGCTGCTGCTTTAGCTGGTGGTGGTTAGAAGTTTTAGAAGTAAACACATGAATCTGGGACCAGGAATGTCTGGAATCTGGAATGACCACAATTTCATTCTCCAGCAAGTCTGTGGTACAAGGAGATTTAAAACTATTGTAAATCAACTTGGGAACGTAAAAGTTGGTTGTAAGAAGTTGGAGGGTACACTCACACAGCTGGTTTCCAAACCAAACATCACTCTCTACTTTGCTCTGGAAACTCTTCCAGGTGTTGAGGGCAGTGGGGAACCAGACAGAATTTCTGCTGTGATGGTCAACTTCATGTGTCAAATTGGCCAGGTTATGGTGTCCAGTTTCTGGTCAAACAAGCACTGGCTTGATTGTTACTAGGAGGATTTTTCACGGTTTTAAATCATCGTTAGTCAATTCAATTGACTGCATCTATGGCTAATTACATCTACAATCAGCAAAGGAGATTGCCTTCAGCGTTGAAAGAAGTCTCATCTAATCAGCTGAAGCGTTTAAAAAGAGAAATGATGATATCAGCAGTCAGAAGGGAAAGTTTGCATCTCTACTTCAGCCAGCCAGCTTCTCCTAGGGAATTCATCAGAACCTTCAATGGAGTTCCCAGCTTGAAGCCTGCCCTACAGAATTTGGACTTTTCCATCCCTATAGTTGTATGAACCAACTCCTATTAAAAAAAACTCAAAATATCTATGTTATATATATATATATTTATCCTGTCAGCTCTATTTCCCTAGAGAATGCTGACTGATGTACTTCCCAAAGGAACTTACCTTCCAGTGAGGGAAAAATAGATGACAAATGCATGAACAAATGAATATAGCTGATACGCTCATGAGCATGAACAGGTACTGATGAATCCACTTAAAATTACACCATAGATTAGGTGTAGAGAATAATGACTTTTGTTCAGTGGGAGGGCAGGTGCAGTGCTGTTTTACCTAGAGTTGCCAGAGGACATTTTCCTGAGTAATGGATTTTTGAATTGAAACGGATACAATAAAAAGGAGACTTTCATTTGTGTGGGATTGTTTAGCGCATGGTAAGCATTTGGATTTTTTTTTTCTAAGTGAAAAGGAAAATGATTAGATGATCTCAAAAAGGGGATGGCATAATCTGATCATGCTTTAGAGAGATTACTCTGGTTGCTAAGCATAGGATATTAAGTGGTTAGGGGGCAGTGGGGTGATCCAAGGCAAAGCTGGAGTAGTAGTTAAGAGGCTGTTGGAGAAATCCAGGAAATGGCATGGAGTATGCTCATGGTAGTGAAAAAACGAGTGTGGTAGAATTTGGAGACGTGCTGGAGATAGACTGACACTACTTCTAGGGAAATGTCTGGGAGCTCAAATCCACCAAACAGCGATGGGCAGCCTTCATACCTCGATAATCCAAACTCAGATGCCAGCTACTCAAAGCAAGTCTACAGCCTTCAGGGACTTTCTTAGTCCTTAAGATAGGTTCTGAAGTCCAGAACTGAGCTTCAGATGCCTTATGACACTTGTTCCTACCTGCCTTTCCACTTGCTCTCTACACAGTGTTCATTTTTCCACCACACTGGCTTTGTTACCCTTTTTTTTTCTCACACTCTCTTTGGTGCCTTAAAATTGTTGGTCATGCCAGGTTTTCTACTTGGTGCAACCTTGGAAACCTTTCCCAGAATTTTCACCTGGTTAATTCCTGCCCTTTCTTCAGATATCACTTTAAGTTTTCATTTCTTTGGAACCTTCTCCTACATCACAGACTAGGTTGGGTCCTCCTGATATAAACAGTGTAGCAGCTTGAATGTGTTAATAATAATAATATGACTAACAGGTAATATTTCCTAAGGGCTTACTATGGGGCAGATACTCTTAGGCAGTTGACATGAATTTTTGAACTTAATTCTCACAGCAGCACTAGAAAATAAGAAATTGAATTATATCTATTTTACCTACAAAATTTCCAAAGCTCAGAGTGGTTGGGTAGCACAGATAATCAGTGGTGGGATTAGGGTTTGAGCCAAGGCCTGCTGACTCCAAAACATTAATTCTAAACTATGCAACTCTCTGTGTCTCTTGGCCCTCTGACCTCATAGTGTTTATGGCTATTTGTTAAGTGTCTGATTTCTCTGAGATTTCATTAGGGTCAGAAGCACTTCCATCTTGTTTTGAAGTCCTGTCCAGCCTTATCACTAAGGGCCCAGCATCGAGTCTGGGTAAGGTGATCACTCAATAAATATTTTTAATTAACAATATATTATTCCAAGCAATGCCCATGTGGGAACTAAGTAGAAAACTCCTGGACACTCATGGGTCACTCCTGTGATGCTGCAGCTGGCTCATTCTGTATTATGGAGGCTGGGCTCCTACCGGACCAGCAGGTTACATTGGGGCCACACCTCAGGTGCTTCCACTGGGGCCAGTCCAGGTGGGATGCTTTGCTGAGTTACGTTACCCTCATGAGGATGCAGGAAACAGTCCTGTGACACATGCTTCTGCACTACTTAAGGAGCTACTGTTGGGGACGAGGGGCTTTTTCTGGGAAGAGGGGCCGGCCAACCCCGGGGGAAACCCAGCTTTCACAGGAAAACCTCAGTCTTTCTTGCACTGTCCAGCGGTGAGGAACTTAGTTCTGGATACTCGCCTCAGTTGTGCGGTGCACGTGCCTGAGCTTCCCTCCCTGTGCACAAAGCCAAGCTCCTGAAGACCGGAAGCAGTGCTGCCTGTCTGAAGTCACCTCCTTCAAGGCCGAGGGACTGGAAATGAGTGGACTTCGCACTAAGGGACCTGGTGGGAAGCTGGACTCTGCCACTTACCTGGTTGCATGAAAATGGTGTGGGCAAGACTCAAGCTGTCTGAGGCTCAGTCTCCTCAGTTGAAAAGTGGAGATGGCATCTTCTGTTTTTCTCCTAATTATTAAAATAGATGTTGTATCAAATATCAGAAGTTATACTTATTTTTAAAAGCTTCACTTCTGCACAGCTTTTAGCTTATCATATTCACTTTGCCATTTTTCTTTAAAATGATAATTGACATTCTAATTTAAGAATTCAGGCAATCACTCATCACATATCTATTGCATTAATGAAGGTAACATACGTGGGGTGTAGCAGTGACAACAACGACAAACCAAGCAACCTCAGCGCTTAACCCAACAAAGGTGTGTGCTGTGCCCTCCTACCACTGGGTGGACTGGGCATCCCTGGTCCTGCTGTCTCTTCCCAGTGGGGAAGCCCAGATCATTTCCAACCTGTCACGCTACCATCTCAGTGTCCTCTGTTTCCCATCACGTGAACAGGAGAGAGGGGACAAGGTTAACTCACTCTCCACTGCCTCTTTCCAACATGTCACCTCTGCTTCTGCTAGCAGGATAGGGTCTCTTGTCACCATCGTGGGATGGGAAATGGGCAGGAGCACAAGGATATTTATAAGCAGTAATAGCCTCTGCCATCCCTAATATGGGCTAGGTACTGAGTATACAGAATTAAGTAAACAAATCACTTTCTAAATATAAGATGCCCATTGTTTTATTTCTCAACATTATAAAATCGGAATGTTTTATAATCAATGTTGACATTTAGTACAATAAATATATTTTCTAATCAACAAGAAAGTTGTTATTAGATTGATGATGTGTGCTACAATCGATGCCATGTTAAAACAAAGGAACTTCCTCCTCAAAAAGCTTGAGTTCCAGTGGCAGGGACAGAAATACAAGATGTTTGCAACAGAGCTGCACAGAGTTTGCCGTAGAGGAAAACAGAGTGCTATCAGGGCTCAGAGCAAAGGCGGCTGGTCCAGCCCGGGAACTGGAGGAGATGGTGTCTGAGATTTAAAGAACTAATAGGAATTAGTTATGGGAAAAGAAGGAGGCAACAGGTACAATTGGGGAGGCAGAAAAGAGCATGGCTCATTGGGAGAAATGCAAGCAATTCTTCAGTGTTAGAGAACTGAGTTAGAACTCAGGAAGTGAGAGGAGGAGGGGGATAATGGACAGAGAGGCTGGAATCATGCTGATGTTGACGAACCTTGTTTGTGGTGCTTTTCCATGTGAATATTCACTCATCAAAGAATTTAAAGTTACCGTATAAGAGTTGGTGAATGTCTTCAGAAGGTCACAGGGTAAGTGACAGGTCCTGGTCTCCTTAGAGAAGGGATGTATCACTCCTGTCCTAGAGCTTATATCCAGGGCCCCTGTGGGGTCTGAGTTCTCTACAGCCTGGGACGTGAGTAGGAGGAGAAGGGCAAGTGGAGTGTGTGTTTGGGAAAGAGGTGAGACGAAGGGGCTTCCATTATCATGAGCCATCTCACAAAAGCCAAAATTCCTAGCAATCTAGCACTGATACAGAAGCTGGGCTTTTCGGGTCAGACTTGTTCTCTCTTTTGGAGAAAATTCATAGACAGTTGCAAAGAATGCACACCTGTTCCTTGATTTACAGTGATGAACATACTAAAGACCTTGCGTTAAATGACCTATAATACAAGACGGGACTGCTCAGTGTGGGAGACAGCCACCATTGCCCTCGAGCTCAAAGGTGCTGCCCGCCCCTGGCCCACCCACCCTCGTGGGCTCTCACTGCCCTGGTGTCTGCTAGGCCCCCTGCTCCTGTCTGAGCCCCTTCCAGTCTACTGTCCCCACTTACACCACTGTCATTTTCCTTGGCTCGTCTGACTGTGTGGCTCCGCCCCAGAGAACCTGCCGAGAGCTCATGCACCTCAGGCCGGTGCACGGGCTCGCGTGTGTTTCCCCTCCCTCTGCTCTTACCCTTCACACACCTGTGCTTGTGCCTGCACCAGCCAGACTTCCTGCCCTTCCGGGGACTGGTTGGGTTTCTCCAGGTTTCCACGGCAAACTGGCGCTCTGTCCTCCGTCTCTCCAGGTCTCCTGCGAGAATCGAGCCCTCCCGCCCTGAGCGCCCACATGACATGCTGGACACAATACGCCCGAAGCCAGTTTTGATGCAGCTGCCTTGCCCACTGGGCTGTCAGAACTCAAGGTGAGGGTTTGTGTCTCTTTATCTTTATGTTCCCAGCAATTAATGAGATGCCTGGATGGAGCAAACATTCACTAAATAAAAATAAGAAAGGAAGGGAGAAAAAAAGGAAGGAATAAGGGGAAAGAAAGAAGCAAGGGAGGAAAGGATAGAGGCAGAGGAGAGGTGCATCAGGAGATCAGGTGTGCACTTCTGGGTCCAGGGACCCACTCCTCTAAACCATCCATGTTTCTAGCTGGTGCTGGCAGAGCCCCTCGACCCGGGTGAGATTCCGTTCTTTCAGCAGCTGGAAACAAGGCGGAATGTCAGAGCAGAAGTGCAGTGGAGGAAGCGTGAGGAAGCGGGCGGCTCTGCGGCCTGGAGAGCGGTGGATGAGCTGGGCCACGGCCAGGAGGGGCCGGTGCTGTCACCCACAGCACCTCCCGCTGCTACCCAGACACTGGCCGGGAGAGTGCAGCTGACCCGCCCCATCCAGGAGGGGAGGTGGAGGGTGTCCGGGTGTTTGGCCCGCATGCAGCTTTTCGGAACCGTCCACACGCCCTCCACCAGGTACTTGGCCCCAGCTTTGTGTCTCTAGCACATGTCCCCAAACATGGAACACAGAACTGAGGAAACTGCAACTTCCAATTGGCCTGAGCAGATTGACCTTTGGGTTAAAAACCATGAGGTCAGGGAGTGTTGCTTAGACCCTGGCTCGGCCACTCTCCCAGGTGGTGTGGTCTTGGGGATGCCCGCAGCTCTCTGAGCAGCTGAAGGTAGCAGCAAACACCACCTGCTGAATCCCAGTGATCACCTAAGAGTATCGTGGGAATCCAGGGGAGGCGTGAGGAATTGCTTAGAGACCCGCTTCAAACCTGAGTTACTATTATGTTGTCTTTGCTCTTTTATTTACTTGGCATATTTAAATCCAGTCAGACCCCTCAATTCTGATTTCTCCCAAGGATCCTAAGGGGCAGTGGGGAGTGAGGTGGACACATCCCTTGCTCCGGTGCCTTCCTTCAGGGCTACTTTTTCTCCTTCACCAGCTCCACCCCGGCTTGCGCTGACCGCCCGCTGCATTTGGAGATCATCACACAAAACCTGCAGAGTAAACTAGTTTTGCTTTTGTTTTCTGGGCTTTTTCTTGGTTGTTGTTATTTTGTTTGTTTCCATTTAATAGGTCAGGAAACTGAAATTCTGAAGCATGAGGTAACCTTTTCAAGGTGACACAGCAGTGGATGGCAAGGTTGGAAAGGAGACCCCGGCTCTCTGCCCCTGCAGCCTTTGCTGCTCCCAGAGGCCGTCGGGCATTCCTGGAAGCTGCTTCCTGTCTTGCCCCAGGGGCATGGTCTAAGGTGCTCTAATGCCAGTCAGGTCCTGGCGGACAGCTTATCCAGGTCACACACCTGGTACTGAATTGAGCTCAGCTATGGATCTTTCCAGAGAAAGAGTAAGAATTCAACAAGTGTCAGGAATTATCTTATTCATCATATTTTTTTACCAGAAAAAAAGTGGGTGCTCAAATATTATATACCAAATCATTATTTTCTGTGAAAAGGAAAGTGCTTAACTTTCCTGTAAAATTTTTTATTTAGCTATAGAACTATTTCACTGTATATTAAGAATTTGGTTGATCATAAAATATTTATAGAATAGCATTGATTGAAATGAGGGGGGCCCATTGATCCAGGTTTAGAAAACTTTTGGTAATATGGCAAAGCATTTACAGTGAGATGCAATATATTATGTAACATGCCAGGAAAAAGGTTGGAAGGCAAAGGTCTCAGCAGAGCCAATTAGCCACAGTCGCTGTATGTAGTAGCTTCCACAGTTCTTTGCCCAATACCGGGACAACCTTCTGAACCTGTTTCTCCTCTCTGCACTCCAGTCCTGTTCTGTTCTTCCATCATAACCACTTTTTTCATCCTGGTTGGCTGTGCTTGAGTAAGGGTGAGTGCCTTCTAGACACTTAGAGCTCTTTAGGGGATATTAAGGATGATATGCATGAAATAAGGGCAAAATGTAGCCTAAATTAAATACTAAATTGTAGAAAGCAGGTGTAAGTGACTGAGAGCCACACTGGAAATCAGGATTGTAGGGTTTGAAGCTAGACATAAGCTCTGCCTTGCTCTGTTAGGAGACCTTAGGAAGCTGAGGCATGGTTTCTCCATCCACATGATTGACAAAGGGCTTGCTTTATAAGAGCTCTTTATAAAAGTAACTTGCTCAAAGTTTGGCACAAACCAGGAACTAAAATTAAAAAGATTTCTCTCTGCCCTGCCCCATTCCAGGTTCCTTTAGAAAAAAAAAAAAAACTCAGTAGTTCAAGAGATTCCTTGAAGGGAAAGTTAGAAGAGTAAGATTGGTATGGGCAAGAGACCTGCAAGATGAAACTATAAGAAGTTGGGCATTTTGAGCAACCAGCCAGCTTATGAAGACTAGTGGTTTATTCATAAACCATCTGGAATCTCTATATTAGAAGCAATTAAAATAGTTTAAACCATGTATTCTTTCACTCAGTGTAGGTATGCAGTGACGTATAATGTCTGCTTTCTTTTCCCTAGCAACAAGTCTCATGTCCCAGGTCTGGTAAATATTCGATTATATGATCCACGAAGTTCCTGTCCCTAAAACTGTGAGAAGGTGTATCAGCTAGGGTTCTCTAGAGAGACAGAATCAGCAGGAAATATCCATAGATATAACATTTTTAAAAGTGTCTCACATGACAATGGGAACATAGAGTCCCAAATCCATTGGGCAGGCTGTGAAGCAGACAACTCCGATGAAGGGTCTTGATGAACTCCATAGGAGAGGCTTGCCAGCAGAAGCAGGAAGAGAGATTGTCTCTTCTGAATCCTCTTTAAAAGGCTTCCAGTGATTAGATTAAGCATCACCCGTTGCAAAAGACAAATGGAATCAGCCGTGGATGCAGCCAACATGATCATGATTTAATTCTATGAAATGTCCTCATAGCAACAGACAGGGCAGCACTTGCCCAACCAGACAAATGGGCACCACCACCTGGCCAAGTTGACACACAAACCTGACCATGACAGAAGGGTGGTGGGAGGAGACATTTTCTTGAATAATTAACTCCTGGATCCAGCAATGGGTATATCCTATTCACTGAGATAAAACCCTACGGGCAGGAAGTGAGAAGGATAGTGTGGTATAGTTCCTTATCCCTGAAGAATAGCTGCCTGGAGCTGGCAGATGTGATGCCAGTCCCCCAGTGACCAGTAAAGTTGGCTCTCGATCAGCAGAGGTGGCTGTTGTGCATACTGAAATACTCAGAGAACACAAAGTTGCATGTAGAGTGTGTCTCTTAAAAGAAGCTGCAAGCATGGAGGGAAAGAAGAGGCAAAGTGGAAATTGGTCTTTATTCTTTTAAATGATCCCTGTGGGAACATGATGTGAAGGCTGGCATTTATCTACCTTCAGGGACAAGGGAATAGCAACTCTTAGAGAAGGAAGAGACACCAAACTACCTCAATTTTCTTTTTATGTGGAGATAGGTATTTGCTTGGTTATTCATTAGGAAGTTGGAATGGCCCACACAGTGTCAGGGGAGTCCACGTGGCCTGAGAGTAGTTAAAATGCGTACTGGGTGGGCAAGGAGAGAGAGGTTACAGACCCACTGGGCAGGAAGTAGAGTGAAGGACTACGAGGATAGGCCAAGAGTCCACAGGTGAAGGTCCAGGTGGACAGTGGGGTCAGAAAGGTCAGTTGTTGAGTTCACCCTTGTATTGAACCTAAGCAGCACAGTTCATTCCTGCTTTACCTGGCATGATTAGCAGTCCTTGAAAATTCTGGCCACACCGGCATTCCTGATGGAGCCTGTTCTTCTGGCTTCAGGGCACAACCTGCTTTTCATTTTCTCTCTACCTGTCACTAGATTTTTCTAGTCAGTTTTCTTCAAAGATCTCTCACGGGTCGGTAAGCGTCAGAAGGGGATGGGAGCAAATGCTCCCCCAAAAGAAAAGGTGCGCTGTTGTTTTCCCAAGAAGCAAGGGCTACTGGGCAGAAACAAAACAAACAGTGCAGTACTATTACAAAACCAAACTTAGCCAAGGCATTGCTCTCCCTTGAAGAGGGAAGCCTCTCCTCCAGCTGCGAGAAACTCTTTTCCTTCTTAGGGGGGTGTTCTCTCTCTTATAAGCAAATCTTTAACATGAGCTACTCTTCTGCAGTGCTGACAGATTATGTAAATGTATCTGTGTGTGTGTGTGTGTGTGCGTGTGTAGACACACATATGTACATACATATCGGCACATATATGCGTATAGATGCATATATATATATATCTTTGCAAGTGTGTGTATAATGTGTGTGTATATAATTCATCAATATAAGATTGCCATTATATTATTTACCATGTAAGGGCATTCAAAATAAGTCAATTATCACCTATTACCATTACTTTTACTACAAAAGTCAGAAACATATAGTCTGAAAATTAAAATAAAACTTGTACATTTAAATTTATGAAGTGATCTCTGCTCTGTCGTTATCTTGCCCATTTGGCTGTAGCTATTGAAAACCTGTGTCCGATTCTCCAAGTCTGGGCCCTTTCCTTCCTGTGGAACGCCCATTTCTATAGCTGTTTCCTTTACAGTGGCAAACACTCATGAACGACCTGCCATCGCTCCCTTCCTACAGGAGTTCACTCCATTGGATGGACAAGTTGACAAACGCCCCTGGAATTACAGGGTTAGCTGTGACCGGAGGTCATTTCCCCACTCAGCAGGAAGTGCTTGAATGCAAGGACTATGAGTTCCACTTATATCCTGTAAGGTATTTAGCATGGAATTCAGCACATCAGAGAGATTTCATTGATGTGTGAATGATTGAGTAAAAATGTCAGCTAAAAGCCACTTAGTTAAGGCTTTAATAATTCATCCATATCTGATTTATGATTTTCTTGTCAATTCTGATCATGTTCTATTTTAATTAACTTTACCAGCTTAATTATTAAGAAACTCAAGTGAAATTTTAATAAAATTTAATAAGCCTAATCACCTTAATGAATGTTATTAGTATTTGCCATTAAAGAATACATGCTGATTTCTCTGGTTTTTGTGTGAAATGATAGTTTTAATTGGAAGCAATACTTAGTCCGTAGGAATTCATAGCATATGAAAACACCTGGTAAAGGATACAGGTTGATCAAAATATATGCAAATTTAGAAATTGTATTGAAGCTGAAACTAAACATATGCTTGTTAATATCCTTTTTCTAGTTTATACCTTTTCTATTTTGATTCCTATAAATGTGTTTCAGCTCAAATTACCAAAATTCAGTTAAATTGATTCCATCAAAATTTCAAGCAGAGGCTGGAGAGATGGTGCAACTTCACTTTCTGGTTGGCTTTTGTGGACATTGATGAATCTGCAGTGCTGACTAAAAGGAGACTGGCTGGTTCTGAAGCCTTTAGAAGAGGAATTCTTTGGGAACCAGATGCCCGTCTCAGAAGTAAGGAGTAGCAGAAGGTAGTGGTTTTCTGACTACCTCCTATTCTCCCTTTGAAAGAGAGAAAGATGTAAGAACTGCTCAACTTAACAACTAAAACTACGGTATTTGCTATTAAGATCTCTGTGACTTCTTGTGTGCTGGACTAGAAATGAGTGACAAGGTGTTGGTGATTTTTCTAAGGAAAGCTTACTTGATAGAAATCTGTGAAAGGTCAAGGAAATAATATAAATTAGATACCACTCTCTTTGAATGCAAGAATTAAGGTTTTATGCATCTGAATCCCTGGAGTTTAGACTGTGGTTCTGTGGGAGGTTCCATTTTTTATGAGTATCAGGTAATTCTTCCTGCAAGGAGCCAGTGCCAAAGTGTCATGCCATGGAAGGGGATGGAAAATGCTACTGCTGTTTTCTTTGATGGTTGGAGACTGGGATAACCATAGATACAAGGGAGAAATAGAGCCAAGGAAAATGTTCGAGGTAGGGCACTGGGCAGTGCAAAGCCACAGGTTCCCGGGACCTGAAGGAAACAGGAGAAAATGATAAAAGCAAAGAGAGCAGAATGTGTGAGAGAATCGACCATGGAGTAAACAAGGAAGCTCCCTGGTACTGGGTTCTGGTGGCTTGAGTTGGGTGTTAACTTTGTTTTTTTAATAAAGGCCAGGAGGTATTGTCTGCAGACATCCTTTTCTTGTTTCCTATCTTGCTGTAGGGTTTGGGGCCAGGGAACTGTTTCAGTAGTTCTCCAGTAAGTTTGAGATTTGCTGTAAGTTTTCTGTGTATACACTTTATCAGACTAGGCAAGATTTCTTGTATTCCTTAGAGCTTTAATTATGAATAAGCTGTTAGATTTTAACAAGTATATTTTCTGCACTTATTGAACTGTTCCTAGCATTTCTGCACTTATTATACTGTTCCTATCATTTTTTACTTCTTATTTGCTAGCATAGTAAATTACATTGATTTTCAAATGATAAGTCATCCTTTCACACGTAAAGCAATGAATTATTCATATCCTATCTATCTATCTACCTACCTACCTACCTACCTACCTACCTACCTACCTATCATCTATCTAATCTATCTTAGTTTGCCAGGCTGTGATGACTTAATAAGTCATGGTTTAATGGGTTGACTTAAACAATAGGAATTTATTGGCTTACAGTGTTGAGGCTAAAAGAAATCCAAAGTAAGGATATCGGCAAAGCTTGCTTTCTCCTCAAGACTGTTGCATTTTGGTGCTGGCTGCTGGCAGTCCTTGAGTTCCTTGGCTTGTATTTCTGCCTCCCATTGCATGGCCATTTCCTCTCCTTTCTCATAGCTATGACTTCTGGTTCTTTTTATAATAAATCCTCCAGCAGTCTTGAGTTAGACCTACTTATTTGATTGGCCACATCTTAACTAAAACAACATCTTCAAGAGGGCCTATTTACAATGGGTTTGTACCCACAGTGATGTGGATAAAGCTTAAGAACATGTGTTTTGGGGGTTACATTATTCAATCTACCACTCTGTCTGTATCTACCTATACCTACCTATCTGCACCTGTCATCTACCTATCTAAATCATCTCTCATCTATCTACCATCATTCACATTTTTCCTTTTTTTTTTTTTTTGGCACAGGTAGGCTCCAGGAATGGAACCTGGGTCTCTGGGACAGCAGACGAGAATTCTGCCACTGAGCCACCATTGCCCGCCCTATCATCATTCACTTTTTCTTTTGTTTTCTGTTTTTTTATTTAATCTTTCTTTTTTCATATGTTTGTTTGTTTTTCTTTTTTCATCATTCATTTTATATGCTTTGGTAACTATGAAACCTTCAAACAGATATTTTTCATATTTTGTCTAGGAATTGAATTGGACTTATAGGAGTGAATATTTCAAAGCTAAAAACAGGAATCTAATTGTATTTGATATCCAGTTTGGATTGTAAAGATTTTATTCATTTTTATTTCAAATTCAATACTTGGAGCCTCTATTATAGTTATCTTTTGTGTTGGGTATGGTTTTTAGGCAAAGTTCTATAGATGTTTTGGTATAATCAGCCATAATAATGACAATAAAATTTCTCAAAAACTTCGTTGGAATAAATGTTATAATAGTAATTACATGGGTTAATTTGTCCACATTTCTACAGAACATTGTGTAAACTTTTAAGGTACATTTCAGATATTAAGCATTTCATCATTGTAATTAATCCTTACAATACTTGAGAAATATTGTTTTTCAAGTTACAAATAAAACTTATTCATGGACTCTTTACCCATTTTACAAAAGAAAGGACTATGCTGCAGAGGGAATAAATTTTTGACAAAGATCCCATGATTAGTAAGTAGTGGAGTGGAAAGTGAGACTCTGAAATTTGAAGATCAGCAGATTTGCACTTAAATAATGGTTCTGCTGATTAATAACTAAGGGAACTTGGACATATTTTAAGTTATCCCATGGGCCTTACTTGCAACATAAGGAAAATTGGAATAATTTATTCTCCTAAAAGTTATTGTAACAATTCAACTTGCTAATGCATGTCAATGAGCTTAGTACAATGCCTGATATTTCAGAGGCTCTCAATATATTAATTCCTTTACTCTTTCTAATCTGAAGATCTGACTCCAAATTTATACATTTTACACTATACTCTCATAGCTTTCACAATATCTAATGCAGTACTTAAATGACAAATGTTTTTGTTTGTAGATTTATAAGAGAGATCATCTAGATCCAGATATTGACAATTGGAAGGGGGTAAAGATTAATGTCATTACAGCAGAATAGCTTCCACAATGTGTTTTTATTGTCTTTCAAAGACAACACCTTCAACACTTTCATTTAGGGATTTTTTTCTATCAGGCTCTGCTTAAATTTCCACCTCGCTCAAGCCACTGGAAATTCAGGTATGATAGATTGAAGTATGTGTCTTGGGGAAAACCAAACCAAACCAAACTAAAACATTGTTCTTAATCTTAATCCACAGCCCCGTGGGTGTTAACCTATTGTAAGTAGGACTTTTTAGATCTGTTATTATTAGTTAAGGTGGCCCCACTGAATCAGGGTGGGTCACCATCCTTGTCACTGGAGACCTTTGTAAGCAGAAGAAATTCAGTTATTCAGAGAGGGCCACAGGGAGAAGCTGGGAGAACAGTCACAGGAGAGCGAGCTCCATGATATGAGCCAAGAAACTCCAAGCACTGCAGCAAGCCAGTGCCAGCATGGTAGGCTTCAGGGAGAAGCTACTGCCATCCAAGGCATCAGCCTTGAATTTGGACTTCTAGTCTCCAAACTGTGAAACAAGGAATACTTGCTGTTTAAGCCAACCTGCTGTGTGGTATTTTCCATAGAAGCCTGGCAAACTAAGCAATAGGTATTTGTTTGCCTGACTGCTAAAACAAAAACCATGCAATGGGTTTACTTAAATAACAGGAATTTGTTGGCTCACAGTTTTGAGGCTAAGAGAAGTCCAAAATTGAGGCATCATCAAGGTGATGTTTTCTCTCAGAAGATTGTGGCATTTTGGGGCTGGCTGCCGGTGATCTGTGCTCCTTTGCTTTTCTGCCACATGGCAGTGCATATGGTAGCCTCTCCTGGCTTCTCTGGGTTCCAGTGACTTTGGTGTCTTCCTGTGACTTTCTCTCTGTGTGTCTGAACTTTGTTCTACTTATAAAAGACTCCAGTAATAGGATTGAGACCCATCCTGATTCAGCTGGCCCAGGCTTAACTGAAGTAACCTCATCAAAATAGCTATTTACAATGGACTCATGCCCAAAGGAATGGATTAAGAGTAAGAACACATTTTTCTGGGGTACATAGCTCTAAGCACCACTGTAGGATTTGCTCTCGGTCCTGTGCACCTTCTTTTTACTGTTAGTCTTAATGGCTACTACTGCTAGCATTATCAGGCTCTTCATTCCTATTATTCTCTGGGGGGGGGGTGGGGGTGGGCTCTGTCCAGTGTCAAGTATTTTCAAGTATTAGCCAATAAATTAGGGACACTTTTTGGGGGGAGGGCATGTAGATAGGTATACTTTCTACTGTGTTTTCAATAAAAACGTGCAGGGGTATGTTCAGACAGCAAAACAAAATGCCAACTCCGGTATTTGCAGATGGATTTTCTTTCCATGCTGCTCTCTGCACTATTTCTTGGCCTGAAAGCTGAGAAAGCCTGAGGATAAGAATTGAGTGCAGCAATGATAGAGTTTCAGATATTCCACTCAATGCAAAGAACCCAGTCTCCTCCAATTTCACATGAGGATGATAACACCTTCTGTGCATCCTTCACAACTCAGTATTGGATAATGCATGTCATGGCAGTTTGCACAAATGGATACTTTGTGACACCTATAAAGAGGGGGTTCTTTCCTGACGGTGTTTTTATTCTTCCGTCTCCTCCATTTCTCGTTCTTGGGCATTTGATTGACCAGAGGCCTCTGTTCACTTCTGCTGGATGGTAGAAAACAGGTACCATTGTCTCTGGATGGTAGAAAACAGGTACCATTGTCTCTCGAGTTTATCTCATCATTATCTGATAAACTAGCTGTTTGACTTTGTATTAGGGACCACGATACATTGATTCAGCATTGGAGATGGTAGGAAATCCTGCCTAGGATTGTACTGAAACATAGAGGGCCAGAAATAACTCATTGCATATATTATTTTTATAAAATCACTGAAATAAAGCAATACTGCACAAAATCTTCCTGAGAGATGGGTATGAGCCAAGCATAGATGGTTAAAGCATTGCCAAGGGTTAGAAAATCATTAAAAATATTATATGAAATTATCTTTTTAAAATTGCTGTATCCAGTGATCTTTAAAATGTATTATAGCTTTCATTCATTCGTTCATTCACTAAACAAATAACGATTGTGCTCCTACTATGCTCCATTGCTGTGTGCCAATATTTTATGGCTCTAAACCAAACGCCCTGATTTAATTTGTGTCTGATTTGGGAGACGAGAACTCCAGAGTTGCTCCTGAGCTGATCATGATGCACTCAGTGAGGCTGGATGATTGATGTTTTGCATAAACAGAATTTTGGAAACACAATGTGGGAATAGGAAGAGCTAAATATCAAATAAAAAAATGCCCTGAAAAAAAATAACCGTTCAAATGTATGCAAATTGCTTAATTAATTGACCTCATTTGTGCTGGCAGATATCCTTTGCCTTCTCCTTTGTGGATTGGTTATTTTTCATTGTGCTTCAAAACAATATTCCGAGGCTAATTAAACCCTTTCAAGCTATAGGCTAATATTCAATTCATATGTAAACACATTTATAAACATTAATCAAATCCACATTACTCATTTCATAAATACTGTTTTATTCATTTTCAGTTAATAGATGTGCTCTCTGCATTTATTTAGTGTTGGTCTTCAGGAGTTCACATGTGGGGAGATGATAGTTATTTAAATAGCAACCCAGTGTTTATTTCAAGTCTATTATGACTTTGCTTTGGACTTAATTGTTTGTTTTTATAGAGATTTAGTACAAAAGCTTCATTGGTGTTTTGGTGAGGTGCATAAAATATAATATTGATTATCCGAGGACAGGGAAGGCTTGCTGCTTATTCAGACCAGAATCTTGGAAGAGTTGAATCTTAGTGGAGTCAACACAATCTCAAATTTGGTCTCAGTTTGGCTAATTATTTAATTTTCCATTCATTAATTCAATAGCTAATTGATGTATTCATTGTTATCCAACCATCCATCCATTCATCCAAACATTAATTCACTCAATAAACATCTGTTAAATATACTTTCACATCAAAATATGAAAATTGTTTGATAAATGGTGAATTCCTTGGCCTATCACAGATCTGCTGAATTTAATGTATCTAAATTTTTAATAAACTTTTGGGTTAATCAATATGTGCAGCAACATTTCTTATGTTCTCTCTTACATAGATATGTTTTGTGCGCATGCTTAATGTCAGTCACTGAAATGGGTATTGAACACTGGAGGCACAATTGTGAATGAGACAGGCACTTCTGACCCTAAGATATTAAATGCCTCTGGTTAAACATCAGTGCAGTGATGTATTAGTTAGGATTCTCTAGAGAAACAGAATCAACAGGGAACACTTGCAAATATAAAATTTATAAATGTGTCTCATGTAACTGTGGGAACACTGAGTACAAAATCCACAGGGCAGGCTGTGAAGCTGACAATTCTGATAGAGGGTCTCGATGAATTCCACAGGAGAGGCTCAGCAGCTGAAGCAGAAAGAGAGCCTGTCTCTTTTGAATCCTCCTTAAAAAGGCTTCCAGTGACTAGACTGAGCATCACTCATTGCAGAAGATACTCCTCTTGGCTGATTACAAATGGCATCAGCTATGGATGCAGCTGACATGATCATGATTTAATTGTATGAAATGTCCTCATAGTAACAGACAGACCAGCACTTGCCCAAACAGACAAACAGGTACCACCACCTGGCCAAGTTGGCACATGAACCTGCCCATAACATCCTCCATTTCATCTCTTTACTTCACCTCACAGGATGCATCTGGCTCTGAAGGCCTATCAGGAACTCCTGGCTACTGAATCCTGAGATTCTGAAGTAGAGTAAAAGTCAAGAGACACTTCCCCAGGAATGCATTGTTTAAGTGAGATTTAGACACGTGAAAAAGGATTAACCAGGTTACCTGGTTCTATGATGGTATGCTGGATGTGGGATGCATAATGGAAGTAAAGTATGACTTAGACCTGGCAGTTCACAGTCTGTTCTAGTTGACGAGCTGCCAGAATGCAATATACCAGAAATGGAAAGGCTTTTAAAGGGGGGAATTTAATAAGTTACAAGTTTATAGTTCTATGGCCATTAAAATGTCCCAATTAAAGCAAATCTATAAAAGTGTTCAAATTAAGGCACCATCAAGAGGTTACCTTCACTCAAGAAAAGCTGATGAAGTTCAGGGTTTCTCTCTCAACTGGAAAGGCACATGGTGAACACAGTGATGTCAGCTAGCTTTCTCTCCAGTCTTCCCATTCCATGTAGCTCTCCAGGGGGGCATTTTCCTTCTTCATCTCCAAAGGTCTCTGGCCTCATGGGCTCTCTGCCTCTTGTCACATTTTCATTCTAAATGGAACTCTCTCCAAAATGCTTTCTCTTTTAAAGGATTCCAGTAAACTAATCAAGACCCATCTGGAATGGGTGGAGTCACATCTCCCTCTAATCCAAGGTTAATACCCACAATTGGGTAAGATACATCTCCATGGATATAATCTAATCAAATTTTCCAACCTACATTATTGAATAAGGATTAAAAGAAACTGTTACGCCCACAAGATTGGATCAGGATTAAAACATAGTTTTTCTAGGATATATAAATCCTTTCAAACCAGCACACAGTCTAACATGGGAGACTAATAAAATGAGAAATAATCATGTTACAGCCATAAGTGCTAAATTACAATTAATTGAGCAGGTTCTATGTTCAAAGTTGGATTCGCCATTGAGAAAGTTACTTAATCTCTTCTTACCTCAGTTTTCTTATGTTTAATAAATGTTCACTATTTCTCCATCACACAGTTGCTCTGACAGTTGAACTGTATCATCATATGAAACAAATACTGGAGGAGCACAGAGGCCGCTGGTGGTCTTGGGGACAGTTTCACTGAGGGCCTAGGATTGATGCAGCAGAGCCTTCCTCCCATATGCCAGTGGGGCCACACCTGAAGGTGATGGAGTCGCACCTGAAGGAGGTGGGGCCACAGCTGAAGGTGGTGGAGTCATACCTGAAGGAGCTGGGGCCGCAGATGGAGGAGGTGTAGTCTCACCTGAAGGAAGGAGGTGGGGCTGCAGCTGAAGGAGGTGGGGCCGCAGCTGAAGGAGGTGGAGTTGCACCTGAAGAAGGTAGGGCTGTAGCTGGAAGAGATAGAGTCACACCTGAAGGAGGTGGGGCTGCACCTGAAGGAGGTGGGGTCGCAGCTGGAGGAGGTGGGACCACAGCTGGAGGAGGTGTAGCTTAGAGGCCATGGTGCTCCATGATGGTGAACTTGGAAGCATCAGATGGTGGCAAAGCAAAGCCAGGCTGGGGCTGTGTGATTGCTGAGGCTCATGCCCAAGACACTCATGAGGAGTCTTCGGGGGTGGACTCGGAGATGGAGGAGATGCACCTTGCAGTGATTGTCATCATGACCTGCCTTACCTCCCAGCCTGGAGTGGCCTGGGACACCGACGAGGGTGTTCGTGCCATAACTGTACTGACAGGGCGGTGGGACAGTGGGCACGAATCATAATTTAAACTTGCCCCTGAATGTGCGTGCTTTAATATTGGGCTGGCGAGAAAGTTCAAAAACAAAAATCAAAGCAATTTGTCACTGAGCACAGAGATTTGAAATGTATACTTGGTCATGATTTCATCCTAAATAATTTTTAAAGATTTGAAAAAAAAATGTTGTCTTCAGCAACTTACCTGAAAGACTGGCTTTTTCTTATCTGATGTTTGCATTTGCAAATCGTTGCAGCCTTCACTTAACCTCCCTGACTCCTGACAGCCTCCTCTTTCTTCCATTCCCCCGTCTTCTTTCACTCTCTCTAGTCTTATCTTTTCCTTTCTCCACCCAGGAACGGGACAGGAGCCTTTTCTGCAGCCCTTTAGTAATGGCTCAGCTTGGCTCACCTTCCCATAGGCTTGGAAGAGCGACATGGCATCCACTTTCCACTGTGGAGAGAGACTTCTTTCTCCACCTGAAGTAGTTGGTTTTTGTTTCTCTTTTGAGTGGTAGAAAGTCAAAACACGTTCACCACAATTACTAGAGGAAGCCGCCTGTGACAAGATCTCGTGTTCAGATTCCTAAAAGTCACAACTTTTAACCAGAACACACACTAGTGCATCAGGGGTAAACATTTAATATTTGTCTGTGTATCAGATACAGAGGTGTGCTGAGCAGGGGACCAGAGAGAGCCCACGGTGTTCCTGCGTAGGAGCACAGAGGCTACTGGTGGGGGAGAAAAGGGCCTGGGCAGCCGACACACCATAACACAAGTGAGAAGACCCAGGCGTGAGTGTGAGTGTAGGAGTGTGTGTGTGTACACATGTGCATGGGTCTGTGTGGGGGTGATGTTCTGTGGGTTTACGTGTGTGTGTGTGCATATGCATGCGCTATTTTTCCATTACGTGTTAGTTGCATTTACCAGTAAAACCACCTAGGCCTGGAGATTTCTTTTTGGAAGGTTTTCTATTATTAATTCCATTTCTGTAATAGACATAAGATTATTCACATAAACTACCTATTTCTTGAGCGAGTTTTGGTAGTTTGTGTCTTTGAAGTTGGTCAATTTCATCTAAGTTATTGAAATAATCTGTGTAGAGTTGCTTTAGTTTTTCCTTATTGTTCTCTTACCATCTGTTGGTGATTTTCTTCTTCTGCATTCCTGAATTGTGATTTATATTTTCTTTCTTTTTGTCAATTTGGCCATAGGTTTATCTAGTTTACTGATCTTACTTTGTAGACCCTATTTTTGCTCACTTTGGTTTTTCTCTATTGATAGTCGGTTTCCAATTTCATTGAGTTTTGTCCGATTTTTATTATTTTTCTATCTTTGTATTTAAATTGCTCTCATTTGAAGTTTCTTGAAGTGAAAATTCAGCTTTACAATTTGAGATTTTTTTTTGCTATAAATATACCTTGGTTTAGTTGTATCCCACAAAGTTTGATGTAGTACATTTGATTTTCATTCTATTCAAAATGTGTCCTGATTTCCTTGAAACATATTTATTGACTTAGAAGATATTTAGAAGTGTGTGTTCAGTTTCCAAAAATTGGGGAGATTTTCCAGCTATATTTCTGTTATTGATCTTTAGTTTATTCCATTATGCTCGGAGAAAATACTTCATGAATTATATTCTTTGCTTTAATTCTATTTTTTTAAAAATATGAGCATATGTTTTGTAGTTTAGGATAGGGTCTGATTGTAAAGCTGATTGCATTTTCAAAGTTGGTGGAAGGTCCTGTAATATCAATTAGATCAATTTGATTGATACCATTAAGAGATTCTGTATCCTTGACGGCTTTCTATCTTCCTTTCCTATCATTTACAGGGAGAGAGGTGTGCCAGTCTCAGCACCGGGTTAACACTTAAGCAAGATAAACTGTTGATTAGGATGTTTAGGGGAAGGAGGCAGTATAGAGTTCACGCATTCGTTGCCATCCCTGAGTTTATTCCACTTCTCTGTAGTTATATTTATCTGCCCCCTTCAACTTTAAGCTGATTATTAAAAACATTTTCTTTGGCATAGTGAGTGACCAAAGTTTAAAAATGGTTCTAAAGTGTCATCAGATATTACATTTGTTTCCAGTTTATCACTGGCGAATTTCACTTCCATGAGCATAAACACAACTGCCTGCCAGGGTCTGGTTAGCATTTAACTCATCAGTTGATTTATTTAAAGAACATTTGCACTTTTATGTTTTTTAGTTTTTATTTTTCCCTATGGAAGGTCTTAGAGGCACCATTTTTGAGCTGAGCTTAAGGCATCATTTATCCATAATCTGGCCCTAATAAGACTCTAATTATAATTATAGATTTGCTCATTTCTGCTTTCACTTCTATCAGCATTTGCTCCGTGTATTTTTAGCTCTGGTGTTAGATTCATCCAAATTTAGGATTCCTTCATAATTTTGATGAATTGACTATTTTGTCATTATGTAATATCTTTTTCATCCCTGGAAAATGTCCTTGTTCTGTAATCTATTTTGTCTGATACTAATATAGTCACTGCAGTTCTTTTTTCTTTTTAAATACATGTTGGGTGGCATTTTTTCCCCCATTTTTTAACTTGTGACTTACTGTATTTTTATATTTGAAGAGACATTTTGTAGACAGCATGTGGTCAGGTCTTTCTTTTTTTCATAATCTGATCTGGCAATCTGTTAATTGTTGTGTGCAGACAACTTGCATCTGATGTAATTAGCAATATGGGTGGATTTGTCCACTATTAATTTACTTTTCTGTTTGTCCTCTCTGGTTTTTGTTCTCTCACTCTTCCTTCACTTACTTATTTTGTATTCTTTGACTACATTTTCACATTCCATTTTAATTAATCCATTAGCTTTTAGGCTATAACTCTTAGTATTATTACATTTTTAGTATTGCTCTAAGGATTACAATATACATACTTATCTTTTCAATTTACTTAGAGTTAGTTTTTTAGCATTTTAAGTAAAGTAGGTACCTTTACTCTCAACCTTTAGATGACGTGTTTCATACGTGTTAAATCCATGGGCGTTGAAAGGAGACTAAAGAGGATAAGGGCAGCCTCTCGCTGCCCTGGCTGGTCTCCTGCTGCCCTGGCCACACCTGCCTCTGCCCATCACTCAGGACACGCCATCGCCCAGGTGTACTGTTCAGATGCTCTGTTGTCATTAAGATGCTGGTGTCATTAGAACATCATGAGCAAGTGAAGGCTCTACATCATGCTAGGGCCTCAGAAGACCCATCCCCAGTGGGAGTGTCTGAGATGGAATTTGTCAGGGCTTCAAGGTATCAGACACATGGCTGGTGTGCAGATGGCAGCTCCATTCCCAACCGGGCATTGCAGTGTAAGTCGGGGGTGCAGGCAGAGTGCTTGCAGTCCTCCCTGGGACCAGGGCTGGTCGCTGGGGAAAGTGTGGTTATGTATTCATGGGGATCAGAGGTGAGACTCCTCAGTGCCTGCATGAGCACCAGCCCTGCCAAGCAGAATTCTCCCTGGGAATCACTTGATCATCTGCTAGGCCTTGTGTCACAGGACTCGTGCCTCGGCCCTGACGGGTCCATGAATCTAAATGCATGTGAAAACAAAACAAAACAATACATATGCTAGAGCTAAGGTGGGGGCAGGGGGCGGTCCAGGTAGAGGCTCCCTGAGAGAACACTGCTCCATTTGGGATGATGAGCTTGATTTGGAAGGTTTTGAATGTACAACCCCAAAGAGGTGGCAGACAAGGCAGGGGCAATAGAGAATCCGAAAGAACAGTTGGAGAAGGAGGTTGGATGCAGAGCTCAGGCTTAGAAGTCAGGCTGCCATCAGCGCACGCCCTGACTCTGCACCTCCTGGCAGGGAAACCATGGACACGTTGCTAATGTTTCTAAGCATCTCTTTCCTTGTTTGTAAGACTTGGATGATAATAATTAATATCTGACATAGAGTGGTGCCAATAGAATAGAGAGTGAGATGTGATCCTCTGCCAACCTCTGGTGAATGATCAGATGTCTGGAACCACTAAGAGCCCTCCAGTTGCTATGGTATTGACAAAGGCAGCATTTCGTGTGTCCCTGAGGCCAGCTGGGGGCTGAGATGGGGGTCTTTACTGTTACTCCTTTTCTGGTATTTTTATACCAGTTGTTCAAAAACTATAGAATCTGAAATGGGCTGACCTGAATCCTAGCCTCGAGGCATTAAAGCAGGTCACTGTGCCATCTTGGCATTGGGGAGGTAAGAGGAACAGAATTTACTTCTATCCTTATCTCCTTATGCAGCAGGGACCAGTGAGGAAGAGACTGCAGGTTGAACTCTCAAAGTCCTTGGAGATGGTAGGCACAAACCTTCTTACTGCCCTCCAGTGCCTTCCACTGATGTAGCCTAATCTCCAAGCCTTTCAGCTGCACATGCCCACAATATGATCCAAACGTATCTTTTAGCATCATTTAAAGTTACTCTCTGTACTTTGATACACGTGCCCTAGCCTAGTGATTTTCAACCCGTGTGGTTGTGGACTTCCTTGGTCAATAAAACCTCACTTGGAAAGCTCACTACTGAAAACTGATAAAAGTAACAAATGTTCTAATATCAAAGGGTTGGCCTTCTGCAAGGGCTGCCACCTGTACACCCACCCCAAACAATACTGAAGTTTGCAGAGGCTAAGGTGAAGCCTTCAGGATTTACTTCTTCAGTTATCCCCCAGTGCACTGGGCATATAAGTCAATTCTTGTTCCTTGCTGGTGCCCTTTCTCCCCATCTTCTTCATTTGTGGAGGAGATGAACGAGTCCTGTTCAAGCCTTAATGCCAATCTTCAGTGTCACCTCGCTCCGTGTTTCTCACTGAAACCCAGACCCAACCCCACATTCGCAATGCCCTTATCTGAGTTCCAGAAGCTTCATCCGCTTTTACTCAATTAAATCTCTCTATCTATTTCATGCTGTGAGTTTCTCAAGGACACAGATTATGGGCTTTGATCTTTCTACCTCTGGACCAGTGCTAGACAACATACATAATGCTCAATCTTTTTTGGATATTGATAAAATATACTAAAATATTGCTAAAACTTATCATATTACCAAGGACAAAACAAGGGTTGCCACTAACGTAATAAAATGAAGTAGGCTGCTTTAGCACCTTAAATGATGGAATGGTTATGTATTTTGAGTACTCATATGCAGCTGTTGCCATAGATGGCTGGTCATGGTGACTAATTAGCCAGGAATGTTTTCTAAACCCTTTTGAAAAACATTTCTGTTACAATAAACATCTAACTTCTGATTCAACTAGTACTTTTTTTTTCTTATTTCTCTTTGGAAATACTCAAATGCTGCATGATGTCTTGCATCAAAAGATAAAATGTAACAGGATGCACCAGGTTGTGCATTTGTCCTTGGCCTGTGGAATAGAGCCCTCCATCACCTTGATCGTGGGAAAGCAAAAGCAAAATGCATGCTCCATGGAGGGCTAATCAGTGTCCTTCCTGGGAGAAAGAAAGTCTCTTTGATTCTGCATCACAAATCATGAGGATCTTGGGGCTGCTGGTGAGGATATTTTTTACCTTTGGAAAGGGCCAGCCTGATGACAGAGCCTGTACGGCATGATGCAGAGCAGAGACAGAGAGGAAAATTGAAAGCTAAAGCTAAATTTAAAGCCTCATTTCGGCTTCTGAATCCAGCCATGACTGGTTTGGGTTCCAATCTTGCACTTCACAGTTAGGGGAACCAAAATAGCCCCATTTTATGAGTTAGAGTTGGGATTCTGCCATTTGCAAGGATAGAATACCAATAAGATACTTAGCTTTCAGGGTTGTTTTAAGGATTAGAGGTAGAATGTGAGAAGCTCATGGCACATAGTAATCACTCAAAAAATGGCAGGTCATTTTATTGTTTCTTTAGATAAATGAAGTGAAGTGCTAACTTGACCAATTTGCCTTGGACTAACCTTGAAAGTTTTCTCCCCTATTGGTTAACATTATTAATCCTCAAAACAGATTGAGATGGCTCTATTTTAGCAGATTACTCAGTTATTGAGATGTATTTTGTTATTTTCAGGCTTAAATATGTTGAAAAGAACTCTTAAATACTGTGATATTTCCAATTTCTAGTCACACGTCATTATACTCATTTAAACTATTTCCCTTAAATGGAAGCAGCAGGGTTAGGAAATTCGTAATAGCTCTAATTAGGCTTTTGTTTATAATCCTCTTAAACTTCTTTGATGAGGAAAGTGAAGAAGAACTTGTATTTATTGAGTGCAAATCATGTCTCAGGAAATTTATTAAGTATTAATAAATGTTTTACCTCATTTGAGTCTCCCTTCAAATATCTAAAATTGAGCTTTTAATACTGGAGAGGAAACTGAGGCTGGAAGATTTAAAATACCTTGCCTAAGTGAATACAAATAAATAGAGATGGACTCAATATTTCCATCTAATTACCTCTTGCCAGCAAAGCTTATGTGCCTTCTAACATGCCAAACTATTCCTCTGAAGAATAAAAGGTGAGGCATCTGCTGGGAAATTAAGGAGCAATGATGTTCTTCCAAAACAGAATTTTGGAAACAAAATCCAGCTCCTATATGGATATCTAAAACAAATTTGCCCTGGCATCCTGTCATTTAGCTAAACTGCTCCCTCCCGCAGTCTCTGTTGCAGCCACTACATCCACCTGGATAGCTGCCCCAGAGCCCTTCTTGGGCACCCTGCTACATTCCCACCTCAGCTCAAATGTCCTCTGCTCTGATGTTTTGTTTTGCTTGTTCATTTATTTTTCCATCTTCCCATTCACTAAAAGTCGTATATCCATGACAGAAAGAGACTTTTGTATCTTCCTTCTCAATCTCCAATTCTTTGAACAGTGCTTGGCACATGGTATGAAGATAATAAACAATTATTGCATATCAAATGAACCAGTTTGTTGCAAGAACTACATGAGGCAAAGTTCAGAGCAGACATTTTATTCCCCTCGCTGGTGTGTGGCCAGTGGGGATAGATGCCCATGGTGCGTCATCCTTTTGCCCTTGCTTGGCCATCCCTGTGGGGTTTGTGGGAGCAGCTGAGCCAAGGGGAGCTCACAGATTCCCACTAACCATGGGGTCTTAAAGAGTCATGGCCAGCCCGGAAGTCCTTGGGGAGGATGTGCAAGCACAGGCCATTTGGAACACCCCAAATCAAGTTGGGTTGTCAGGGCCCCCAGGACTGCCTGGGGGTGGCTGGTGGGCTGGCCCGGGCCAGGCAGCTGAATCATGCATGCTGGCCAGGCTGCACACCATCCAAGGCAGCTCCCAGCAGGGAGAAAGGATGAGCCATCCCAGCCAGTGTGGGAGAGGAGATGGGTCACAGTCAGGGAGAACGTGGGGAAGGGCAAGAGGCCATGAGGGTGGAGGAGGACCCCTGGATCAGGAGGCTGCCCAGCACCATGGTCTATGGGGAAGGCTGCCCAGCACACCTCATCTATGGGGCAGGCTGCCCAGTACCTTCATCTATGGGTGCCCAGTACCATGTTATAGGGCAAGCTGCCCAGCACCCCTCATCTATGGAGAAGCACATTGGGTAGGCACAGGGCATCCTGGATGATAGCCTAGGCTGTGGCCTGATATGTTCACTGCGGAGGATGGCTGGTACAGGGTAGAGGTCAAGGAATAGGGCCAGGGGGTCCTGACCTTCAACTACAACTGCATTGCCATGGCAGAGAAAGGGCACTGGGCTGGGAGTCTGCCATGGATGCTCATGGACAAAGCCTGCAGCTCTCTGGGCCTCAGTCTCTTCTTTTGTTGAACTGAGAGTCACCATCTCCTCTTTGTCCATTTCTGGAATTACTGTCAAACTTCCATAACTTAACAGATGTCAAGCATGTGTATATATTTTTGATTGTCTTCAATATTGAGAAGACAATGTCTGCCTTTTTTTGGACCTCCTGGAAAGAAGCAATTTATCTGAGTAGTGGGAAGATGTATTAGTCAGGGATCTCTAGAGAAACAGAATCAACAGGGGAGATCTGGAAATATGAGATTGATGAAGGCATCTCACGCAACCGTGGGAATGGAAGAGTCCACAATCCACAGGGCAGGCTGTGAAGCTGGTGGCTCTGATGTAAGGTCTGGGTGAGCTCCACAGGACAGTCTCACTGGTTGAAGAAATAGTGAATGAATCTCTCCTCTTCCTTAAAAGTCTTCAATTGATTGGATTGTCTCCTTGTGGGAAACATGCCCTAATTGATCACAGATATGATCAACCACAGACTGATCTGATGATTTAATACACCAGCTTCCAGTTTATTAACCTGCCATGAAATATCCTTGCAGCAATGGTCAGTCCAGTGCTTGCTTTACCAGACACCTGGGCACCATCAGCTGGCCAAGTTGACACCAGAACCTAACCATCACACTTGGAGAGAGAGAAACTGAACTTGTCACACCCACTAGTCTTTCTTTCCAAGATCCATGGTAGGTGTGCATTGAATTCTGGATTGGAAAGTGTAATTCGAGGATGGGAAATAGAAGTTCTGGATCTGGCTGTATAGCCAAGAATTGGCCCTTTAATTCACCTTTTGACAGAAATAAAGCTGACCATGTGATCCCTGTCTGCTTTTGAGTGTATTTTTATTTATGAACATAGAAACCATAAAGGAAAGAGGGATAATTGGGTGACCCTCACCACGTACCTGTCCCCTGCTGCAAATTGTTGCTGCTCTCCCCCTGGGGTCTTTGTAAATGCTGCTTCCTTGAGAGACCTCTTTCCTTTGTCTGATTGGATTGTCCCCATTCCCTTGGCTGGAGCTGTGCGTGACCTTCATCAAGTACCCACAGGGTTCATCTGGGCTCTCCTGCCCCTCTGCACCTGCCCCCTCAAGCCCTTCCCACACCAGCTCCCCTCAGGCCTGTGAACCTCCTGGGAACAAGGACTATATCTTGTCCTCCTTGGCATCTCCAACTCAGCACCTGCTTGCCACTCAGTCTGCCTCAGCTGGCAGTGCACATTAACAACTTAATAAAACCACCAATGACACTTAAATATTAGGTTCCTGTATATGCATGATACTTTAAAGTTCCATAGTCATTGTCTGACAGTGTATTGGGTTACATGTTGAGGATAGAGTGAATGGCTCCTGCCATCATTGAACTTATAACCTAATGAGGGAGAAAGAGTGTGATCAAATGACACGTATAAATGTGAAATTACATTTTTGTTAAATGCTACCAAGATGATGTATGTGGTTCTATTTGCATATATCAATAGTCCCATGATATATCATTTATCCCCATTTGATAGAGCAATACATTAATGTTAATGGAATTCAGATATGTTGTCTAGGATAATACAACTTAGAAGTGTTAGATACTGTATTCAAATTTCATATTTTTCTCAGTACATTTTTGTTTTCTTCTATTGCTTCTTGTTCTCCCAAACTTGCTGGTGTTTCTTTTGGAACAGACTGTTATGGATTGAATCATGTCCCCCAAAATACACGATTGCTCCCTTATAATACGTTAATTCCTTTGTGAATTTTTGTTTGTAAAAATTGAAAATCCTATTAGTTAAGACAAACCCAAACTGAATCAGGGTGCACTTTAGTCAAATACAACTGGGGACCATGTACTCAGAGGACATTTGAACAAAGATGGAGAGACAGATGACAGAGGAAGACGTACATGTTGAAGAGGCTAAGATGGGGTTATGGGCTACCTGCAAGCCACCACCAGAATTCTGTGGTGACAGACCTCAGAGAAATCAAATCCTGCTGATATCTTAATTTTGGATTTCTAGCTTCCAAAATTATGAGACCACAAATTCCTATTGTTTATTCCAACCAGTCTGTGGTATTTGTCACAGAAACCCCAACAAACTAAGACACTATTCAACAGTAATTCCTTGTGTGTGTCCTTTTAAATTCTTTTTTCTTTATTTAGTAATTCTTTGTTTAATTTCATGTTGACCTGTTTTTCCCAAGTTGGCACAAGAGAATGAATTTGCAAAGAGCAACAAGGGGAGGTGTTCTGAGTGCCACACTGAGTTCTGCTTGCTCTTTCACCCCTCTAATTTGGGATGGAGCAGAGCATGTGAGCTTAGTCTGCAAGTCCTTGCTCACTGTGGTGGAGAAAAGGGGCCTCCAGGATCGGAGATGAGGAACCCCTCACCTCTCTCCTCAGGAAGACTGCTTCTCCTCACTCTTCTGTACCAAGGTGTCCAACACAGCCCAGAACATCTTTCCATCTAGAGAGAACTCCATGCATCTTACAGTCTGCTGAAGTCTTCCCACACTGGGATCTTCAGTTCTAGTGCTATCTAAGATACTGTCAAGAGATTTTCCGAAAATAGTGGTGGAGGTTATTTTGCTATGCTTGTCTTCTCTCACTTTCCCATCCCTAATTGCATGTTTGAGAGAGTGTGGTCCATTTCATTACTCACTTGAAAATTAAAGAGCTCTTTTTTATCCAGGAATTTTTAAACTATTGGCAATAAACTAAACGCCAAGCACTGTTGTAGACTCCAGAAAGGAGATGCCTATAAAATTTAATCCACCCCCCTCCCTGTTCTCCTGAGGCATTTCTAATCGAGGGTTTCCCCGATCCCTTTCTCAGTGAAGGCTCCACACCCTCCCTGAAGTTCTGGCCTTTCTCAGAATTCCAGATGCACACGGTTAACTGAGAACTGAACATTTCTCTCTAGATGTCAACTAAGCATCTCAAACTAAACATGTCCAGATGAAATGTGTCATCGTGCCCTGGAAACCCTCTCCTCTGTAGTGCTCTCTCAGGACATGGCACACACCAGCCACTCTGCTGCCCTGGACCTCCTCCTGTCTCTCAACACCCTTCCCATGTTTTAATTAGTTACCAAGTTCAACCTCTTAACAAATCCAATTCTCTTTCTTGTGTCTTTACTTTCTCTGCCTTGGCCAATCTTGCCCTCCTGAGTTACTGCAAAAATCTGCTAATTAGTCATCAAAAATCTTCCTACAAAGAAAAGCCCAGGGCCAGATGGCTTCACAGGGGAATTTTATCAAATATTCCAAAAAGAACTAACACCAATCCTGCCCAAACTTTTCCAAAAAATTGAAGAAAAAGAAATACTACTTAACTCATTTTATGAAGCAAAAATATCATTTTAATACCAAAACTGGATAAAGATGCTATAAGAAAGGAAAACTACAGGCCAACTTCCCTAATGAACATAGATGAAAAAATTCTCAACAAAATACTAGCAAATTGAATCCAACAACACATTAAAAGAATTAAGCACATGACAAAGTGGGATTTATACCAGGATGGTTCAACACAAGAAAATCAATTAATGTAATAGGGCACATTAACAAATCGAAAGGGAAAAAATCACATGATCATCTTGATTGATGCTGAAAAAGCATTCAATAGAATTCAACATCCTTTTCTGATAAAAACACTTCAAAGGATAGGAATCAATGTAAGTTCCTCAATATGATAAAGGGCATCTATGAAAAACCAATGGCCAGTATCGTACTCAATGGAGAGAGACTGAAAGCCTTCCCCCTAAGATCAGAAATGAAACAAAGATGCCCACTGTCACCACTACTATTCAACATTCTGCTAGAAGTTCTAGCTAGAGCAATCAGGCAGGACAAACAAATAAAAGCCATCCAAATTGGAAAAGAAGAAGTAAAACTTTCATTATTTGCAGATGACATGATACTAGGGAAATCCTGAAAAACGTACAATAAAGTTACTTGAGCTAATAAACAAATTCAGCAACGTGGAAGGATATAAAATTAATGTGCAAAAATCAGTTTATGTTTCTATACACAAGCAAATGAACTTAACTAGGGATGAAAAGGACTTGTACACAGAAAACTACATAACATTGCTAAAAGAAATCAAAGAAGATCAAAATAGGTGGAAAGATGTTCCCTGCTCCTGGATGGGAAGGTTAAATATAGTTATGATGTCAATTCTACCCAAACTGATTTACAACTTCAATGCAGTACCAGTGAAAATTCTGACAACTTATTTTGAAAACTTGGAAAATCTAGTTACCAAATTCATCTGGAAGGGAAAGAGACCCAGAATAGCTAAAAGCATCCTAAAAAAGAACAAAGTAGGAGGATTAACACTTCCTGACTTTAAAACTTATTATAAAGCCACTTATTATAAAGTGGTCAAAACAGCATGGTTCTGGCACAAAGATAGAAGTACTGACCAGTGGAATTGAATCGAGAGTGCAGAAATAGACCATCAAATCTGTGGCCAACTGATTTTTGACAAGGCCCCCAAATCCTATGAACTGGGACAAAATAATCTTTTCAATAAATGGGCATGGGAGAACTGGATATCAATACCCAAAAAATGAAAGAGGACCCTCACCTTACATCCTGTACAAAGATTAAATAAAGTGGATATCAATACCCAAAGAATGAAAGAGGACCCTCACCTTGCATCCTATACAAAGATTAAATAAAGTGGATCAAACACCTAACTAGTACCATTAGGTTTCTAGAAGAAAATGTAGGGAAACATCTTCTACCTAGTAATAGGAGGTAGTTTTCTAAACTTTACACCCAAAGCACAAGTAAGAAAAGAAAAAAGAGATAAATGGGAACTCCTCAAAATCAAATGCCTCTGTACCTCAAAAGACTGTTGAAAAGGTGAAGAGGCAGCAACTCAATGGGAGAAAATATTTGGGAATCACACATTGGATCAAGATTTTATTTCCTGTATAAGAAAGAAATCATAGAACTCAACAACAAAAGAACAAACAGCTCAATTATAAAATGAGCTAAAGAAATGAATAGGCATTTTTCTGAAGGGTAAATACAGGTGGCTCAAAAGCACATGAAGAGAGGCTCATTTTCATTAGCTATAAGGGAAATGCAGATCAAAACTACAATAAGATACCACCACACACCTATAAGAATGGCTGCTATTAAACAAACAGGAAACTATAAATGTTGAAGAGGATGTAGAGAACTTGGGACACTTAAGCACTGCTGGTGGGAATGCATAATGGTGTAGCCACTAATGAAGACAGCTTGGCGGTTCCTTAGGAAACTAAATATTCAATTACCCTATGACCCAGCAATACCACTACTTGGTATAAACCCAGAAGAGCTGAAAGCAGTGACACAAACAGACATTTGCACACTGATGTTCATAGCAGCATTATTCACAATCACCCAAAGTGGAAACAATCCAAGTGCCCATCAACAGATGAGTAGCAAAATGTGATATATACATATGATGGAATATTATGCAGTAGTAAGACAAAATGAGGTCCTGAAGCACACGACAAAATGGATGAGCCTTGAGGGCATAATACTGAGTGAAATAAGCCAGACACAAAAGGATAGATACCATATGACTCCACTTTTATGACCATAAAATCAGAGGCTTACAATGTAGAATATAAGGAACTTAGAGATACATAGAAGCTAGAAATGGGTGAATAGTTAGCTAATGAGGTTGAACTCAAATGTAAGGGAATAGATAGAAGTGAAGGTGATTCTCTAGTGGGTCTTTAAGTAATATTACTGTATCGAAGGTGAACAAGATTGAAAGGGGTTGTATAGACCTATGTGTCCCACTAATTAACACTAGAAATATAAATTATTTCTTGCAAGAACTACTTCAAAAGTATGATTCATATATGAAGAATGTTTAAGTCCAGGGTACAGGGGGAAAACTGCTATTGCATACTATGGGTTATGTTTAAAAGGAAAACATCATTACCACAGCAACTGCAGAGGTAAATAATAGGGGCAGGGACAAGAGTTAAGAGGAGGTTTAGATTTCCTATTTGGTGAGGGTGTGTTTATTGGTTATTTTTATCTTGGGAACAATGAAATTATCTAAAATTGAGAGTGTTAATAGACTGGACTTTGAGCTTTATGCCTGGTGCCAAATGAATGCAGGTGGCTGAAGGATGCATTGACTGAAAAGTAGATTGGTGAACGATGGTGTATACATATGATCCAATACCGTGCTGCTACAAAAAGGAATGAAGTCATGGGTGGTGCGATGGTGGCTCAGTGGCAGAATTCTTGGCTGCCATACTGGAGACCCAGGTTCGATTCCTGCTGCCTGCTCATGCAACAGCAACAAAAAGGAATGAAGTCGTGAGGCATACAACAATATGAATGAACCTGTGGGACATTTGGTGAGGCAAAATAAGCCAGAAATGAAAGAAAAGTTATTGTACGGTCTCCTCTAGAAAATGCTTGTAAGAAAATAGACGCCTAGATTGTATGCTCTTAGAACAGACTCATTTAGTCCAGAGTGGTAATTATTATTTCTGAATTTGAAGAGGCTTTTTATATATCTATAACCTGGTATTTAGAGATAAGAACGAAGCCAGTCAGGTCGGGATTAAGGTAATCAGAACACAGGGATAAGGAAGACACTGTCTACATTTTAGAACCTTACCTACTCTTTGAGACCAAAGGAAGAAAGTTTTATTTTGTCTGGAACCTAAATTTTCTGTAGCACATTATCTAACTCAACTTGTCTGGATAGCTCATTGAACAATTGAAACACAGGGAGCTCAGTATAAAAATGAAGGCCTTTATTCCTGTACAGCTTAATGGAATGCCCGGATACATCCTAGAATATATTAAGCAGATAAGCAAAAAGTATCAGCAAAGTCCCTTAAAGAATGGGAGAAAAAGTATGGAACTATTAAACTTTACCTTCAGGGAATCCCATGATACTGTATCAAACATTAGGGACACCTAAATCAATAAGCCAAGATCTTGATATTGTGGCTTAATTTTGTGACACTTATTACTTTTTTGTATATTTGTTATTTTTCACAAACAAGAAAAAAAAGTTGATTGTGATGATAAAAAAAATATTACTCCTTCTAGCCTCCAATGTTCTGGAGCAGCTAGAAGGGAAAATCTGAGAGGATCATATGGTAATCCATGATAAACTCCGGGATCTGTCCTGTAACTGCTTGTTGAAGAGTGCTCTGAAAACTACTGCTTTTTTCTTTCTTTGCTTTGTACATATGTTATATTTTACCATAAAAATGTTTTAAAAATCTGCTAATTTCCTTGCCTCCAGTTTCAGCTCCTCCAACGATCTCTTGTGGCTTCTTGACTGATATTTTTTTAAAACGTAGGCCTGACCTTCGTGCCCCTGCACCAATGGCTTTAACGGCCATGGGATGAAAACTGAGCCTCCTGCATCAGAATAAAGCTTCCTTGGTGCTGCGGCACCTGCCGTCCAAGCTGGGGCCCTCTCGGCTCCCCCACCTGTGCTGTGCCCCTGGCCGAGTGAAGTGTCTGCATTGCTCTGAGCATGTTCCTGCCTGCATCAGGGATTCTCCACGGGTTCTTCCTCTGGGACTCCACTTCCTTCCACTTGTCTGCCTGGCAAATTCCCCACACCTGTCCAGCTCAGTAGAGCTCTCTTTCTCTCGGGGATCCTCCTGGAAGATCCCTCTCATATGCCCTGGCTTGAGGGGGTCTCTCCTTGGCCCTCCCTGAGACCCTGTGCGAACTTCTATCATAGCCTTATCACCCTCTTCCATAAATGCTAGTTTCCGTGTCTATAGCGCCCACAGGTTGTGCGCCACAGCTGGGAAGGAGTAGCAGCTGGGAAGGTTGTGTTTGAATGAAAGGGGGCTTAATAAAGCTGGGGGAGGGGCAGAATTATGAGCAAGACCTGAGTAGGAAGCGTCCCAATTTCAACGATTTCCACTGGCGCTCAGGTGGTTGCCATGGAGAGAGAAATCCCACCCTAGGGACGTGCATTAGTGGAGAGCCACGTTGCTCAAAGTGCTTGCCCAGCAGCTGTCCTCACAAGGCTAAGATGTGATTGCATGTTTGTGCTAGCATGTAAGGCAGCACACTGCCTCCTGAATGGAAAAAGTCTTGCTTTGCAAAAAACAAAGAGGAAAAAAAGTCAGCTGCGATGTGGCGTGCTCTGTGACCTGGTGATGGCATTCAGGCACAAGGCCGGTATCGCGTTCCAGAGTGGCAGTGCACAGCTATGCTCCAGCAAAATTCCTGGGAACACACTCTCCAAGAGGCAGCCGCCTGAACCTAGGAGAGCAGCAGACTCTTAGGGAGAGCCATGTGTCACCTGGGTTAACAGTTTGCCACAAAACGTAAGACTGACGTTTCTTTACTTTTTCTTCCCATGGCCCAAATTAATATCCACCTCGAGGCTTAAAAAGAAACAAGAAGATGCTGTGACTAAAAATGAAAACCCTGAAGGTTCCAGTAGCCTTGCCCTGCCCCCTCCCTCTCCCCCTCCCCGGCCGCCATGACCTTGACCAAATCACATCCTCTCCTCTCTACATTAAAGGAGCCGGTTAATCCCTGTCTTGTGTTCTCTCCTGGGCATTTGTGAAGATTAAATGTGATAATAGTGGGAAAAGTGTTTGGAGAACTGAAAATTGCTGTACAAATGGAAGGGATTAAGGGATTAGCTGTAGCCCAGTGGGGATTTTCTCTTATATAGGACACAACGCTGTAAGCATCAGCCGCACAGGCTGGCAGCGCACAGGACACACACCCAAACCACATCCTCACGTTCTCGCCTGCCTCCCAGTGGTTTCCTCAACCGTCCGTCTACCCCCCTCACCTCAATGCACATGTAGCTGTGTCCAATATCACTTTAGGGACATTGTATGATGTTAAAAGCTTCTCAGGCCCGAGGTCAACGTATGTGGTGATGAGTGTGTGAGGGTGTGTGTGTGTGAGAGAGAGAGAGACAGAGAGACAGAGATTGTTGTTTATTCCTTGGCTGTTTCGCTTGGTGAAAAATAGAACCCTAAAAAGGAAAGTCCAAGACAAGTAAGAGAAGTTGCTCTTAAATGCTTCTTTGTTGGGGGATTGCTTGTAAGCAGAAGGCCAATAGCACAATGTTCCTATCCTAAGTTAATTTGCCATATTATTTTTCTCTCTTTTAAAGAATTTTAAAAATTGCTTTTTTTTTTAACAATCCCCTCCACCTGAACGTCTTGCCAATGATCTCTCTTGAGAGAGGATTTTTGTCCTGCCACTTTCATTTTACGACTGCAGGAAGTGAGGGGACTTGTCTACTCAGCCGTTGAACTCAGATCAGTGCTGAATGCCTGCAATTCTGCCCCAGTGTTAGACAATGAGTGACAAGGGCAAAGGCGAGGCTAATGCCCTGCCCTGGTATATTTGCAGACGCTTTGAGATAACGTGGGAAATAGCGCTGGATTGGGATGCTGTGTCTGGCTGTCTCCTTTCCTAGAGGTGAGGCTCCTGAGGGCAGGAACTGCATCTCTGCAGCTTCGCGTGCCAGCTCCCTGCCTGCCATGCAAACATTCTTATTTATCACAGGACTGTATAAGCATTTTGATATCACACATGAGAAATGTATTTTTTGTAATAAATAAACAGTATTTATATAAATGCACACTCAATATGAATTTAGAGATCATTTTTATTTACTTACATATATATTTATGTATATATATCATTGCTTTTTTACAAAAAATATGCATTAGCTGAGAAAAAAATAAATTGAGAACAATGCAATTTCATTCTCACATGTTTTTAATTTAACTCCCATGCAGTAGACATGGAATGCTTTAAAAGCAGATCCTGGGTGAGAGCTTATTTTGTGACTCTACAACTTTAAATTCTATCTCCAAATCTTGGGCTGGACAATCTAGGAAGGCTGGAGGTGGAAGATGAGGGGGGAGGTAGAAAAACATTTCAGCCGCAGATGGGAAATAAACAAGTGAAGCGGTATCTTAGTAATGATATGAGTCTTCTAGGCAGTTGTCAGCCAAGAAAATTCTTCTTTTTTTTTTCCTTGAAAACCCTGGGAGTAAGATTCAACTCCCCCCACAATAGCTACACGGCATTTTACAGCACTCACAGGGTTCATTTCCATAATAGCTATTAGGGACACAAATAATTAAGACCTAGGTAGACTGTTTTGAGATTCTACATACTTAAGGCAAAATGCCTCCATAGTTTAAAGGCTACAGTTTGAGAAAATGCACCCTCAAAAGTCAGCATTTTGTTTAATGCTGCAACCAACTAATGAGCGGCTTAAACAATCAATGTATAAGTTTTGAACAGAGGCTCGCTCCTATTATCACTTAATGATGGCATGAGACCAACATTAAGGCAATTCTTGCATATTACTTTAAAAGAAAAACTTTACACTTAAAAATGTAAAATTAAAATGAAATTGAAGCCTATACATTTTATTACATAAAAGGTTTTGTACTCCTGAACATTTAAAATTCATATTCAGTAGTTACATAGTACATGGAAGACACTTATTAAATATTTATTGGATATATCAATCCATCACAAATTTGCCATTATTATAAATAAGCAGAATATAGCTCATCCTATAGAGTTGCTTCAGTTTTTATTTAAGTTCTTCTTCTCTTCTTAAATTTTCAAGTAGAGAGCAACTGAATGTAATTGAGCCAGTGCTGTTGGTATTTGTAATCCTGTACCTGAGATTATACAGAAGAATTGAGGAAGGAATTCTCAATTCTGCTAGGAATGTAGGGCCAATTTCTGAATTTGGCTCAGAAAACTGAGCTCAAGTTCCACCCCCTTAACAACTATGTTATATAGGTCACAGAATTAGATTACCTTTTATTTTCTTATCTGTGTCATAGATAAAATAATATCTTCACAAGGCTGTTGTGAGGATTAAATTAAAATTTTTTGTAAATTATTTGTCTAGTTCTCTATATGCTATAGAACGTTGCTTTAAAAGCACCATACAAATCAAATATTGTTGAGTATTTGATAGAATTTTCCTATGCCATTCCTATACATACTCTGAAACGTAGGCCTGCTTTGCCCGTATGAAAAAGAGGAAGCTAAGGATTAAAGTGGTTAAGTAATTTTTCCAAAACTATACAGCTACTAAGGGCAGAGTTAAGATTTGAACTCAAGCCTTTCCAGGCCGCAGGACATTTACAACTTTGCTGTACAGTTTATGGTTCCCACTTTCTCCGTCTTCCTAGGTGGTACAAAATCATCATATG
Source organism: Tamandua tetradactyla (assembly GCF_023851605.1). Classification (NCBI taxonomy): domain Eukaryota; kingdom Metazoa; phylum Chordata; class Mammalia; order Pilosa; family Myrmecophagidae; genus Tamandua; species Tamandua tetradactyla. The sequence goes on from NC_135332.1 coordinate 179,992,530, forward strand.
CAGCTCATCCCTAAAGGACAAATGCATGCTGCCTAAATTTGAGAGGACCAGCCCGAGAATGAGTCAGTTTTGGAAAGAAGCAAGTTTTCACCTCCCTGGGCTGTCTAGACCCACTGGAAGAGCTTGGCCAGAGGGAGGAGAGCTGTGCCCCGGGGGGCCTCCTGGAGAGAACCTTCTCTTCTGTTTTTGTTAGTGTCTTAATCAAGGCCACAGACACAGCCATGCCATTTATGCCTTTTGGGTCAAATAGAAGCACAAATACGAGAAGTCACAGATTATATGTCTAAAAAATTGTTCCTGATAGTTCTTCCTTGAAAATGTGCAGACTGCCATTCTGCACCTTCTCATAGTTAATTTGCTTAATTAATCAACAATCTTAGTCTAATCCATTTTTAGAAATGCATTGTCATTCTCCCTTATTATGGCTTGGTGGTTGGCATAGGCAATTAGGTACAATAATGATGTGTTGCAAGCATAAATTAGAAGCAGAATTGCATAAGTTGTATTTTTTCATGCTGTGCCATTGCTTCTACACCCAATAATTAAGATGGGGAGATGGGCCGCCAGAGGTGGCTTTGCAGAGGCCCTGTCTGCTCTGGCCCATTGTACCTGGGCTGCAGGCTCTCCTGGGGCTGAGGGAGGCAATCCAAGACAGCAAGTGGGATTTAAACTCCTATGCCAGGAGTGTGCTGAGTAAGTTTTAATAACAGATCTAAGAAATTTACTTTGTCCACAATTTACCATTTTTATTTTTTTAGCAATTGTTTACAACTTGGCTTTTGGCAAAATGTTTACAGGTATGAGCCCCTCTCCATGTGACCTGGGCATTCATGCCTGCTGTTCTGTATAAGGAAACTTCCCCACCTGCCCCACACAGAGAGGGGAAATGGAATCATACAACATCACAGACATATCAATTCAATATGGTGTTTAGTTGTTAGAATATAATACAGCTGCAAATATACTGTAGAATTACCAAGGCCTCCAGAATGAAAGTCACCTTTCACTCCCATTGGGATCATTGGGAGATCCCACCCAATGAACAGGACGTTATCAATGGAATCTGTTAATGTAATGTTCTGTGGGATATTCTGATGGTCCAGGTTCCTTTTAACTATTTTGTGACAGAAAGCAGGATTGTTAACATATCTCCATAACAATAATATTAGTTGTTAGTTTGTGGCTGCCCATTTCATGTGAAAGCAAACAATATCTTATCTGCTATTCTTATTGGGATCAAACACACACATGCACGTTTGCCAAGTCAATGACCCTGTGCCGTACACTGGGGGTCATATTAATCTAATCTAAAACCAGGGAAGCACATTGGCGACAACCAGAGGTAGCACTTACTGTTCTTGTAGTGGTCTGCAGTCACCCTCAAGGGGCCATACACTTTCTTCAGGGAGCAGATTGTGATAAATAAGAGAACTGAAGAGCCGGGACTCCTGCATCCTTTACAACGCTAAGCACAGCACTTTTCTCTGCTGGCCCCACTCCCTGAGATGCAATATTGTGTACATTTAACCATCTTTGAGGGTCAGGCACTTTGACTAAGTCCTAATATTGGCCCTCACCTTTGCACAGTTTTAGTTTGTTAAAACTGCTGGAAAACAATACATCAGAAATGGATTGGCTTTTATAAAGGGGGTTTATTAAATTTATAGTTCTTCAGAGGAAAGACAGCTAGCTTTCATCTGGGTTCTTCTGTAACATGGGAAGGCATATGGTGAAGCCTGCTGGCCTCCTTTCCTGGCTTCAGGTTTCAAACGGCTTTCCCTGAGGCATTTCCTCTCTGCATCTCCAAACATCTGGGTCCATGTCATCTCTGAGCACTTTCTCTCTCTTCTGACTTCCCCTTTTAATCCTCCAGCTGATTAAATTAAATGTCAGTCATTGAGGAAGGCATTCCCTTTAGCCAATCACAGATGCAATCAGCAAGAGATGGAATTCATGTGCTGATGATTTAAGTTCATAGCGACAGAACAGCTGGGCACCATCACCTGGCCAAGTTGACACCTGAATTCAAGTATCACAGTGTCCACCCCCTGTCAACTTGGCAGCTATATACGTCATACTTAATCTCTAAATACAAAACAATAACATGTATTTTTCACCTAATAATGCTTACCTTTCCTGCATACAGTATACAAAATCTTTCCATATATAATGTACATTCATTACATCACAATATCACAAAAGCCTTAAACCATTTCAGTAACAATACAAATACAATACCAACTCAAAATTAGTACAAAATTCCATCAAAGTCAGGTACAACAGGTATGGTCTGTCTTAAGGCAGAATTCTCTTCTGGCTGTAGATCTGTGAATTTAGAGCAGATTATCTGCTTCTGATATACAAAATAGGAACAAGCATAGGATAAATGATCCCATTGTCATAGGGAGAATTTGGAAGGAAAATGAGGGTCAACAGACCTAAACCTAAACAATTCTGAAAACCTGTAGGGCAAACTCTGCTAGCTTTCAAGGTCCGAGAGTCACTCATCCTCAGGGCTTTAGAGAGCAGCAGACCACCCTTTCCAAGGGCCTCCACAGTGGTTCTGCTCTCTCCAAACACTGGGGTGAGGATTGCAACTTTGGGGACTATTGGGGAGACCACCTTTTCTCGACCCCACCCTCCTCAAGCATCTGGGCGGCACCTGGATTCTCTGCCATCTTCAGGGCACACTCTCAAGTGCTTCAGAACAATGGGGTGGCAGCCAGGCTCCCTGCAATCCCCAGGGAACGTGCTCCACCCTCTCCAGGGCATGGAGCACCAGAACTCTTCCTGAGCATCGAAGTGGAAGGCCCACCCTCTGCCTCCAGGAAAAAACTACCTCATCCACATGTATGGCTGGGTCAGCTCTCCTGGCCTGAGATTTCCTGGCTTCAGGCCTTAGCTTCCATGTGATGGCTGACTGCTTCCATGTTTGGTTAAATCCTCTCATAGGACTCTGTTCTCTGGGGTCTCACTTTCTGGAGGCCCAGAATTTTCCAGAACATCATTTTCTGGTTTCTTTGTACCCAAAAGTTCAGTTCTCATCTTATCCTCTTCTCATCACATTTTACTATAAGCTACAAGGAGAAACCAGGCTGCATTTTCCACATTTAGTCTGGAAGTCTCCTCAGCTAAGTATCTCAGATCAACACATTCAAATTTGGCCTTCCATCCAGCACCTGGATTTAATTTTGCTAAATTCTCTGCCACCTTAAAACAAGTGTCACCTTCCTTTCAATTTGCAATAATACATTCCTCATTTCTGTCTAAAGCTTCAGTGGAGTATCTTTAGAGTTCATATTTCTACCAACAATCTTTTCAAAGCAATCCAGGCTTTCTTTTCCAAGCTACCCACAATTCTTCCAGAATCTCCCCCTTATCCATTTAAAAAGCTGTTTCAACATTTTTGTTACAAACAAATGCAGCAGCATACCATTTCTTTGGTATGAAAATTTGTCTTAGTTTGCTAAAGCTGTCAGAATGCAATCCACCAGATATAGACTGACTTTTATAGAGGAGATTTATTTACTTACAAATTTATAGTTCTTTGGAGAAAAGGCAGCTTGCTTTCCTCTGGGTTCTTCTGTCACATGGGAAGGTACACTGCAAATCTGCTGGTCCTCTCTCCTAGCTTCTGGTTTCAAATGGTTTTCCCCAGGGCATTTCCTCCCATTATCTCCAAATACTGGGGTCAATGACAGCTCTGAGCACTTTCTCTCTCTCTTCTAGCCTCTAATTTTAAGCCTAGCCTCTGATTAAATTAAATGCTACTCATTGTGGAAATCACTCCCCTTAGCTGGCCGCAGATGTAGTCTGCCATAGATGAAATTCATGTGCTGATGATTTAAGTTCACAGCCACAAAACTATGGTGCACCATCACCTGGCCAAGTTGGCGCCTGCACCTAACTATCACATCCACCTTCTGACTGGAGGGAATGAAGGATTCTTTGCATGCAGCTGTGAGGGGTTTTGACTTTAGTAGCTGGCTTTCAACTGGCCATGACTTGCCCTCAGTTCTTTATTATTTTTCTTTAAGGCTTCTGTGCTTTGCAATAGCATCTGATACCATTATCCTTAAAGCTACCATTTTCTATATATTTCAAATGTCTGAGAAATCACATGTACTAGTGAATGCCCTTTCTCCAGGACTCCCTTCTAACTGACTAGCTGTGGCTGTTTTCACAACTGGACACTTACTTCATGTTTCCCTGCACCATCAGCATGAGGTCTCACTGCCACCTGCTCAAAAATTCATGTTATCATCTGCTTCCTTGGGCCAACCTTGGTGTCAACCACTGATAGCCGAATTCCCTGAAAGATTTTCAATATAGGATGCAAAATATTAACTAGGGATTAAATTCTAAGAGTGGCAAAAGGAGGAAGCAGGACTGGGCATTGTTGGGGAAAATCCACTGTAATACAGGCCCAATAAATGAATTATGTTAATATCCCACCTTTTGCCATATCCTGAAGAGAGAAAGAGAGCAAAAAATCAGTGAGAAAATACCTGCCTTTGAAACATGACGTTGCGTAGTGACTAAGAGAATGAATGATATTATCTGGCCCAGGCAAGACCGCTTTGTGCCTCAGTTTCCTCTTTTTTAAGATGAGTCAATAACAGCCTCATAAAGTTGTTATAATGATTAAATATATGTATATACATATACGGGTGTGTGTATGTGGCTTAGCACAGTGCCCGATGATTAGATAAAAATATCTAATTATTAGATATTTATCACAATTATTTTGAGCCAGGCATGATGCTAGATACTTAGAAATATCTTATTTGCTCTAAAATGTTTTAAAATACATAGAACGGGAGAAAGTAAATACAACAGCTAACTGTGTAACCATTACCTACATTTACCAAAATGTTAACATTTTGTTTTAAACATTATACATATATGCATACGTTTTTTTAAAAAATAAATAATGTGAATGTTAAAGTCTAAGTACTGTACCCTATCTCATTCTTCTTATTTTATCACCACGGTAATTTTAATTCAGAAGTTCTTGTGACTCATTCTCACGATTTTTTTTCTGCTTTCACTGCAAATATATATAATTATAATAAGATGTATTGCTTTTCATATATAAACCTTTACTACATGGTATTATACCCTGTAATCTTGTTACTTGCACCTTCATTCAGACATTTGATTTCATGAGTTATTAATTCTTACATGCAAAACTGATTCCTTCATTTTAACTGATAAATATAGAATGTCACTTTTGGGTATGTCAGAATTGTATTCACGTGCTGCTTTGATTGCTGTTTAGGCATATCAATTTTTTGACAGCTACAAAGAATGCTTTATAGAATATCCTTGTTGTCTTCTTGTGTACCTGTATGGGAGTTTAATTCCAGTTTATTTCCCTGGAAATGAAGTTGCTGAATTGTACTTGATTAAATTTTGTAAAAATATCCTCCGAAGTTATTCCCCCATTTGCAAAATAGCTGAGCAGCCACTTCCCAGCAATGCTACTATCCCGGTTTTCCTTGATCAAAGTCAATACTTACTATTATTATTACATTAAAATTTTTTCTTACTTATTAGTAAGATAAAGCGTCTTCTCATTTTTACTGGCTATCCTAATTTTCTTGCTGGTAAATTGCTTGTTTATATTCTCTACTCATTTCCTAGTGAATGGTTTACTTTCTCTAATTGGTTTGTAGATTTCATAAATTCTTTATACTAATCCTTTATTGATTATAAATATTGTAAATAGCTGCACTCAGACTGTGACTTAACTTTAATTTTGACTATAATTTTGTTACTCAGAATTATTAAAATTTGATGTAGTTTACTTTATCAATTTTACTTTTGACTTTTATAGTATCCTCTTTCCCTTATTTCACCACAAATTCTACCCAGCACTGATGCCTAGAAAGATATTTTCTTACATTTAAAATAGTCAAAAATTGTCCCCCCTCCTTGGTAGCTCTATTTTGAAATAATTTTAGATTTACAAGAGAGTTCCAGAGACAACACCTTCATCAAGTGCCCCTATTGTTAGCATCTTACATTAAAGACGCATTTATCAAAACTAAGAAATTTACAATGGTACAATAATATTAATTCAACTACAGTCTTTATTCAAAGTTCCTCAGTTTCTCCACTAAAGCATTTTTTTCTATTCCAAGATCAAATAAAGAATACATTTATATCAAAATGTCTCCTTAAGGAATTTTTTAAACAAAATAACAATACTATTATCACAAATAAAAATGAACAATAATTACCTATCAAACATCTAGTCAGTGTTCAAATCCCACTGATTATCTCATAAGATATTTTAATGCTTATTTATTCAAATCAGATTCTAATTAATCCATCTCGTTGTCTCATTGGCCAATTGAATTATCTGTCTCAAGTATTTTAATTTGTAAGTTCTCCTTCCATTTCTTTTCTTCCCCTTTCAACTCATGTGTTGAAAAGAAACTCCTGGTCCTTTGCCCCATAGTGTGGATTTTATTGATTGCACTGCCATTTTTATTATTATTATGAAATGTAACATATATACAAAAAAGCAATACATTTCAAAGTACATTGTAACAAGCAGTTATAGAATAGATTTGAGAGTTTCGCATTGATTACAGTTTCACAATTTTAGGTTTTTCCTTCTTGCTGCTCCAAAGCACTGGAGATTAAAAGAAAGATTGATATAATGATTCAACAGTCATATTCAAAAGAAATATTGATATAATGATTCAGGTGTCATGTTCTTTAGAAAAAATTGTTTTTAACTACTTTGGTCTTTGTCCACTTACTATATTTATATCTATATCTATTTATCTGTATAGCTCTATCTCTATATCCAATCTGCACATATGTGCTGGTTTGAAAGGATGTATATACCCTAGAAAAGGCATGTTTTAATCCTAACCCCATTTTGTAAAGGCAGCCGTTTCTTATTCGGTACTATATGTTTGAAACTGTAATTAGATCAACTCCTTGGAGATGTGACTCAGGAGTGATCAAGATTGATGTAATCTTGAGTGATCAAGAGTGGTTGTTAAAATGGATTAGGTGGAGATGTGTCTCCACCCATTTGGGTGGGTCTTGATTAGTTTATTGGAATCCTATAAAAAGAGGAAACATTTTGAAGAAAGGAAGAGATTTGGAGAGAGCAGAGAAGAACAACATAGCCACAAGAAGCAGAGAGTCCTACTCACCAGCGACCTTTGGAGCTGAAGAAGGAAAACACCTCCCAGGGAGCCTCATGAAGCAGGAGGCCAGGAGAGAAAGTAGCAGATGACGCTGTGTTCACCATGTGCCCTTCCAGATGAGAGAGGAAACCTGACCGTGTTCGCCGTGTGCGTTCTCACTTTGGAGAGAAACCCTGAACTTCATCAGCCTTCCTGAACCAAGGTACCTTTCCCTTGATTGCACATTTCTATAGACTTATTTTAATTGGAACATTTTCTCGACCTTAGAACTGTAAACTAGCAATTTACTAAATTCCCCTTTTTAAAAGCCATTACCTTTCTGATATATTGCATTCCAGCAGCTAGCAAACTAGAACAATACATATCTACATCTACATTTATGTATCTATTATCTCTCTCTGTATCTATATTTCTGAATCTCTCTCTCTATATATGTTCTATCTGTCTGGGGTATGTATGTATTAATGTGTTTTTGTGTGTGTGTATGTGTCTGTATGTATATGCTTAAGGACAATTGTCCTGCATCATTTTAAAGCTATGTTTGTTTCTATATTCTTTCCTCTCACTCCATCTTATTTGATATGGTTAATCTTGGATTTTCATGCTGTCCGAGAAATTTGTGAATCAGTTTGTGTTACATGAAAACAATAGTGGCCTTTGATTTATAAACAAATTTGTGGACATCTTGACAACTTTCCTTATGGCATGTTTTCTTTCCAAGTTTGAAGTATGATTTTTTACAAAGATAATTATTTAAATTGATTGGTGCCATTGCTTAGACACAATATTGATATTTTATTTTCACAGTATTGCTAGTAATGTTGAGCATTTTAATTGTAAAAGATTGTAGATTCTTATTTTTGTATATGTCGTCATATTATTTGTTGATTTACTTTAGCACCAATTTTATTCCTTTCTTTTTCATCCTTATACTACTTCTTCTCCAGTATTCTGCTGAATAAGAAGTGTGAGAGTAGCATTTTTTTGCTAATTCCTAAGTTTAAAGAAAAGCTTTTAACATTCTTAGTAAGACATTATTAATGTAATTAACTTCTTTATTTTAATCTTGCCTCCATTCTAAAATATGCATTTAAGACTATATATTTCTATTCAAGTGCATTTTTGGCTGCAGTCTTCAAGTTTTAAAAAGTGATGTTTTCATATTCATTCAGTTATAAATATTATGAAAGTTATAGCTCTGTTGTTGGAGTTTTGTTTGTAAGTTTCTAAATATTTGCAATTTTAGACTTTCTTTTTAATTAATTTCTAATATTACTTTATTGGATGAGATCATGGTTTCTATGATATGAATTATTGTATATTGACTGAGTTGTATATTGTTTCATGGAGTTAATTTTTATAAATGTTACATATTTGCTAAAAAGAAAGTGCACATTTTGTTGCTTGGTGCGAAATTTAATGTCCGTTAGCTAAGTTTGCTACTTTGCTCTCATCTTCTAGACCAGAGTTGGCGATTCAGCCCAGAATTTGTTTTGTATGGTGCATGAATTAAGAAGGACTTTCACATCTTTAGGTGATTGGAGAGAAAGCAGGAGATAAGAGACATTTATAGAGACCAAATATACATGGCCCACAAATCCTAAAATACTATCTGTCCTTTTACGGAAAATATTTGTGAATTCCTGTTTTAGAAACTTAGTATATTTTATCTGTTGGATTTATGATTTTCTTACGTAGATTTACTAAAATTGTGCATTGAGTAGGCTTTAATCAATTGAATATTTGTCATTTTTGCTTTTACCTTTAAAGCCTGTGTCTGTAAGTACATATAGGTCCAGGAGATTATAATATCGTTCTGGTGAATTATTCATTTTATCACTTATAAAGGTCATCTTTATCCATATTAATGCTGTATGCGTTCACGTAATTAGAATCTGTCTGGTGTATATTAAATGAACGCTGGGACCCAAACATTGATATCAGATTAATGATTCTCATAAGGGACACTTTGTGGATGTGGGTGGGAGAACTTTGGGTGTTGGAGGTGTTGCCTCAGGGAAGTTTTGGATTTCTTTGTCCTAGATATTTCAGGTTTTCTCCAGGTCTGAAATAAGTGAATCTTGTTAATATATTGGTTTAGAAAACACTGACCAAATTCTGTAGAGTAAATTTGGATTCTACACCAGCATCCGTGCAGGTTTGGGTGCTTAACAATTTCTCATGAGAGACCTCGTTTTTATCCCATCCTAGGGTCTGACCAGAGACAAATTTCATTCTCTCTTCTCTTGGCTGGTGAGCACTGCTTCGCTGGTCCCTCTTTCAATTAGCTATTTGGTTTCTCAGGCCCTGGCTTGATGTAGGAAAATGATTTTAAAGCCTCTGGATTTCCCAAGCCAAAGTCTTCTATACTGTAAGTTTACCACCCCTACATCCAGCCCCGAGGATTTCCATCTCACCTAACCCAGATCACTTCAAGGTCAACTCATGAGCTTATAGCACCTGGTTATAGTACTTGGATGTCCCCCTGTCCCTTCTGGATTTTGTGCTTTAAAAGACTTCATCTATCTATCATTTCTAAATAATATGCAAGGAGGACATTTGTGTTATGTTAACTCACACTACCAATTGTCAAAATTTGAATCCGCTTATTTCATTTCTTCATCCCTGCAACTGTGTGCACCATACATTTTTATCCACATGTTTAATAATGGGAAGCTTGGACCAAGAGACATCAGTTAACTTGTCTATAATTACTCAGCTATTGAAGGACAAATAAAAAATCCGTGATCTTTCCACTGTATGATGTTGTTACATTGACATATTAGAAACAAATAAATTGCACTAGTAGATGAGCACATTGGTTAGGTAAGATTCTACTGACCAGGATTCTTTAGGTTTCAAGTGACAGGAGTAGCTCACATTGTTTTAAGGAAGAAAAAACTCTTTTATTCTCTCAGCTCTGATTTCTGTGTACGGTATTGGATTCATTCTGGAGTAATTTGGCCTGGTGTGGTAGAAATATGGGCACAGACTAATCTAGGTTTCCATCCTACAGTTGAAACTCCTCAAAGGAAAGAAAGTGCCTCTTTCTCCACACTTCACGCCAAGTTCAGGGATGTCACTCATAGATTCCCTTGGTCATGGACCTGTTGCTGAACCCTACCTGGGGAAAATGCTCTTTCCTCAGGTCTGAGTTGGGTGATAAACCTTGGAGCAGAACAGGTGCAGGAGTAGCAGGGATGCACTGGCTGGACTGATACACACGCATATTCTGTGCATCAGTTACAAAACCTCTTGGTAAGAGGCTTGCTTTAAACATGCCATTACCTAGAACTCTGCCATTGCCATGTTCCTGATTTGAAGCACTACTTGCTCTCAATTGACTATCACAGGAGATTTTCATTCCCTTTAGACAATATTCTAAAAGAATCGATTTTGTAATTGCTTTTTAAATTTATTGGTTCTCCTTCCATATTTATTTTCCAAGAGGGCATGGACCATGTTTATTTTGTCTGTCACTTTATAATTCCAGGTACATTGCAGATACACACCAAATATACTCATTAAAGTAAACACTGGGAGATAAACCACAAAATCTCAATGGCATAAAAACCAGAAAATTATCTCCTGCTCACATAAAGTGCAGTTGGTGATGGTGGTGATGGTAACTTGTTCCATGCAGTTATTTGGAGATCCTGATGACAAGAGAGGGTCTGCCATCTGCAAAGTGGACCTTCCAAGGTTTCACAGCATGTCATCATCTGGCAATCGGATGGAGAAGATTGGGGCTACAGGGCTGTCCAGGAGAGTGTCAACTGGGGAAAGTCCACTTGGGCTGAGACCAGAAGTGATGTACACTGGCCAGTACTCAATTACAATGTTCTGTTTACACAACTGAGTCTAGAATTGTAGTTTCTGGCTGAGTAGCTACTTCCTAGCATTACCTGTATATCATGAAATGAAAACGCCAATCTTTGGTAGACCGCTAGTGGTCTTTCTCATGCTAAGATTTGTGGAACGAATAAGTTTCAACACACTTTGTCAAAGTCAGATTGGGGTTTGCAAAACTCTGGAATAAATTCTATTTCCTCTTTTTATTTTTGCTTAGTTTAGTTTTTCTTTTTCTTTTGCTCTTATTTTCAGAAGGAAAATCTGGATAATATTCTGTGTATGAGGGAAAATATTAGCACTGCCTGGGTCCATCTGAAGAATTTGGGGAGAGGCTTAGGATAGCTAGAATAACCAGTGCCTCTCTGGAATGAATTGAGGGACCTGGTAATGGTTTCCAAGACCAGACAGATTTTCTCTTCTACCTATTAGTGATAGAGCTTTGCAGCTTTCGGAGGATTTAGGAAGAAATGGAAAGAAATAGAAATGATCCTTATTGAGGAGTACAGGCCTGGCTCTGTAGCAGCTGCACTACATTGGTTATTTCATTCAATTATCTCAATAACTCTATGAGGACATATTAATATATTGGTTACATATACCAATAAAATAAAATATCAATAATAAAATTTAACCTTTAAAGAGCTCGTCCCTCGTATCAGTATGTTACGTGGATGTGCTCCTTTACTATATTTTTTTATTCACTACCCTGGACCACATGGCTTCTCCTGGGCATACCCCTCCCCACCACACCCCTGCCACCCCGTAGCCACTCACTGCGTCTGCTGTAATCTTTTCGATAACCCCATGAATCTGGAACCTCCAAGAGCCTGAGTCATGTTCAAGGTTATACATGTGGTGAAACCAGGCAAGCGACTAGCTGGTAAAGAGCAGGTTTGGGGTTGAGCCGCATTTCTTCCCTTTCCCATCAGCTGGCTAATCGGTCTTCAATAGTGACTTACTGTTACTTGCATGACCCAGGTGAAAAGCCAAAGGTCACATGGCACCGGAGTGGGATTAGTTAGCGACAGTGTGGAGGGAGAAATACCAAGAAAGGGGCAAGAACAAGTGGTCTGGCAAGCTCGGTCTCTGAAAGCTGGGAGGGGCGGGAAAGGCTGCCAACTGTGAACTGCAAGGACAAAGCACTCTGAGTCCAGGCACCTGTGCTGTGCGGTGTAGGCGTTGTGGGCTGACCCACGTCCCTGACTTGAATGCCACGTCTGTTAGGTCTTGATGTCCTGCTTCCAGGATGATAAATGCATGCCGACAGCTTACAGGGTGGTGGCTTCTGTGCATTGAAAACGGGAAAAAAGCACACGTTGTTAGGCAATGTGACTTACCTTCCAGTGGGAGTTCAGGGTCATGTATATATGTGCAAAAATATATAAATATATGCATGTGCATATGTACTTATGTATATTTGTATGAATATATTTATACACACATAATGTTGCACCTCTGTTGGTAACTACTCAACTGAGACACAATCACTTTGTTATTGTCAGTAATAGCATTCTTTCTCAGATGGAGGCTTGGCAGGTTTGGCGGGCCATGCTGACTCCTGACCAAATCCTGTCTTTTCAAGTGCTCTATCCTTTTTGTCCTAAAAGAGAAAAATACCAGGTGAGAGCTGTTTTCAGTCCTTAAGGGAGAAAACAATGACTTTATGCTCCCCCAGGCTTTTCATCGGTTAGCACCGCCCTTGTGGGTGTTAAGACATGTAGTCCTTGTTCGAAATCAAATGAAACCAGCCAGTGAGAAAATGAAATTTTATTGTATGCGTACTATGTGCTAGGCACCAGACTTTTAATTCCGTCATGTTAGATGATCCTGCCCACAATCTTGGGAGTTTAATAGAATTCTCGGTATTGACCTATGTGGGGGATGAGGCTCAGCGTGCTTAAGTAACACTCTTTATGCCATAAGACCAATGTACAGTGAAGCTGGGATTGAATTTACTTCTCATTGTCCCAAAGACCATGGGATTGCTGTTAAATCTGTGAATTCCAGACTTTTCTGTGCTTCAGAATCACCCATACAGATCTTTAGAAATGAAAATACCTGGGCCTGTCCTAGCCCTGTTGTGCTTAATTTGTTCATAAGGAACCATGCTGCTTTTAGGAAAAACAAACCAAATATCGGCCATCAAAATCTCCAGCACTTTAGGGCAGTCAAATAATATATTCCTGAGGATTCATTTTTGTCTTTGACATATGTATTAGTTTTCTATAGCTGTGTCATGCATTGCCTCAAATGTATCAGCTTACAACAACAAAAATGAATTATCTCACGTTTTATATGGGTTAGAATTCTAGAGACGACTCAATTAAGTGCTTATGGATCTATGCCTCTTGTGCAGTTCCGTCAAGCTGGTGACCAAGCCTGCGGTCTCATTTGAAGTCGTGATCTGGAGAAGAGGATTCACTTCAGTGCTGTCTACTGTGACTGATGCAGCTCTTTTTTCCTCACCACGTAGGCTTCTCCACAGTGCTGCCACGTGGCGTGGAGGCTGTCTTCTCCGGAGACCTGGGAGACAGAGGCTTTAATAAGGAAGTTTCAGGGTTTTCCCAGCTGCTGTGACAATACCACTCAAAGGGTTGGCCTAATAATGAGAATTTATCATCTCATGGTTTCAGAGGCTGTAAGGCTTGCTTCCCCCTGGGATCTTTAATGTTCTGGCTAGCAGTTCTTTAGTCCTTGGTGTTCTCTTCACATGGTGATGTCCTCTCCCTTCTCTCTCTTTCTCTCTCTCTCTTTATCTTCCAACTTCTGTTTCCTCCTCCTGGTTTTCTCCCTCTATTGATTAATTTTATTCTGCTTATAATAGATTCTAATAAACTGTATTATGACCTAGATTAGTTGGGTTGCACTTTAACTAAAAATAACATCATCAAGATATCCTATCTGCAATGGATTCACATGCATAGGAATGGAATTGTAATTAAGAACAAGTTTTTGTTTCTTTGTATCCCCTGGGCTGCATAATTCAATCTACCACACCCAATCTTTTTATGGCCGAGTCTGAGAATTGGCATCCCTACTGTGTCAGCTGTATTCTGCTTGTTTAGAACTGAGTCAAGTCCAGCCCACACTCAAGGGGTGGAATCACACATGCCCATCAATTCAGGGATAATTGGGGTCCATCAAGGAGGCCACCCGCTGTGACCTCAGGTACTCCCACTATGGGGAGGTGAAGGAACACTGTGGGAGGGCAGAGGCTGCAGCTCCCATAGCGATTGTTGTGCGATGAGGACCAACAGAACATTTGGACAAGAGGGGTGACTGATCTAAATTATTTTATCTTTAAAAAAGCACAGATCTGAAGTTAATAGTTCCTGTTCAAAATACTAAAGTGATAATAAATGTTGTGGTTATTAAGTATCTACATGCTAAAATTCTGAACTCTTATAGAGGAACACTAAAGGTGTGGTTTGGTATGTTTCTAATTATTCTTATGACCTTCTATTTCATTATTCCCCTTGTGCTGCTGATTTGCAGCACAGCAGTAAGCATCACATCTGGGATTGGAAAACTTTTAGCTTTGGCTCTGCCATTTTTGCCCCATTGGCTTGAAGTTCAACTTTCTAATATGCAAAATGGAGTTAAAAATCACTGCTCTGCCTGTCTCCCATAAGGGATCACATAAAATAAATTATGTGAATGTGTTTTATAAAGAATTTATAGTAGTAAAATTAGTTGTGTTGTAGTAGTAGTCCTGGAAGTAGAATCAAACATTTTCTGTGCTCTGGCAAAAAATATTCCTCAGCTATGTATACATCTCACTCTCAAGGTATATTTCTGTTGGCTTATCTATAGAGAGGTCCTTTTCCTTTACTTCTCTTCCTATTAAATGTTTACCTATCACAGGCTGGGTGAACAGGACTACCTGATCACATCCTATTTCCCTGGATTTAGAATTAAACTCTTTATCCATTTCACTTGCTTTAGAAGTTCCATATCACTTTTGTCCTTGTAGGCTGTGCCTTCTGGGTCACAGTAGCATGCGTTATGTCATCTGGTAAACTTCTAGAGTGTGGGGACTATTTATGACTCATTCTTGATCTAGTTAGTTCAATCTGCCTCATTCTAATACTTTGGGGACAGCTAATAAAAATGATTATGATGAGGTAGGTCAAAATAGTTCTGGAATATCTCTGACTATTCTGGGGCTTAACAAAGCAGTGCACCCAGTGGGTATACAACTTCTCAATAAATTATGCAAATACAGTCGTGGTCAAGATGGCTTCCATTCCGGGTGGTCCTACATCTTAACTAAGGAGCTCACTTTACCTAAACCCCCACACCCCAAAACGGATCATAGCATGTACCTGCCGGTAACCTCTAGAGGTGGTTGAGGGTGTTATATGCTTGCTGTACTCCAGGTCATTGCAGTTGCTTGCATTTTCATCTTTCTCATCATTCATTTCTAGGTTAGTATTTCAGTTCACTAACATGAGTCTAATTCATTTTAATTGATATTGTCTTGGGAATTGTAGCCTTTGTTAACATTGTCTTTGATTTTGCATCCCCCAGTCTTTAGCCCATGTGTCCATCTCACTCCCACCAACCAATTTCTCCACCACTGCCCTTCTAGGAAACGTGCCACACTACACCGTAAGGATTTTATGCTCCTTACTAAAGTCCTCTCTTTTCTCTCCATCTAATGCTAAGAGTTGATGAAACTATTAGACCGTGAATGTTTTAAATTGACTTATGTAATTATGAAGAATCCCTTAAACTTCCTTTTTACATCTAATTCAACTTTCTCCTTCCAGACTGATTCAATTAAGATTCATTTTTACAGAACAACCTTGTCTTCATAATTGTTCTTTTTAAGTCCTTTCAAAGACAAGTATCAAATTCCCCAGTGCTGCCTGGCTTCTCAGTTCTACCTCCAATTCCCTACTTAATGAAGCTGAAACGAGTAGATGATTATATTATTCCTTTGTTTTTTTATTGGGCAGGCCCAGGAGAATTCTGGTGAAATACTCTTAACTTGACATTTTCACGAAGATGTAGAACACCTTCTGTGTGTGTGTAGAATGTAGGAAGAGCTGTTCCCAGCGCAGGTCTTATTAGCCAAACATGTATGGCGCGCCTGTTACATGCAGTCTGCAACATTCTGGTGTTTGCTTGATAAAAAAGGTAGCTGTGGAACTCGCCCGTGATCCTAGTTTATGTACAAAGGGAAAGTCCGAGAAGTTAGCAGACTGTGATAACAGAGTGTGATAAGTCCAGCAGAACATGCTGACCAGGAGGTGGGGTCCTCACTTTGGCTTGGGGGTAGAGGTGCCAGGAAATTCTGCCCAGAGTAGGTGACACTCAGCTCTGTCCGCAAAGGTGGATACGAATGTCAGTTGCTTTGTGGAACTAGGCAAGAAGCACCCAGTTGCTAGGTAGCACTACCCAAAACAACACACAAAACAAAACCATAAATTAATCGGCTGCTGTACTGGGGGTGTCTCTGGGATGGAGGAGTCCTGGTGGGATCGAGGGACTTGGGAGTATCTTCAGTTCTCTTGCTATCACACATTTCTTTAATTTTCTTGGTTATTTTCTCTGAATCTCTGTCCAATCAGGCAAGTGGGAGGGACAAGACTTGCAGGGTCTTTTCCAGTTCCCTAAAAAGGACTCTGGCCTGGTTTGGGCCATATGCCAATTCACTGATTCACTCCTTCATTTATTCACTTACTCATTGCCACTTCTGCAGTAAGCCCTGAAGTTCACCTGTGAACACCCAGGTGAGCCTGAATCATCTGGCTCCCCCTTGCTAGGGAGTCCCCCACCTTGGAGGGGAAATTACCTAAAAAGTATTTTCTTGATAAAGTAAAAACTACATGATTCAAAGTTAAGGAGGGTGCAACCCACATAAAGCCCTAGAGGTGGGGGAGGGAACGACTGTGCTTCTCAAACCTCGTGTGCCCATGCATCACCCGGGGGTCTTAACAGGTTCACATTCGGTGGGTCTGCTGGGGCCTGGGGCTTTGCACCTCATAAGGTCCTGTCTGTGCTGGTGCTGGTCCATGGCCCTCACTTTGAGTAGCGAGACTTTCGTGGCCTTATGTGCCATTTCTTCCAGCTGGAGCTTAGGGCACGAGGGCGGGTCAGTGCTGAGCGTGGTGTGGCTTCACTGCAATGTGAAGAGTAGGAGCTGTGAGCCTGGGACCTCTGAACCTGTGCACACCACCTTTCTGGCCTTTGTGGGCAATATCTGCTCTATATTTGCAGAGCAAGTTAATATTAAAGAGCTGCAGGGCAGTGTCACGTTTGGGGAGAGCACAGTTTTGGGAGTCCTTGGTCCCTGCGCTGTTGACGTGCTGGTTCTTCTGACCAACTCCGTGGCCTTGAAATGTAACTTGAGCAGCACAAGTCTCACAGGGTTGTTCTCCCTTTGTCCAGCAGACCCATTTTCTCCATCCTTCTTCACCGTGCTTGGCACCGTGAGAGGCAGTCTTGGTGACCCACATCACTTGACTCCTCTTCTTGTTTCCAGTCGCAGGTGGCAGCGCCAGGAGAAGGACAGCAGGAGAGCGAGGCCGCAGGACTTTTCCTCATGGTTTCATCCCTTGCAGGCCAGAGCTTTGGTCTCAGCTATGCTACCATCTAAGACCACAGCTCTTATCAGGAAACGCTGCCCTGCAGCTCCCTCTCCCTGCCCCGTTAGGTCTAGGGGAACAGTGGATTCCCACCGTGACTGGGTCTTTGTTTCCATCAGAACCCTGCTAGAAGGTGTCGCCTGTTTCCTGTGGGAATCGGATGGATGCAGCTGTCACTGCTCATTGTAAAATGAGCTACTCATGGCTATTTTGCCTGGTTCTTGGGGAAATTCCACAAGATTGTCAGGGAATGTGACTTGCATGGTGCCTAGGCATGCTGGCTACTCCACAACTGAGTCTCATTGCTCTTCCTTGTTCCTATCTTCCTTCTTAGGGAGCATCCTTTTCCTGAGAATACACTGCGGGGTCCCATCGATTCTGACTCTGACCCCTGGCCACGGAAGTGGGCCAGTGATGACTCAATAGCCCCTCATGGGCCCATCAGTCTGACCACAGGGAACCTGGAGTCGGGGCTTGGAGTCTCGTTGGTCTTTGTTGTGTCCTTTATCTGGGAAGCCATGTGTGAAGGTTTGAAGCTGTGTGCACCCCAGAAAAACATTTTCTTAAACCTAATTGATTCCTGTGGGTGTGGAACCATTACAAATACAACCTTCCGGAAGAGAGCAGAGAGGCCAGGAGAGGCGACGTGTGCCTTGCCTTGTTCGCCAGCAGCCAGCCCAGAAACCCTGTCTTCAGGGAGAAGGCACCGCCCTGCCTGTGCCAAGGCATCACCCGCATGTAACGTCAAGTGGGCAATATTTTGCTGGTGAATACTTCCAAAGGGAGGAAACAATACTCAAGCATTCCTGGACTTAGTTTGCTTAACTGTTTATTTTGTTTTATTTTCAAGCCCTTTTCCACGTTTCCACTTGAAGAAATATTCATGTGTTCATCCTGAGCTGATTCCAAACCCATCAACTAGACAGCACTGGTTAGTAATCAGTAAGGAGCTTTAGCTACAATATCAGAGAGAGCCCGGGGGTGAGGCACGAGGAGCCTGGGTGCCTTCATCTGTGATACCAAAAGTTGGCATCAGTGCACAGGTAGCTCTCCTCTAAGGCAGGCTTGGTCTCCCCCCTCCTTGTTGCTCTCTGCTTGGATTTATGTTTCTGCTTCTGTTTTCCTCCATTCCCTTACTAAATCGGGCATGTCTATTAAGAGTAGAATGATATCCCCAAGCCAGGCTTAGCACTTTCCAGTTTCTACTATCAGGAAACCACCAAACTTTAAGCTGTCCACCTTCTCAGCACACAACATACCAAGCACCATATGAATGAGAATGCATGCTCTTCTCTCCTTATTTACTCTCTTGATTTCGGTAAGTCAGCTTTGACGCACTTACCATACTGATTCCAGTTCTGCCTGTCCTATTGCAGTCTTTTATTTTTCATCCCTCAATGCACTTTAGCTTGGCTCATGAGTATTGCCAAGTTTGCTAGTTACAACCTTGACTATTTTACCATCCTGATTTGGGCTCTCCCTTTGCTTGTTGTTTCCTAGGCCTGTGTGGAGTTGATCAGGCCTCCACATCCATTGATTTTGCCTTTATTCTACTTCCAACATAGTGTTTTCACTCCTGGTATCAGGATTGGACATCTGCTTCCCGAATTATCCAGATGTACTGAACTATCCAGGGAGTACTTTGCCCTAAATGAAAGATTATACAGATAGCACGTCTGACTTCAAGTAATACCTGTTACCTGGCCTTCTGTCTCTTTTTTTCTGGATCTGCCAAAAAGAACATCTTTCCTGGTTTTAACATGTTCTGGAATCAGACTTTCCACTGAATTCTACACTAGCATCATATGTGCAATTGCAGTTATAGTTATTGTGGGCTATGATAATTAATACAAATAAGAATATGTGTTGCTTTCTCCTTCTGAGTCTATGATAATATTGCATTCCCTTCCTATTTTTGAAGTTAAGTGTGTGATCTACTTTTGCCAATGAAATCAAGCAGAATGGACAATTGTCGCTTCAAGACAGTTTAAGAGACTCTTTAAGACTCTGGGTCCAATGCTCATCACTCTAGTTGTCCTACTGCAAGGATCGTGGACGGGGCCCCTGGCTGACCACTGTGTGGGCGACATAGCATATGTGAGAAATAAACTTGTCCTATTACACCCTAAAATGTGGCATTGTTCATGCAGCATAACCTTGTGTGTGCGGACTGTAAATGGATCACATCCTCTCTCTGGGCTGCCGTTTGTTCCTTTGTGAAAGGAGGCAGTTGGATTAAATTATCACGTATTTCTCTTTCATGCCTGACATTCAAGGACTCTACATCTTGTCTGACAGCATCCAGAAAATAAGAGAAGTCCTATTATTTGTTCCACTTAGAAACTTTCCACAAAGTTCAGGAATGATTAAGAGATGTTGCCCAAAAGTGGCAACAGAATGAGACAGTTGGCTAAACAATTGTAATCTCTAATCAGGGTATGGACTCCAGATACTCAAATATTATTGTGAAGTGCTCAAATAAATGCCCATCAAAATGCTGGAAACTGAGATTTTTCTTTCTTTTAACATAATTTTTTACTAGCTGTGAAATTAATTTACAGAGAGCCCATAACACAAGTGCCACATTATTTTATTAGGATCATGTGAACATTGTGGAAAGTGTTTGTGAAACCAAGCATGCAAGATAGATAAATAATACATGAATGAAATCTCAGAATCACAAGAGAAATTTTTCAAGTGAAAGCATAATACTATTAAAACTTACTTTTATAATGTTTATAAATATGGTTGAGTCTACTTTCTTTATACTCAATATAATTTTTTTGCTAAAGAAAAGTAATATGGAGAAAACTATTTGAGGACTTCCCTACTAGGATTATTTTACAGCAGATTTCACACAGGGATTTTGAAGCCTGGCCAACTTTAGCTGGAACCTTGACTTTACTGTTGTTAGTAGTGCGACTTTATTTTTGAGTCCTAATTTCTTGAATTTTACAATGAAGATAGCTGCATTTCAAAATGTTTTATGAGTAAAATTAGAGCATGCATATATAGAATTATCACAGCTGCAATTGCTCAATTGAAAATAGTCGTTCCCACTGTCAGCAGTACTTACTGTTGTCTTCGTCAATGACATCTTTGTAAGGCTTGTACACTTGCCCCTGCTGCCGGCCCTGGCCATGGGAATCTTAGCATAGCAGATTCTCCTGACGTCCAGCAGCTACAAGGGGAGACTAACTGCCCTCGATGCCACATTCTGTCATTTTCAGCATGACTTCATCCAGAGATATCACAGGAGCTTTCTCATAAAACCCAGCTTAGTGAGTTAATCAACCTTTGGGAAGTATTAAAGGACAAAATGGATGTGCATTTCAAAGGAGCTTTATCCCTAAATTGTTCCGAATTGCAAGTCTGAACAATTTTCTTCTCTACTGCAGTTAACTTGACTGTCAAAATTTATTGAACACATTTTACTTACTCTGGTTCTGAAATAATCCTTGCCATCCCCATCAATTTGACAATTTCATCCCTCTCTAAGACTGTCTGTGAAATGGGAGGACTTGCATTTCACTAGAGTTGTAAAAAATTAAAAGTTTAATAGCTATACATCACAGAACTTCAGAAGAATCCCACCCTTTGAGTGAAGAATGAAGAAGCATTCATGCTTATCATGGGGAAGTTTTAAATGACTTCAGAATTAGTAATAATAATAGCTAATAATTATTGAGTGTTTACTATGTGCCAAGCATTGCTACGTGCTTTCCTTAGATTAAATTATTAAACACCATAATATCAACCTAAAATCCCCATTCTAGTGTTATTCTCATTTTAAAGCTGAGGACAGGGAGCGTGATGTGTTTAAGTAGGTTTCCCAAAGCCTTCATGTAGTAAGTAGAGTTGAGTCTGGCTGATGCTGAGGCTTGCACTGTGTGTACTGTTGTTTCAGTTGTTGGAGAAGTTTTCTGATGAAGCAGAGGAGACAAATCCAAATCCTAGGGACTGGACTCCATTATCAGAATTGAACTGTAACTGAGTGATACCTATTATTATACTGTAATATTTCCATTTTTAGAAATGAATAAAATACACTAAGGATTGATTTGTTTCCAAACTTTAATGTTCAAGGAGAACTCCCTGGGCTTTTTGGAGGAAGCATGCCATTTATAGATAATCCATAAGGTGTAAATTTTCACCTGGATGCTTATTTTAAAGAATCTTTTAGATGACTGCACTGTAAACTGCATGAAGGAATGGATCTTTGTTGGTTTTGCTTGCTGATGTATCTCCAATGACTTAAATAATGTTTTTTGCACTGTAAGTGATCAATAAATATTTGTCAATGAAATGAAGGCATAAACTCTAGTTTTGGGGTGCATATTTTCTTGTTTGTAGTCTCTGCTGACTGTACTCCATGGTGGTAGCTTCCTTGGTGTGCTAAGTTTCAGCTGTAAGCTTATCTTCTGTGGGTGTTGGGTCTGCTGAAGAGCAGTCTGGGCACAGACTGTGGGGCGTCTGTTCAGCCAGATCTCTGACTGCCTCTGCTGAAGAATGTTGGGAGAGTAGGGATTTCATTGGTCATGAAACAGTTTTCTAATATTAGTTTCTTGGCATAAAGTTTCCATAATATGCAGTTAACATGAATTAGTACCCTACATACTTGTATAAATCAGGCAGATAGGGCATGACTATAAGCTTTTTTTGCTACTTTTTTTGGCCAGCGAGTGACTTTTTCTTTTGTTGCCCATTTCACATGCAGACTGGACATTTATGCCTTTGGTCCTTTAGCAGATAGCTCAGATAAGCACAAGGACAAGAACCTCAACTCCTTGCCCCTTCCTGGTATTAAAGACCTAATTCCCAGGCACGAAATTCCATATTTGGTCCTGGATCTCCCCTAAGTCCTTTAGTTTTGTCATCTCATCAGCCTTATTGCTCTTTGTGTGGTTTGAAAGGATTTATGTACCCTAGAATAGCCATGTTTTAATCCTAATCAATCTTGTGATAGCAATGGTTTCTTCGAATTCCTATTCAGCACTATAGGTCGGAAACTTGATCAAGTCATCCCCACAGAGATGTGACTCAATCAATTGTGGGTATTAAACTTGACTAGATGGAGATGTGACTCCGCCCATTTGGGTGGGTCTTGATTAGTTTACTGGGACCCTATAAAAAAGGAAACATTTTGGAGAAGGCAGGAGATTCTGAGAGCAGAGAAGAACAGTAGCATGATAAGAGACATGAAGCAGAGTCCACCAGCCAGCAACCTTTGGAGATGAAGGAGAATGCCCCTGGGGGAACTTCCTGAAGCAAGAGGCCTGGAGAAGAAGCTAGCAGATGATGCCATATTCACCATGTGCCTTTCCAAATAAGAGAGAAAACCTGACCATGTTTGCCATGTGCCTTTCCAGATGAAAGAGAAACCCTGAACTTCAACGGCCTTCTTGAATCAAGTTGTCTTTTCTTGGATGTCTTAGATTGGACATTTCTACAGACTGGCTTTAATTGGGATATTTTCATGGCCTTAAAACTGTGAACTTGTAACTTATTAAATCCCCCCTTTTAAAAATCCATTCTATTTGTGGTGTATTGCTTTCTGGCAGCTAGCAAACTAGAACTCTCTTCATCCCTGGCATCTGAGGATTTCCCTTTCTTTGATTAAGCTCACTTAACATACCTATCAAAAAAGTATAACCATCACTTGACCTATCAAAAATAATAAATGTTGATTAGGTTTTATCCAGCATTCTATTTGTTTAGGTTGGGGAAAGAGATTTCCCACATCGACTCAGTCTCTTAGTTTGACTAGAAGTCCCAAGCTGCACTATGCACAGTGAAAGTCTTCTGGCAATGCCGACATCAGCATATGGTCACTTGTCCTCTTAGTCACCAACTTGACTCAACTGTGATGCCATGAAGACCGTGGCTGTATCACTGTCCTTAGCTGATCACAGGTCAGAGGAAACATCTGCAATGTACTGAATGCACATTCTTCCATGCATCTTCCTTCATTCTTCAACCATTTGTTGATCCATAGTGAAGCAACAATGGGTCAACTGCTGCCACTTCCTCAAACCCTCACAGGCTCAGGGATATGTTTCAAGCCTTGTGCATTTTAGTCATCTTTTTCTGTTATTTACCCAAACTTGTTTATAAAATACCATCTACCCCTGCATCACTTGAGCCTCCTTAACTCTTCCAGACCCACACCTTCTGTTCTTTTCCAGAATGAACCATGGTCTGGAGTGACCTGCTACTTGCAGTGCTGTGTTTGGGGCATTGGCATACATGGTCTAGCACTCTATTCCTGACCGAAGCCAAATGGGTTCTGACGTCAAGCGGAAGGGACGCGACGTCTGAGTTTTATTCAACATTGGCAGGAAGGAGTAACTGTGAGTCCATACAGTGGTTACTGGAATGTAAGCCATGCTAGGATGGAAATGCTAAGAGTGAGGCATTAGACATCTATCTGGAGGATGCTAAGGAACTAGGGACACAGCACAGAGAAAGAAGCCACCTAGTTACTAGAATCGGGATAAATTATTAAATCACATTTGGCAAGAAATAAATCGACAACTGAGGGTACTGGAGATTTTTTGCTAAACTTCTTTCTGCCTGAAACAGGACACACACACATTAGGGTTAGGGCTCAGGCTTCAGGTGTTGTAGATCAGTGAAAGTAGAATTCACATATTAGGGTTAGGGCTCAGGCTTCAGGTGTTGTAGATCAGTGAAAGTAGAATTCACATATTAGGGTTAGGGCTCAGGCTTCAGGTGTTGTAGATCTAGTGAAAGTAGAATTCACACATTAGGGTTAGGGCTCAGGCTTCAGGTGTTGTAGATCAGTGAAAGTAGAATTCAGCAAGGCCCAAACATAGTCCTCGCTTACCTCCAACCACAGGTAGTTAGAAACACTTACATTTTGTTGGAGAAGGCCCCGGCTGGAAATAAGAAGGGAAGGCATTTATATGTGGGTTGAAGAAAAGAAATTGAGGGTGCTTGTTATCCTCCCCAAGTGCCCTGCTTTGGCTGGAGAAACCTTTTTTGGTTGTTACAGTCTCAGCAAATAAATCTGAGAATTCATTTTTATTTATATGTGTTTGCTTGGCATTTCCTGTGATAGCCTTCGGTTGTAAAGAGAGTTATAAATGCTGTTTCTGCAGGCTGTTTTTACTGCACTGTGTCAGTGTTATTTCAGAAGGGTCCACTGAGACCTGACTCCAAAAGGTCTTGCTGTTGGATAGAGGTCTGTCTGTTCCTTGCTAGCTGCAGCTGAGAGAATTCCTGATTTACATTTGGAGCTGTTCCAACAGCCCAGAGAGGTCAAGAAAGGCAAAACACTGTGGACACAGTGCTACTTGTTTACTGCAGTGCACAGATGTCTTGGAGCTATTCATTTACTCACTGACTGGGTATGCATATATATAAATGTAATATGAATGCAAAGGCATATAAACTATATGTGTATATATGTATATGTATGTGTGTACATGTATAAATCTGTGTATATGTGTGCATATAACTACATATGTGTACATATGTAAGTTCAGGTATAAATCTGTATGTATGTGTGTATATATATGTATATACGTTTACTATGTGTCTGCACGTACACATCAGTGTCTACGTTTTTATATGTGCATGTGCATATGAATGTACACATCTGTGTGGATGGGTATATTTCTGCAGATGTATGTGTACATATGTATATATGTGTATGTATCTGTCTTCATGTATAAATTTGTGTATATATGTGTATGTGTGTATAATCTATGTATTTGTGCATATATGTGTGTACATATGTATGTATGCATACATCTGTGCATATGTCCACATATGTACTTGTGTATGCATCTGTGTATATGTACATATGTGTGTAGGTGTGCATACATCTGTGTATATGCATGCATATATGTATACACATTTGTGTGTGCATATGTCTGTGTATGTGCATATACATGTGTATATGCATGCATACATCTGTGTTTATCTGTGCATATATGTATACATGTGTATGCATGTGTGTATGCATGTAACATCTGTGTATATTTGTGTATATGCATTCTTATGCAAGTGTGTGTGCATGTATAAGTCTGTGTGTATGTATGCATGTGTAAGTATACATCTGTGTATATGCCTGTGTATATATGTGTGTGTTTATATGCACACATGTATGCCTGTGTATGTGTGTACATGTGTACATATGTGTATGTATGTGTGTACAGCATGTATACATCTGTGCATATGTGTGCATATGTCTGTATTTGTGTATGCATGCATATTTGCATATATACCTCTGGGTATATGTGTATATATGTGTGTGTCTGTGTGTGCATATATATGTCTGTATATACTTGTATATATATTTGTGTTTATATCTAAACATCCATTATTATGCTTCAAACTGTTCTAAGCATGTGGGATATAATGTAGAACAAAAACAAAAAGAGGTATTATGCCTTCTTGGAGATTACATCATTGTGTCGTGTTTTGAGCAGAAGTAATCAACCATATGAGCTATCACACTAATCAATAAATGATGGAATTTCAGATAGGAAGCAGAGCAGTGGCCAGACGCATGGCAGCAGAGGTGGGCCGGTGCCGGGAGGGAGGGGGCTCTTACAGACAGGGTGTCCCAGGCAGGTTTCTCTTAGGAGGCAAAATTTCCCTGGGAACATGCAAATTGAGAAAGCAGACCATGCAACCTGGCTGCTGAGGCTGGAGTGCAGTGATGAAGAGGTGGAGTAGAAGGATGTAGTAGGAGGCAAGATTATATCAGATGAAGATAGTGTAAGAGCTGGAAATACATTTTAAGGACTTCAAATTGTATTCTGATGGTTAGAATTTTGATTAGAACTGTTATTTGGCTAAAGAGAGGGAAAGTGATACCAAGCAACCAACTTCAAGGCTCTGATGATGCAGAGGAGAAATGATGGCAGCTTGGACCGTCATCCTTACTGGATCATTTTTAAAGGTGCGAGGTTTTATTCATGATCATGTGGGGAGAGGGTAAAAACAATTAGGGCAATAAGGACAATTTTTGCATATTTGCATTGAACACCTAGGTGAAAGGTGACCATATACAGAGATGAGACGACCGGGGAGCAGTAAATATGGAAAAGGGATATGCTATGTTTGAGCTTTATATTAGATGTTAAATTGGAAGTATTGCTTTTACCATTCAATTAATAAGACAGCAATACTCAAGAGAATGGTCAAAGTTAGAAAGAAAATTTGGCCATAAGCAAAGTATATATGGCATTATGGACCAAGGTTTGATTCCTTAATCTAGGAAGCAAATGTTAAGGTAGAGAAGTCCACAGACTGAACTCTGGACTCCACTGTCCAAAGGACAGGAGGAGGAAAGGATCTAAGAAAAGGAAACTGCTAAAAAGTGGTCAGTGAGAAAGAGAAAACCAAGGGAGCTTGTTTTCCTGAATATTAAGGGCTAAAAGTGTTTCAAGGAGCAGAAAATGATCTACTGTTAGATCTGATGGTTAAATGAAAAGCAGGAATCAATCATTATTCTGACAATTTGAAAGTCCTTGCTGGTATTGAAAAGTTCTATGCCAGCGAAATGTAGGTGCTTCAGTTTGCTAAAGCTGCCGGAATGCAATATACTAGAAAGGGATTGAATTTTATAAAGGGGATTTATTCAGTAAGAAGTTACAATTATAAGGCCATGAAAATGTCCAAATTAAGGCACCAATAAGCGGATACCTTCTAGGAGAAGGGCAGCTGGCATCCAGGCTCCTCTGTCACGTGACAAGGCTCATGGTAGCATCCTTTGGCCTTCTCTCCTGGCTTCTGCTTTCAAATGACTCAGCTCCTGGCAGCTCCTGGAAGCTCCTGGGGTGTTTTCTTCTGCATCTCCAAGCGTCTGTGTCTGAGCTTTCTCCAAAATGTTTCCCTCTTAAAGGGCTCCAGCAAGCGGATTAAGACCTACTTTGAATGGGCAGGTCACATATCCACGGAAACAATCTAATCGAGAGATCCCACACTCGAGCCTTCATAAGACTGGGTTAAAGAACATGGCTTTTTGGGAGTACATAACAGTTTCAAACCAGCACAGCTGGAGACAGAAAATTGAACAGAAAGTTGGAGAAGGGTAACTGAGAATAGGGGGTAAGGAGGTAGAGAAAGTGAGCACAGTAACTCTTTAAAAGTTCTGTGAATTCAAAATAGAAAATGGGAAGGAAACTTTCAGTTCAGTACTTAATCTCTATAAAACAATTTAATCTAGTTTGTTGATAATCTCTATTTTTCTGAGGAAAAATAACCATAAATAGTTAAATTCTAAACTCAAGGTATAAGGCAAGTAGTTGAACAAGATACAAGTCAGGTCAATCAGATGCTGTTTATTTCCACCACAGCAACTCAGGAGACTGAAGAATTACTTCATAGGAGTATTCTTACATGGTAAAGATCAAGAGTGGTATTTTTTCCATGTCTTATTTAACGTCTCATTCATTTCATATTTATTCTTATATCTAATTCATTCCAAAAGCCTAATAACCATGCACGGCTTGATGATATAGGTCAGGGGTGACACTCTTGACTTTTCTTTGAGAGAATTCTGTTTATTTCCCTCCCTTCTTCTCCTCCCCTTTTTTCTAATGTGAATAAATGGTAGAATCATTCATCTGCAAGTCCCCTTCTACTTTAGGTTTTGCTTTGTGTCTCAGAAATGGAACCTTCAGAGTTGGCAGGCAAAGCTGATCCTTCTGGGAGCTGGGGCTCCCCAAATACTGTGCACTTTGTCAAGCTGTATCTTGATGGTCCCCTCAGCACACTGGGCCAGCACTCATGGATCAAGCACCCCCTGAACAGCAGTATTCCCTTCCATGATGCATCATTATAGTTTCATTATAGTCCTTGAGTCAATGATGTGGGAAGAATGGGCCATCATTTGGGGCCCTGTGGGAAAAGAGCTATTTTGCTGTCCCAAAGGAACCACCTGACATTTTATCCATGCCCACTATTTTTGGCTTTCCTCCTCAGGTTCTACCGCCTTTTGGTGCTGTAACACCCAAGGAATTTAAAAATTAATGACTTTTAGTGCCATCACTATCGTGTTAGCAATTTATGGGAGTATTTTTGGTGTGGAGGAAAGGCCACTGAGCTGAAAATCAGAATAGCTGGCAGGTAGCTGGGAATCTAGTCATGTCGTTTGCTTTGTGATCTTAGAAGAGTAGCTATTCAATATTTATTGATAATAAATAGGTATAACTAGATCTATGCACACACACATATGGGCATGTATGTACAACATAGAAACATGTGCAAGCACATAAGCATACAAATGCCTGTGCATTTGTACACACATACATTTGTGTCCTCAAACCTATAGTGGCATGATGCCTGACCTATAGCAGGATGCCACTCAGGCTAGCATTCTTTTTTAAAGTCTGAAAGTGTTAATTATATTACTATTTCTGCAAACTCCGAGTGTCAGTGTGAGACCTGACAAAGATAAGAGTAGTATATTAACTTAAAAAGTTACATGCATGTAAAACACCAGTTCAATCACTGGAAATATCATGACTCAGTACAAATTTCTTCCACAAACATTTATTAATAGTCTACTATCTACATGGAAATAAGTTGGACATTAAGGTAAAGGTCACATGCTTAAGAATCTCCAAATGTAAGTAATTGGCTTCTGCCAATTAACATGGAATAAGATTTGGTTAATGTCCAAAGCAGGAGTGGAAACACACAGCCGTCAAATCCAGAGGTCCTGGTAACAGAGCACTTTACTGGGAGTCCTTGAAGTACAGCTTGGTTTATACTTTTAACTCATCAGATGAATATTCTTAAAACAGCAAATAATATAATGATGTATTATTTTAATAATATAACAATATATTATTTTAATAATATAACAAATAGCAGGTTTTCATGATTGTAGTGTTTCAAACATAATCTAATGATTTCACATAATTAGTTCACCCAGTACTCATGAGAAGTCTGAGTTACCTGACTTGTCACAGGTGAGGCCATCTCAGAACTATGAAATCTTTGTCCAGGGTGGTTAAGCTAATAACGAAGGTAGAACTTGAATCTTGATCCAAATTGCTCCTGCCTTCAAAAGGCGCTCATATTCAAATGGCTTCCTCCATCTTCCTAAAGGCTTCTTAAACTTGCCTCATCATCAGACTCACCTGGCAGGTGGGGGCTGGTGGATGCTGGCCGTATCAGTGCAGTTGGAGCTGGAGATGTGCTGCTGTGCCAGGAGCTGACCTGTCCTTTACTAGATCTGAGTGTTCAGAGGAGTTGGGTGGATGAGAAAGGAGGGACACTTGGGGGCTTGGAACAGAGACAGGCAATATCTTAACAAGCGGTATAACTTAAACCACAGATCTGACTAAATGTCAGTTCTTTCTAGGGTAGTTTTTAAAAAAATACAAATCCCCAGGTCATGCTCTGAAGGTTTTCATGCAGTAAAGCTTGAAGAAATCCTGGAAATAAATATATTTGCATGTTTATTTTAGCACAATTCTGGTAAATCGCTGGAATCAAGAAATTTTGGGAAATAGTAACATAGTGTTGAGTGGGACGCCAGTATTGGACTACCTAAATAAATCCCAGTTATGGAACCTTAAGCAAATTACTTAACCTGGATAAGCCTCACCTTATCCATCCGTAAATTGGGGGAATTGAATTGAATATCTCACAAAGTCGCACAAAGGATCAAGATTAGCCAATCTACACCAAATGCTAAACAGAGGCACTGTGGATCCCTGTGAATATATATCATTTATATCAGTAAATGGTGGCTATGGAAACACGGCTTTAGTGTATAAGTGATGGTTTCCTAATGCAGCCTTTATGCAGCTGTATGTCATGACTAAGAAACTACATTCCTCATGTGAATATGGCAGATTGTCTTTTAATCATTGGGGAATATAATTTGAATAATCTCCCAATGGTGAAAATGAATTTAGAACAGAGTTTCTTAAATTCATTGCAAAGTCTGAGGACAGAAAGTTTCCTCCTGTCACCTTTTAGGTAAAAATACTTATGCACCAGCAAACAAAACTCTTTGTACAGTTTTGGGAAATACAAAATTTCCTCATTCCTTGATCTATTATTAGATCTGAAAGCTAATTTGGAAGCCAGTTAATTGCCCAGAAAATTTTTAAGGCAAAGAATGTGGAGGCTAAATTGATTGAGAGATATGTCAGATTGAGTTCTGTGGCAACTAGAATAATATACATACACCTCCCCAAAGAGACTCTGTCCTGAACCTTGGAACCTGTATTTATGTTACCTTACATGGCAAAAAAAAAGGACTTCATAGGAGTGATTAAGTTAAGGTTCTTGATATGGGGAGATTATTGTGAATTATCTGGGTGGGGTCCTTAAAATTGTACAACATTTACTGTTGAGTTCAGAATGAAAGGGAGGTGGGACTAATGAAGAATGGTGAGAGAAAGGCAAGGAAGGGACTAAGTCTAGGAATGCGATTGACCTCTAAAAGGCAAGGAGATGAAGTTTCTCTGAGGGTCTCCATAAAGGAATCAAATCCAGCCTGACACCTTTTAGTCTGAAACTGTAAGCCAATAAAATCCTGTTGTCAAGTTACCTTATTATAGGGTGCTTGTTTCAGCAGCTAGAAAACTAATACAGAGGTGATGGTGGTCAGAACTATTATCGGCCAGTAGAGTGTTACAGAAAAGGGAAGATGGGTGAACATTTCAAAAGCTGCATCAAGGGGTCTTGTGAATGGAATGGGTGGGTTAGCAGACTCAAGGTGACCCCTAGTCTCTGGCTGGAATGCTGAAGGATGAAGTGCTGTTTGCTGAAATGGGGAGGATGGGAAGTGAAGAGCAGCTGTCTTATGGTTTACTTTTTTTTCACATAGAAAAAGCCGATTTATTTACTTTTCTTCTTGACATTCAAGGATTGTGTCCAACCTTACATTTATCTTCTAAGTGGAATGTTTAGGTTCTTTGTATTTAATTTAAATATTGATAGGTTTGGGTTTAATTCTACCAACTGATTTGTTTTCTATTTATCCCATTTGCTTTTGTTATTTCTCTGCTTCTCCATTCCTTTCATCTGTTTTTTAATTTATATGTTGTTATTCCATTTTATGTCATTGACTTATTCCTTATATCTCTTAAGTTTTTTCATGGTTGCTGTAGTTCTTGCAACCTGTACATTGGCCTATCGCAGTCTATCTTCAAATAAAATTAAAATACTTCATGGAAAAATTGAAGGTTCTTATGATAGCATACTTTAGTTTCTTTGAGGAGGGGAAGGGACTTGGGCTCCAAGTATGGCCCTGAGTGGGAGAGCCTCCTTGGTGTCTGTGCCTTGGCACTTCCCTCACCCATCTGAGTCTTGGCCTCTCTCCCTCATGTGTGTCCTTGTTATTATGTATTTTACTTTTACAGATGCTAAGGACTCACAATGCATTGTTACACTAGCTGTAAATAGTCAATAATCTTTAAACAAATTACATAGATGTGCATATATGTGTGTGTAAATGCATATGCATCTATGTATATGTATATATTGGAAGTATAGTTTATATATATATATATATTTATGATAAAAGAAAAAAATATATATATATCAATCTTTTTGGTGCTTTTTAGTCCTTCCCAATGATGATCTGGCTTTCACCTGGTATCATTTTCCTTTAGACCAAAGACTTTCTTTCAGCCTTCCTGTAGTTTAGGTAAGCAGTAGACAGATTTCTCACCTTTCATATCTCTGAAAATGTCTTCACATTCTTTATTTAAAGAATCATTTTGTTGTATAAATAATTGTAGGATGACTTGTTTTCCCTTCAGTACTTTAAATGTATTGCAATTTGACTATGATGTATGCAAGTGTGATTTATTTTGTATATATCTTGCTTATGATTTGCTGAGTATCTTGTTTCTGTGAGTTGATATCTTTCAAAAATTTTGTAAAATTATCAGAAACTCCTGCATTCTCTTTCTTCTCTCCTTTTGGTACTCCTGTTACATGTGTTAGATACTAGATCATTTATTTGGACATTGGTGTATGTTTTTATTTAAATCCTCTTTTCCCTGTGTGTTTAGTTTGGGTAATGTCTATTGACCTGTCTTCAGACTAGGTGATCCTTTCCTCTGCTGTGTTCTGACTGATTTTTTGTTTGTTTGTTTATTTGCATGAACAGGTTCCAGGAATCAAACCTGGGTCTCCAGCATAGCAGAAGAGAATTCTGCCACTGAGCCACTGTTGCCTTCCACTGACTAATTTTTAATATTTAAACTTTTTTATTATGCAGAAAATGCAGAGCTTTCCATATTACCCACCACCCCACAAAGTTTTCTCTACTGTTAACATAGAGCGTTGATGTGGTACCTTTTTATAACTGATGAGCAAATATTATTATAATGATATAATTAGCTATTGTTATAAGTATCAAAACTTTTATGTGCTGCCTAAGCATCCATCTCACTTTGGCTGAGTCACTGACTTGTGGCCTAGTAAATGAACAGCTTTCCAGGAGTGGAGCATAAACTCCCCCAGAGCATAAACCCATATCTGGGCCACCATCTCCACTCCAGCATGCCTCGCCCCAAAATGCATATGGCTCCAAGTGAGAAACTGACCGTCCTCACGGCCTTCCACCTATAATTCCTTTGCCTTTCTCACTCTTTTGCTTTAAACTAACCAACCTTGACACCTGTGGGAGGTTAGAAATGTACTAACCTCCCCCCGAGCTCAATAAGGGCCCAGGCCAACAGGCCCTCCAACTTGGCCTGTGTGTACCCCACCCTCTGACTGAGCCCCCAGGGCCAGCCGCACACCCCATCCACTGCTGTGGCACCCCTCTCCAGGGGACCGCTGAGGAATAGATTTTCTCTCTCATCCTTTGTGGTCCAGAAGGCTATTGTGTCCCACCTGACCTCCACCTTGACCCCAAATTAAAATCCAACCTAAGTAGTTCCAGGCAGCCATGGTCCATGATTTACATTAGGGGTTGCTCTGGGTTTACATTAGGTGTCGCTCTGGTATTGTGCAGTTTGATAGCTTTTTAAAAATATTTTATTTTGGCACCATATATACAACTTAAAATGTGTCATTTTAACCACTTTCAAGTATACAACTCAGTGGCATTAATTATATTCTCAACATTGTGCTGTCAACACCACCCCCCATTACCAAACTTTTCCACCACCCCAAACAGAAACTCGGTACTATAAAATGAAACGCTAGGTGAGATATTTATGGGTGTTTATTTGAGGAGTTTATTGTTTGTGAATTGGACGGCATCCAAACAGACACAGACAGGAGTGCCACGAGGGTGCAGAAAGGGGCAGCTTGTGAGGGAAAGAAGGATGCAAGTGAGGAGACGTTCTGGCTATCTATGCTGCAATGCCTGATTTGGCGTATTTCTTGAGGAAAACCCCCTTCCTAAGATATCTATTTCTGATTGGCAACGTTCCCACTTTACATAGGGGTTCTTCCAGAGTGGGGAGCAGGTAGGCTCTGATGAGTAGGTACGCTTATCCCTTCCAATAAGCTCTCTCTGCTGGACTGGAACTGGTTTATCCCCAGGTGTGGCTTATCTGCAGGTGTGTAGTGTGCTTTCCATTGCTCGATATTCTCAGGAAGCCCCAACAGGTCAATTGTTCTTGTGTTCTGTAAAATCCTTTCTCAGAAAGAGGTCCCTCCTGGCAATGCAGGTATCATTTTATTTTACATAATAGTACCAATTAATCATGGATTCCCCTGCCCGTGATAAATGCATTCTAATTTCTGACTCTCTGAATTTGCCTATCTAAGTATTTTATGTAAGTGAAATCATACAATGTTTGTTTTTTTGTGCAGAATGCTTTTAAGTCCTTCAAATTATATCAGACTTTTCTTTTCCAACATTTTGATTGTTTTCTTAGTTTCATCTCTCTGCTGAACTTCTCCAACTATTTGCACTGGATCTTTTAATATGCTATTATACTTATTTAAAAGTCAAAATGTGGTAATTCCAACAGCAGGGCTAGAATTGGGCCTGCTTCTGTTTCTTCTTTCTTGAGAACTTTTGTTCTTTGATTTTTCTTCATATATTCCTAATCTTAATCATAGGCTCAATGTTTTGTGTGAAGATAGAAGAGACTGAAGTGAATAATATTCCTCCCCTGAAAAGGGCACACTCTTTCTTGAGTCAGTACAACTGGTGAGTTGGCTTGAGTCAAATGACTTTTTAGTTTAACTGAGTCTTGCTACTGTATAGTAAACAAATGAAGGTTCTAGGGTATGCTGGTTTAAAAGGATGTATGCCCCCTAGAAAAGCCATGTTTTAATCAAAATCCCATTTCATAAAGGTAGAATAATCCCTATTCAATACTGTATGTTTGAAACTGTAATCAGACCATCTCCCTGGAGATTTGATTTAATCATGAGTGGCTGTTAAGCTGGATTAGGTGACAACATGTCTCCACCCATTTGGGTGGGTCTTGATAAGTTTCTGGAGTCCTGTAAAGGAGGAAACATTTTGGAGAATGAAAGAGACGTGGAGAGAGCAGAGAATACTGCAGCCCCATGAAACAGAGTCCACCAGCTACTGACGTTTGGAGATGAGGAAGGAAAATGCCTCCCAGGGAGCTTCATGAAACAGGAGGCCAGGAGAGGAAGCTAGCAGATGATGCTGTGTTCGCCATGTGCCCTTCCAGATGAGAGAGAAACTCTGACCGTGTTCACCATGTGCCTTCTCACTTGAGAGAGAGAAGGACCCAGAACTTCATCGGCCTTCTTGAACCAAGGCATCTTTCCCTGGATGCCTTA
The DNA here is from genome assembly GCF_023851605.1 of Tamandua tetradactyla. Lineage (NCBI taxonomy): Eukaryota > Metazoa > Chordata > Mammalia > Pilosa > Myrmecophagidae > Tamandua > Tamandua tetradactyla. The sequence goes on from NC_135332.1 coordinate 180,027,874, forward strand.
GATTGCACATTTCTATAGACTTGCTTTAACTGGGACATTTTCTCGACCTTAGAACTATACACTAGCAACTTATTAAATTCCCCTTTTTAAAGGCCATTCCATTTCTGATATATTGCATTCCAGCAGCTAGCAAACTAGAACATAGGGTAAGAGGACGGCAGTAAGTAGGCCACAAGCTTGGCTGTTCTCTAGAAAAGAGGTCAGTGGCTGAGACCACAGAACTTGCAGTAGAGAAGAATGTGGCTGAATTGGCAGTTTATTTTAGAATTGGACAGTGTCAGACAGAAATGAGAGGATACTGTTAATATAAAGCTTCCAGACCTTGAAACAGAATAGATATACCAAGTGAGAAAGGTGGAAGGATTTGGGAAGGATGAAAACAGGTTTGTCAACTGTCTCTGCCACTTCAGGGAAGGGCACACAGCAAATAGATCACACATGTTTCCCACAGGTGCAAGCACAACAGCTTGCACATAGTAGGTGTGCAGCAAATGCCTCCAGACTAGCAGAAACTCAGCCTGGCTTGCAACGTCTTTCAAAGTTGACCGTAGTGTGCTCTGAGCTCTTTGCCTGGCCACGTTTACCAGGAGACTGCTGTAAATAAAAGATACAATATTCTTTCAGGGGCAGCAGAGGCAACAGAGCTACTGATTTTAATATCCTGTCAAAGCAGCAGCCTCCTGCTGAAACCCCACAGCTTTCCTTTACTTAATTATGTGAGAAGAAAAGCTGCACTGACCTTGATGAATCCTCACCTGGAGTTCTGAGACATCTAAATATTTCAAACCTCTTATGCACACCATAATCCTGCCCAGTAAGTAGCGGATAGTTCTTAGTATTTTCTTTGCTCAAACTGCATTACAGAATTCAGAATTTATGGATCATAACTCTGCAATGACTTGTTACCTCTGCCTGACAGGCAGGGGGATAGTGCAGAAAAGAATTGACAGAAGTTCTTCAAAGTAATGTGCTCGTTCTTAGTTAGACAGAGGCTTCTGGGCTTTGATTCGCAGGGACAGACCAGACGCAGGAGAAACGGGATTATCTGGGGTTACTGAGCTACCGTAAGGTAAGCCCTCAATTCCTGGCTCTATCTTCAGGCCACGGGTTTTTTTGTCATCATCTCTATTTCCAAGAATTACCAGATTACCCATGGAGGAGAAGCTCCTGGGTGCAGGGTACAGCTCTTAAAAGAGGGTTCACTCTTAGCAAGGGTTCACTCTGAAGGAGCATTCAGCACCTTTAAAATTAAAACCAGCATCCATAAGGTCATCCCTGAGAGACGTCATTCCTTGGGGGCTCTTCCTTCTTATGGCCTCTACCTCCACATTGGCATCAAGGACACTGTTGCTTCTTTGAGCCTCTAGACCAAGTATGGACATTCAATATAAGCAGGCTGGAAGATTTAAATGAGAGTGCGGTGGCAGGCAAGTAGTAACCAGAAAGTGAACACAAAATGCAAACCCCCCAGTAATCTGCTTTTCAGTTATGATTTGCTTTCTAGGGTTGATGGGCTTGTTTCTCCCCAGCCAAAGACTCCCCCATGCAGTGGGTGCCATCTTAATACCTGCACCCAAGAGCCTAATACTCTCCAGTCCTGACGGCCTAGACCTGGGAGAAGGCACAGAGCCACCCAGAGGGGCGAGATTGCAGCTCCCCCCTGCTGAAGGGTTGCTTTATCAGACCAGGGCTTCTGGCCTCCACTTGTGAGCTCATACATACTCTCCTCCAAAATCATATTCCATCAACATGAGTGTAACCAGAAAACCACAGTACAAATCCACAATGTCTGCTGGAGATGCCACAGATGCTGCTCAAATGGAGGCTGGTAACTTTGCTTCCCCATGACAGTAGAGCCCAGAGCTTTAAGACTGATGCCATTGATGTAGACCATTGACTTGGTCTTCAAGGCCCACAGCACCTAACGTCCACTGGCTGTCAGTAAAGGGGCCAGTGTCCACCTGCCGAGGACCGAGGGAACACGCCTGTAACCTGATATTGTTGGGTTTGTGACTGCAGAAGCAAGGGAACCCACACGGCCTGAGAAACCATAGATGTCCCAGTAGGAGAGTGTAAGCAAGGGATTCCTCTACGATTTAAGCTTTTTAGTTGATTTGAGGGGAGGTTCAAGTGCAAGTTTGCTCTGTGGTAAGTTTCTGTCGAGGTGGGGAGTTATACTATGGTTGGGCATAAATAATTTTTATCTAGAAGGCAGGAAGAATGAAGTGGCTCACTGAGAGCCTAGTAAGAGGGCAGCTGCAAGCTGAGGACTAACAGGAATGCTGCTATTTTTTTTGTTTGTCTTTCTTTCTTTTTCAATCTCCTTTTTTGGCCGATAACTGGTTATGTCTGGCTACAAGCATTTATTCCTGGTTTCCAGCTCTCTGTCTTTGCCAAGCTTCTGCTGAGCATGAGGTTGTCAAGGTAATGATGTCAGTAGTTGGGCTGGAGTTACTTTCTCCTGCTCTTGGTTGTAAGATAATGTGTTGAGTCAACTGGTGTAAGACACTGCACACAGGGCACTGAACAACCATAACACATACAATTACCAGAAATAAAATGGTTATTAGTTCTCATAGAAGACCCTAGATGGCTGAACCCAGGCCACGAAAACGTACAAAATTCTATCTAGAAATGTTCTGGGAGTCAGATTGCCTTTAGTTTAATTCTGGCCATGGACTTTCTACTTGACTGGCTTTTTGAATATAGGTGCAGCGAGACGTGTTTCTAGTGCATGTTCCTACTTCTCTAGTTGAAGAGCATCAAGACCGACGTGGTTGTTCATGACAACTTTGGCTTGTTGGGCCTCTGGAAAGAAGTTGTGTCATGAATGGCTTTTGCTAGGGTCAGAAATGACTTTTACTATTTAACTTTTCAGTTATGCAACCCAATTGTATATTTTTGCTTATTTGTTTGGTTTCCCCTTAGCAGTGTTGGTTGGGTTTTTCTCACTTGCATCCAGAGTCCTAAGTATAAGGAAAAGAGGGGGCAGGGTCACCGTGAAAGTTCTGGATTAAGATAAAACAGCTAAAAGTAGGATCATTCGGGTTTGACCGAGTCAGCTTGGTTCAAGAGTCAGCCCAGGCTCTATCCATGTTACTTCGTGCTGGGAAGTATCAGGAAGGGAGACTGAATGCTCTGAAAACTCAGGGGAGAAGAAAGCATCACGAAGAAGGCATACATATTTGACAGTTCTTTGATAAACTATGGTGAGAAAAGCGCGTTATTCCGTCTCTGGTGGTCATAGTTAAATTTGCTCTCTTTGTGTGCAGGTGTGGGAGAAGCAGTCATCACTCAGGCGGTCACTCCTCTCCAGCCTTGCCCTAATCTGAGACCTGAGGCCAGAACAGTTCCTGATCTGGAGGTTGGGAAGTTGGTTCATGCTCAGTCCCAGGTCCTTATTCCTTATAAGCTGGGTGATCCTCCCCTGTTCCAATGCACAGTGAAAGTCTGTCCATTGCTTAAGCTGTGCGTCATATGGTACCTGCCCAGCCCCACTGTTCCCAATGGGAACACACTGGAGCAACAAAGAGATGTGTGCAAATCATCACTTTGCATCAGCTATTGGGAGGGGCCTGCTGGCTGTAGGACACCAATGTCCACTACCAGAGCTGACCTTGCCCTGTCTCTTCTCCAGGTGATTTCCAACCAGTGCTGGTTTCTTCCATGGAGACTGATTACCAAAGAACCACTGAGGGGACAGAAATATCAGAACTCCTCTTGGGGACTGATATACAGGGGCACCATTCTACGGACAAAGCCATGGATTGTCAATAGTCATGCAGGCAAGCCACATGACTAGTGTGTATTTTAACCAATGTATTTCGAACTGGTCAAGTCTATGCAAGAGAAAATGGGTTTAATTTTGGAATCATCCCAAGGGAAAGCTCAGCTTCTATCACTGATTTACTAGCCTTTCAGTAATTGGGTCTGATTTTACTTTTTATTCCCAATATCAAGCACAGTACCTGGCACATAGAATATTTTCAAAAACTATTTGTCAAATGAACGCTTGGATCAGTTAATTATACAGGACATAACCTCTAAACACCTGTTTCTCCTCCATTTGCTATCAATTTCTCCAGAGTTCAGGGAGTACCAACTGAGAAATGACCTCGTTGGTCCTGCCACCGTAAATCATAAGACACATATCTTCTAGAAGAGGGAAGTCCAGTTTCCCAACAGCCCAGATTCACATTACAGTCACAAAAACAAGAGTGGATTGCTTCCTCAAAGGTCCCATATCACAGTGTGCTCTCCCTTCATGATACAAACAGGGAAGTTGACTAAAAATATAAATAATGGCCTGGAAAAAGTTAATTTGGAACCATTTCATAGCTGATGAGCCATTATTCCTCCCTACCATCAATGCATCTAAAACAGACTCACCCATCACCTTGTTCAACCTCCACCATAAAATTAATTACCTTTGGAGAGACCCCATTTAATTGCTCATAAAATTGATCTTACTTTTCAGATTTTATGGCAACTAGTATGTCATCAACCAAATGGTATGAACATTATCTACCTTGAAATAAAATAAAATAAACCCATGACGGATGCAGGAGCCTTTGGCACTTTTATGTTTTGTACTGAATTGAACACTTGTATACAATTGTACAACACCTAAAGATCTTTCCTGAAAGGAAATTCATTTTCAAAAAAAAATTTTCTTTTTCTTATTACATGCAATGTATTTCATTTCAAACTTCTGCAAAGTCTACTGTTATCATTTTTTTATTTGCCCTTCCTAGGAGCAAATAGTTATGGAGAAAAATGAGCTATGAAGTTAAAAGGACCTGTATTCTAGTCTTAGTGCAGAAAGCTGCCTTTTCTGCATCACTGGTTTATCTTCAGTAAATAAAGCACAATGATATTTATTCCATAGGCTGCTGTTTAAATGAGATGATGAATACAGAACACCTAATAAAGGTCCAATTCCAAAGAAGACATTTAATCAATTTTAGATCCTATTACCTAGTATTGCTGCTATTAATAAACCAACCAGGAAGCAAACTTGTATTGAAGTGAGATGGCATCATAACGAGAACACGGGTTTTGGTTCCTCAGTGTTTAGATACTGTGATTTACAACCCGCATTTCCTTGGGCGCGTTACTTAATCTCTCTCATCCTCTGCACCCTCTGGCATAAATGGGGACATTACCACTGACTTATAGGCCCGGGTGAGACGGTGGGTGAGAGAGCCCAGCAAAGCGTTTGTTGCGCAGATCCCACATTTTCAGCGCCCCTGTCCTCCGGCCCCTGTTTCTCCTACTCCGGTTCTGATAGCCAGGCTGAGTTTCCTAATTCGCACGTGGAACTGGCTTTGATTGGCTGACGAGCCAAATGTGGGGGCAGGAATCTGATCCCAGGGAAATGTGCTGAGCCAGGCAGGGCATCTGATGGTTCTGCTCCACCCACAGGCGGGGGCCAGCCCAGCCTATCTTCTCTATCCTTTGCTCTGGAGGCTCATGCTTCGCTATTCTGCTCTTCAACCTCCTGCTCCTATGTGACCCTACTTATGTTTCTCTAAGACCAGTTTTCTTTAGTCTCAAAATATTATTTCTGTGCTTCGGTCTAAAACACTCCCTTGCCCCCCAACTTCAACATTCATGCACTTAGATATTCCTACATACCCTGATAGTCTAGAGTGCATTCCTATTTCCTCCTCGCAATCTTCTTCTAACCCCAAAATCCTGATTATGCATATGCTTAAGAGCACGTAGTTCCTCTCCCATATCGCTAGCACTTTGTCTTACGAGAACCTGTTTATCCAGCTGTAATTTATAAACACGCAATACGTGAATTTGTATGTTCATTTTATCTGTCTCTTTATACTCAGTATAGGTTCTCAGTAAATATTTGTTGCATTATAGGATGGAATATTTGCCACAAACTCCTTGAGGGGTGCCTGACTCAAACTTTGGAGTGAAAACTGCAAATCAGGTAATGAATCCAAAGGGCAAGGTCAAGAACTGAGTCAAGGGCGGGCCGCGGTGGCTCAGCGGGCAAAGTGCTTGCCTGCTATGCCGGAGGACCTCGGTTCGATTCCCGGCCCCAGCCCATGTAACGAAAACGGAGAAACAAAATACAATAAAACAGGAAAATGTTTAAAAGATGTTTCCCTTTCTTCCTCTCTTCCTTCCTTCTATCCTTCCTTCCTTCTCTCTGTCTTTCCTTTAAAAAAAAAAAAAAAAAAAAGAACTGAGTCAAGGAAAAAGCCAAACTGGAAGACCAATAAGTCAGGGAAGCCAAAGGGAAGAAAATCAGGACAAAGCATGCTGAGCAGCCTGGGGAAGCAACATGGAATAACCAGGCTATTGCCACCTCTGACTCTGAGTACCCGCTAGCCTTGGTGTGAGGGCAGATGTGCCAGGTCTTACATGAACAAGGGCTAAGCAGGGAAATACAGAGCTTCCTACTGGGATTTTCCATGGGTTTTCACAAGACATATGTTACAGTATATTCTATTAAGGGCATTCATTATTCAGAAAAGATGGTTCTCTGATTAAATGAGTTTAGGAAATGTTAGGTTAAGTTAAGTTAACCATTGTCTTACCAGACTTCCCAGAATCTTTTATAATGCTAACATGAATTTCTAGACAGGGCCATTTAACAACTACATGATAATACAAAATTTTAATGGATAATTTCATTGATCTAGTATCCATGAAGCATTGGTCTAGAAAACCCAGCATTACACTATTCTTAGTGGTCTGTATTATTTTTATGGCTGCTATCATTCCATGTATGTATTTATAGATTGTGTTGTTTCAAAAAAGATGTAAAGCAGTCATACAATAATGATTACAGTTTTGTCTTGCTTTGGGCTTTTTACACTTAATATTTTACTTGACCTGCAATTAGAATCTTCTTGCATAAATTCTATTGACAGCACCAGAATTTACTATTCCCTTATATAGTGAGCTAGCTCAAGATGGTGGAAAGGTGAATAAGGGTTTCCAGAATCTCATCTGGGAATTTTTACCTATGTGTCTGTTCTAGTTTGCTAGCTGCCCGAATGTGATATACCAGAAACAGAATGGGTTTTAAGAAGGGGAATGTATTAAGTTGCAAGTTTACATTTTAAAGCTGTGAAAAGTCCAAATTAAAGCAATGCTATAAAAATATCCAATCTAAGGCATCCAGAGAAAGATACCTTGGTTGAAGAAGGCTGAAGATGTTCATGTTTCTCTTTCAACTGGGAAGGCACATGGTGACCGTGGTGACATCTGCTAGCTCTCTCTCCAGGCTTCTTGTTTCGTGAAGCTCCCCCAGGGACGTTTTCCTTCATCTCCAAAGGTCTCTGGCTGCATGGGCTCTTGTAGTTTTCGTGTCTCTGAAGTTTTCTCCAAAATGTTTCCTCTTTTAAAAGATTCCGGTAAACTGATCAAGACCCATCTGGAATGGGTGGAGTCACATCTCCCTCTAATCAAAGGTTAATACCCACAATTGGGTATGTCACATCTTCATGAAGATAATCTAATCAAGTTTCCAACCTACTGAATAGGGAATAAAAAAAGTTTTGTGACTTCTTTCTATTTTGGTCTTATTCACTGAATATTACCGTCACCATTTATTATATTAAAATTTTCTTTCTTGGAGGTTTCCCAGAAATCTTGAGCAATAAATAAGAGTTGTGTCTGTACCTGGTTTCCCAAGGTAGTGTTCACACTTTTCATCTAAGAATAGCTCTATGTGGGGAGAGGGATTAAACAAAGCTGCTCCGGGGGAAATTTGTGTAAATGGTCTGGTGGAGGGAGACCATTTTGGAAGAGAGCAGTTTGTCTCTTGTCACTGGGAGAGAAGGAAGGGGAGAGACCAGAAGAGGAGAGGAGGTGAGAGGAGAGGAAGGGAGTACAAAAAACCATGAATTTTCTTCTTGGAAAGAAGAGTAACAAAACAAACAAACCAAACACAGTATTTATTTCTATAGCTTCTGTCATGGTCAGGGACATGTGTCAACCTGGCCAGGTGGTGGTACCTGCTTGTTTGGTTGGGCAAGTGCTGGCCTGTCTGTTGCAATGAGGACATTTCATAGAATTAAGTCATGATCGCGTCAGCTGCATCCACAGCTGATTCCATTTGTAATCAGCCAAGAGGAGTGTCTTCTGAATGAGCGAGGGTTAATCTAACCGCTGGAAGCCTTTTAAGGAGGATTCAGAGGAGACAGGCTCTCTTCCTATTTTGGCTGGTGAGCCTCTCCTGTGGAGTTCATCCAGACCCTCCATCAGAACCGTCAGCTTCACGGCCTGCCCCATGGAATTTAGACTCTGCATTCCCACAGTCACGTGAGACCCTTTTATAAATTTTATTTTTGCTAGTGTTCCCTGTTATTCTGTTTCTCTAGAGAACCCTACCTAATACAGCTTCTATAAGCTGCACACACCCAACTCAACAAGAAAACCCAGAAAGCACGAAGGCTGCTTAGTTGCACTGTTTGTTTGACATGTTCAGCAATGATCAAATCTGTAAACTCAGGTGTTCATTTCATGTACTGTTTCCCTACTTTGTTCTTTCTTCCTTTTTTCATGGGTACAGGTTTGTTATATTTTATTTTGTATTCACAAAATATTATTCTTTCTTTATTTCATGGTGATACTCTTCGAGTGAATAATTCTGCTTCTGAAAAAAGAAAATTATCTAAAATGGAAGCAAATAGCCATTACAGTGGTGTCCATACTAATGAAAAACTGGAAAGTTTACAATATATAACACAGGTTAAAGTTTAAACATATGATGTAATGCTACTAAACCATTAAAAAGGACATTTTCAAAGAGTTTGTAATCACAAGTAGCTATATCATAATGTTAAGTGAAAAAAAGCACCATGAAAACATTTTTAAAAGATAAGGATCATAACCATATAATAAAATATGCAAATCAAAAAGTTCTGAAGGGTAACGTAAAATACTGTCACAATTTTGTTGAGTCAATCATGGTTGATACTTTGCAGAATTTTCCATATTGTTCTATAAATAACATACACATATTCTTTCTAGGAACATACAATGCATGAAGAGAGCAATATACTGGTGTTTACCAGGAATTACCTCCCGTTCTTTGCTGTATAGTATTCTACTGTGCACGGTTTAAAATAGTGGATGCAGATCATTCCTACTTGACAATGGTTCTAGAGGAGAAACTAGTTCCTGGACCTTCCTGCTCTACCATCTTCCCACAACTCCTCTCCCTTAAGTAACTTTAAGTTACAAGCACATTTGCAGGTCAGCAAGAGAAAACATCTTGTCCCAATTAATTATACACTTAGAAAGTGTAAGGCGTACTAGTGCTTTATTCAGTTGTCTCCCTTATGGGCACACAAAAATAGCATTTTCAGCTTCCATTGCAATCACGTTTGCAACTATGTTCTTGAAGAAGTGATTTATGACATTTTCAGGGCAGTTTATAAAAGCTCTTGTGTGACATTTCAGCTCTCTTTTGTTGTACCTCAAGAATCTAGTGCGTTATTGTTGAAGTAGCTATGAAGAGACAGTGGGGCCTCTGTCAGTGTGGTTCTTCATGTGAGTATGTGAAACAGAGGCCTTCTTACCTGCATACACACACACTCACACACACACACACACACTGTCAAAGCTTAGACATGTTGCATGAATACAAAATAAGTACTTGTGGTGGGAGTTGACTAAAACTGGGGGTTATTTGTCACCTCTTATGGTCTATCCTATCCTGACTTATTTTCTGAGCTTGGTGTAGTTTTAAATCTTTTGTCCTCTATAATTAGCATTGACTTTGCATTCTCTAATTAAAAATGAGAGTCAGTTACATAGTCCCCCTCCTTTTTTTTCCACTAGGCATTTCTCCTCCTCTAGACTTATAAAATAATTTTTCTGACCCCACCAATTAAAAATAGGGGTAGGGTAGAAGTAAGGGGAATAAAAGCATTCTCCTTATATGACATTGTCCTAAGAATTGGCAGATAATTAGAGCTTGCCCTTCTTTTCTGACTACTGCATCCCTGCTGAGACCTTGACACTACAATTTCCATAATGTGACCTCCAGTGGTTGTCTTCTCCCAAATCACCCTACAAGAAACTCCATAGTCCCTGAATGTTGAGGTGTATCACCTTAGCAGATTGCCATTTTGGGGAAGACTCCTTTCAAAACTATTCTAAACCCCCTTCCTTCTTCATATGGCCCAAAGCTCCATGCACCTTCGATGGCCTGTCAGGAGTACAGTTAATTCCCACATGGCTCTCCATCCTGCAGCCCAAGTTTGCTACAACTTTCTCAGGCATGGATCAAAACCCATCCAGTGTCTTCACCCCAAATATAGGGGCATGTGCCAACCTGACTGTGCTGTGGAAGCCTCATTATGCTCTCACCTCTCCTCCATCTCATCCTCCCCAAGGTTTTTCTTGAATCACCACCCCATCTACATTTTTATATCCACATTTTGTTTCATTCATGCAATGAGTTATTTTTTCCAGGATGTTCTGTCTCCAATTCATTTTGGAATCTAGCATCTGTTGTGTTCATGCCTCATGAAGCGTGAAGAGTACCATTTGACATCCTGTTACACATATAGTGCCTCATTTATATTTCATGCATGCCCCCATAAGCTATATTGACCTCTACTTCATAGGTGAGGAACCTAAATTTCAGGGACTTTGATAGGGCCACGCATGTAATAAGCCAGAACTTAGGTGCCATGTGGAAAGAATTTTAGATAGAATTGTGGATGAAACTTGCTTCTGCATCACTGCACATGGAACAGCACCTGGTGCATAATACATACTCAGGACTCTTTTCTGTGTGAATAAATTCTACTGGGGATTCACAAAGCTATTGCTATTTACTATAAATTCAGGCTTTTCGCCCTGAGCACTGTTCATGTCTTGGGCAGGGTAATTTTTTGCTGTGGAGCATTTTCCTGCGATTTGTAGAGTGTGAGCAGCATCTGCACCTACCCACGAGACGACAGTAGCAAATCTTCCTCTCCTCAGGTGCGACAATGAGCAACGTCCCCAGATGTGGCCAAATGCTGCCCCAGTGAGAACCACTGTGGCCCACTGGTGTGTTTTCCCATGTGTCTGCAGACCATGTAGGAAGAGAGCAGTTAAACATCATAGTCAGCAGATGGTGGGCATGGTGGGAGGGGGTGCTGGGGGCGACTGGTCGACCTATTCTCAGAGAGCGTGCTTACAATGCAAATTAAAAACATGACATTTCAACTCCTTCAATGCACAGGGTTTAAGGAAATTACTCTCAGGGCAACCAGAGCCAAGGAAGTATTTTAAGAATTACTTTCTATGTCAAGTTGAAGTTGGGCTTATTTTGCAAATAATTTTGACTTATGAATTGTTACGGTTTTCTATTTATAGCAATGGGCTTCTCTATTTGTAATAGAGTGTTAATTGATCACCAAACCCACATTTTTTCTGAAACTTGTTAGTATCTCTGATGCTCCTTGCAATTAGGCCTGTCCTTGGCTCTACATGGCAGCACATGGATCTGTGGACAGGGTGGTGGGGACCACTTCAAGGTCAGCTCCAAAGGGTCTTCTGAATGGTTCTTTCTCTCTTACCCACTGACTGGCTGGAATGGAGGTGGTCACCAAGGCAACTTTGGAAGTTACATGTTGAAGACGCATAAATACAAGTCGAGAGGAAATTGGGCCCTGAACGCATGGAGGTCTGTTGCACAAAATGGTTTCTTGGAGAATGTCCATCTTTGGAATATTTCACAGGTAAAAATAAAGTTTTACTGTGTTTACCTCTGAAATTTGGGGATTTATCTTTTGGAATAGCTGGTATTACCATAATGAATACACTCTTTAGGCTCAAATAAGTAATATATGAAGAGGTATTAGTAAAAAATAGTTAATCATATATTGGGTGACATGCAGATATATTCTTGGCTTTGAAGTATACAGTGGTATGTTTTCATAAAAAAATAAAGCAAAAGAACTGGATTCATTTTCTAGCTTGCTGTATGACAAGCTAAACCAAGTGGCTTAAAGCAACACACATTCACCACCTCACACTCTCTGTAGGTTGAAGTCTGGGCATCGCTTGGCTCAGTCCTGTTCTCAGGGCTCATGAGGCTGGAGTCCAGGTGTCAACCTGGATGCGTTCTCACTTCAAAGCTCAACTAGAGAGGGGTCTGCTTTGAAGCTCTGTCAATTTTCTGGCAGAATTCACTAACTTGTGGCTACAGAATTCATGGCAGGATGCTTCTTCAAAGCCAGCAATAGTGAGACAGATGCTTCAGACCTGTGACATGGACGTCCTCTTATAAAGGGCACTGCTCTGATTAGGTCACGGGAACCCCAGATAAAAATCCCCTTCCATAAACACAAGTCAACCAATTAGAAATTTTAGTTGCATCTACAAAATTTCTAATGTTTACCACTGAAGTGATATCCCATCATGTTTGCCACCTTCTGAATGTAAGGAGCTAGGTCCAGCTCCTGCCACACTCAGGGAGAGGAGTTCACACCAAGATGTAGAGAAAGAAGGCCAGAAATCACAGAAGTCATCTTTGAATTCTGCTTACCACAGTAATTAACTGATAAATAATCTCCCAATTTTAAGAATGTAGCATGATTCCATCACAATTCAGTGTAGGTTTGCAAGGAAACTATGCATCTCTGAAGACATTTGGGATCAACCTCTTTCCATTACGTCTCCACTTACATGTAAGTTCTTTGAAATTTCTCCATGCAGCTAACAGATGGAGAAAGAGAACTGAAAATCATCTAAGGAAGATTTTTTTTAATGGATCAGGCCTAAAATGAAACAAGTCACTTCCATTCACATTCTGTTGGCTGAATGCCAGTCCCATCGAAATTCGAGGGAGTCTGGAAGATGTAATCTATCTGTGTGCCAAAGAAGGAGGGAAAAGCATTACTATTTTTCTCTGTCTGTTCTTCCAGTCACTGTAAAACCACCTATTTCACTTTCCTTTCACACGGAAAACCTTTCCCGCATTCCCTAGGAGAGCCAGCCGAGATCTTTCATGTCTTGCTCTGCCCTGACCAAAGGTGATGTCTCCTCCTGGTTCAGTGATTCTTAAGAAGGAGGGCATCTGCTCCCCTACCCTCCTCACATGCCAAGGAATTCTCCATCTGAATTTGGAAACGTGGGAGACTAACAGCAGGCTCTGGTCTGTGACAATTCAGAATCCTGATGGGCAGGCTTAATGAAGGGCCCCTACCCCAAGAATGGGGAACTTTCTTGAGTAAGCACTACTTCTGCTTCCTGTAAGAAACCCTGTTGTCTTTTGTTCTTGACTGATCCCTGCTCTATCCTTGGGGAGCTCTTTTTCTTGGCCATTATCCTCCAAAGCCCATATTTCAAGTCTGCAAAGTTGCTATAAATCAGTAAAATCCATTTCTGATGATGCATTATGGAACCCTAAAAGCTATTTTTGGTCTCAAAGAGTCAAAGTCTTTTTTGGTCCTTCATTGTAGTTTTGAACAATATAATTTATCCTCAAAATTAGGGGGCTTATGATCTACTTGTTTCCAGTCAATTACATGTGCCAGTAATCACCTGAGCCAGAGGACACAATTCTGAAGCCTAATAAATTTTCTTGCTTCCTTACCCTTATGCCTCTCACTCTCAACTTAATGGGTTGACATTCTAAGGCTCATTACATAAGGCTTCTCAGAAGATCTTGTCATGATTGGGCATCTGTCACCCACAGCAGTGACCAGGATGATTATGCATTCTTAGATTGAATTTTCCTCCTTCTCTGCATGTTTCATCTGGTCTTTCACTTACCCTCAAATAAGACCCATGAACATAAATCTTTGTTTTCGGCTCTGCTTTCAAGAGAACCCAGGCTGAGACACTATTTGTTGCAGACATGCTAAGTCTTCATGAATCTTTGCCAATCAAATTAAACCTTACTTCTTATTGTTTGGGGTCTAGAAGTGGTCATTTCTCCAATCTTTAAAGGTCCTTAGATTTCTGACCTGTCTCTTGTCTCTTTTTCTGCTTGCAGACAAGCCAATTAGTGACTGAGCTTATTGCTTTTTAAAAATTATTTCCTAAAGCCAGCTGATGAAACCAACATACCCTCACCCTGACTCCTTCTAACCACTTCCTGTACAGCTACAAGCTCAGCTGGCACATGATCTGCCCTGCAACTGATAGTAAATGACGTTTTAAAATTGAAATTTGATTAATGTAATTGTGGGTTCACGTACAACTGTAAGAAATAATGTAAAGATGTTCCTTGTCCACCTTGCTCAACTTTGCCCAGTGCAACATTTTGCAAAACTACATTAAATATCACAACCTGGAGATTGATGTTGATGAAACTCACTTTATGCATGTGTGTGTATGTATTTCATTCTATTCAATTTTATCACTTTTGTGGGATAGTGTATAAACCACAAGTCAAGATATTAGACAGTTCTAACACCTCTAGTATCCCACATGTTGCCTTTGATAACCACGCTCATTTCCCTGCCACCTCGACCCAGGCATAGCTAGCTCCAACCACAAATCTTTGGTCATTAGAAAATGAAACCCTATAAAATGTTATTTTTTAGGACTGACTTTTTATTCAGCATAGTTCCCTAGAGTCACCCAGTATTTGTTCATTCTTATGCCTAGAACATTTCATGATATGCACCAAAGCTCAGCCATTCAGCTGTTGAATAGGGGTGGATTCGAGCTTTGGCGGTTGAGAATAAAGCGACTATGAATATTCATGTACAGGTTTTTGTTTGAACAAAAGTTTTCATTTCTCCAGGATAAAAATGTCCAAATGTGCAATCACTGGGTCATATGGTAATTTCATGTTAAGTTTTAAAAGAAAGTGCTAAACTATTTTTCAGAGTACCTGTACCGTTTTACAGACCCACCTGCAATGTATGAAGGACCCAGTTTCTCTGCTTCGTCACCAGAACTAAGTGTTTTAAATCTGGAGAGATATGGAGATATATAGACTAATTTCAGTCTTTCTGATGGGTGGGAATGCCAACACCTCATTGCGGTTGCTGCATTTCCCTGCTGGTTAATTATTTTTGAATATCTTTTTAGGTGCTTATTTGTTATCTGTCCATCTTCTTCAGTGAAATGCCGCTCTTTTTTGCCCATTTTCTAATTGTATTTTTTTTTATTGTTGAGTTTAGAGAACTCTTTATGCATACTAAATAACAGTCCTTTGTCAGGTTAAAAAGTAGTTGGACAAATATCATTACAAAGTGTTTTGCATGATCTAAGAGAGTCCTCTCTTTCCATCCTCTTATATCTGTTTCTTCAGCACCCTAAACAAATAATTTATCTTTAGGGGATTTTCTCTGACCCAATTAGGTTTCTTTTCTTTCTCTTTGTTTCTTCTTTAACGCAGGCATCTGCATTGCTCTCTGTAAACTAAAAATTTAAATACATTTGTCTTCTACCTAATATATAAGGCCTTTAACAAGCGAGCCGTCATTCACCTATTTTGTCATTAATTTCTCCCACATATACCCCTACACCCTGTTCCTGATTTGTTGGACATAATTCTCTTTTCCGCTTTTGTTCAAAGTGCTCCCTCTGCCTTGCATGCTTTCTCCCTCCACCACTTTCTTAGGAATATCTGTGGAATTCAGCAAGAGTTTTCAGTAATTGGGCAAATTAGGGCCAGTCATAAAGGACGGTGGATGTCAGGTTAAGTTTTCTGGATTCTAGCCTGTAGGTGAAAATAATCTGTTGCTGGCTTTGATCCCTTGAGGACCCTACTAAAGCTACTGTAGCTGTCCTCTTCTGGGTCACTTGATTTGTAAAGAGGAAGGCATGCTTCACTGCTTTGTTGGGGAAGCCAGTTGACAAGCCAGTTATGAGACCAATCCAAACTGCATTTTCCAATGGATGTCTCAAGGGAAGGTTTCCAATTCGCTTTGGCTACTTAGAAGAAGTTGTCAGAGTAAATTAAGGGCTCAGCTCTTGCTCGGGCCGTGGCTGTCTCTGCAATAATATCTGTTGGCCTTTCCTGATGCACAGAATATTTTTGTTTGTGGTCTGATTGGGTCACATAGCCCTAGAGAAAGTGGTTCTTCTGTGAAGGAATAATCGGCCATCCAAACAACTGCTGAGTATTTATATACTGATTATATTTAAGACAATAGATGCGAGAAAGTGTATGAGAATGCAAACAATAAAATTCCAGTGTGCAGCAGGGGTAACATGTTTATTCATTCAGCCATGCATTCACTTATTCAATCACCTTTTCATTTACTGAGTCAGTATTTACTCATTTCCACTTATATGCCAGTTATAAATGCTGGTATAATAATGAACGACACATCACATCCCTTGGGTGTTTGTATTGCTGAATGAGAAGACAGGCTCTTAAGCAGATTTCTATAAAACCAGGTGATCAGGGTACTGACTTACTGCCACACAATCACTGTAGGCACAGAGAACCCCATAAAAAAGTAGAGAAGAAATTTAAAAAATGCAGGAAAATAGGACATCATGGAAAAGTCGTAGGGGAAGTTTTGCAGGGCAAGCAGAAAGTGAGGCAGAGGCAGTAGAGAAGGCAATCCTAGGCAGGCAAAGGACTGCAGCTAGGACAGAAACAGCATCGTAGGTGTTCTGGACACTGAGCAGTGAGAGACGAGGCTAGAAAGGAAGGCAGGATTTGCGGAGCATTTTACTATTTACAAATTCCTTTGTTTAACCATCGCATTAAAATGCTTGATAATTCGTTCAGCTCATGTGGCCTAATCATATGAAGCTCCATTAAATTAAATTTCTGCTTATTTCCCCTTTTCCTTCCCTCTTTTCTCCTTCCCTCCCTCCTGCCCTGCCCCCTCCCTCTCTTCCTCTCTTCTCTTTTCCTTCCTTCCTCCTTGTTTCCCCCTTGGTTCTGCATCTCCTTATTGATTTTTGTTAGCATATATTTACTGAATACCAACCAAAGACTGTGAACAATGTTAGAAAATAGGGGTGCAAACCTCAACAACAAAAATCTTACAACATCTACCTTTATAGAGTTTGCATTCTGGCCTAGAAGGACCATATTCAAGTAAACAGACAAATATTTAAAATCATTGTGAGTGAAATTACAGGTTTTGAAAGCAAAAGTAGAAAGCATGCAGTGACTAACAAAAGCAGGGCTTTGCCTTGTAAATTCTGGTTAAAGAAACCCCTTTGAGAAAGTGACCTTTCAATTGAGACTTGGGAAGAAAAACAGCCCCCACTACCTGAGTTGTAGAGGAAATGGCACGTCAGCGTCCTGGAGTGTAGACAGAGTAGATTGGAAAACTACTTGGTGTGGATGGATCATAGCAGGACCAGATTATAGTGACAGGATTCCAGGCCAGGACAAAAGATTTGGACTTGACTTTATTTTAAGTGTAATGTGAAGACGTTGGATCATCTCAGGCAGTGGTAAGGTGATCTGATTTGTCTTTTTAAAAGCACTTTGATGGCTGTGGACGGCTGAGGGCCGGTGAGACTTGAAGATCTGAGGCCAGCAGGGAGGCCATGGAAATAAGTCCAGGTGCCAGATTATTGGGATTGAACCACGTCCCCCACAAAAGGTGCGATCAGGCCCCAACCCCTGTCCTGTGGGTTTGAACCCTTTTCTAAACGGGAACTTTGAAGATGCTCTTACCTAAGATATGCCCCAACTGAAAGAAGGTGGGCCTTCATCCAATTTAGCTGAAGTCCTTATAAGCAAAGGAAATTGGACATGGGGGGGAAGCCACAGAGAGCAGCCAGAAGCTGGAAGTCAATGGAGCCCAGAAGAGAAAGGAGGGGACCCTGCCGTGTGCATGGCCATGTCATTGGAAAGCTAAGTGGCCACAAACATTGCTGGTGAGCCATAGATACTGACCCCAGGAAGAAGGAAGGCCTCTTGCTTCTGAAATTGTGAACCCGTAAATTCCTGTTGTTAAGCCACCCATTGTGGGTTATTTGTTGTAGCAGCCAGGGAACTAAAACAGAGATGATGGTTGTCAGAACTGCTGTTGGGCAGTGGAGGATGACGGAAAAGGGAAGATGAGATGAACATTGCAAAGATTGCATTGAGGTCTTGGGAGTGGCATAGGTGAGTTGGAGGATTTAAGGCGTGTGTTACTAAGGGTTTCCTGGGGAAACAGAAACAACAGGAAATATTGGTAAATATGAGATTTTATAAAAGTGTCTCACACCGCTGTGGGGATGCACAAGTCCAAATTCCATGAGATAAACTGCAAATTGACAACTTCAGTGGAAGTCTTTGATGAATTCCCAAGTGGCTGGCTGGCTGAAGTAGAGACGAAGTTCTCCTGACTTCTGAAGTCTGTCCCATGCTATGGGACCATATCGATCTTCTGTCCTGGTGGACAATCTGGAAGGAGCTTTCTCCTGGGCAGGCAGCCCAGGCAGACTGTGTGACCTTGGGAAAGTCATTTCATTTCTCTGTCCTTCAGTTTTCTCATCTGAAATATGAGGATAATAAGAGTACCTACCACACAGGGTTGTTGTTGGAATTAAATGAGGTTCTGCATGGAAAGATAATCAGTGCGTCTGGCATCCAGTGAGCACTGACTAAACATTTACCATGAAGTTAACAGTGACGATGATGGTGATGGTGGTGGTAGAGCAAAGGGAACTTAGAGGGTCCCCCAAATTGGGTTTCCTCTAATCATTGTCTCTTAATTAAAAATGACCAACAGAGAGAACTCCCAGAGAAGTTGGCAGAGTAGGGAGCTGCAGAACTCACTCTTCTACCAGAACAGCTAGAGACCAGGCAGAAACTGTCTGAATCAACTCTTCTTGGATGCACAAGACAGAAGAGCATTATGCAGCATTCAGAGGAGAGTGTGGCTGAGACACCACAGTAAGGAGGTGTGAGTAGAGCTCTCAGCGGCGACAGCTGCACGCAACTCCATGCTTGGGGCTGTGGGTCTGGTCCCTGGCTGGCCGCTGTGGACAGAGGCTGTGGAAGCCCTCTTCCCGAAAAGCAGGCTGGGGCATGGCAGAGCACTGATCTTGGCTTTTGATTGCCGAATTGAGATTGCTGGGCACTGATTTGAGCTGTAATTGTAGGCTGCCCTGACAAGGGCCACCCAGCTGTAGTTTCAACCCCGCCCCAGACAAGGTGAAGGCAGTGGTAGTTCAAAGACATAAGGCCCCTTAGGGACGCAGGGAAACGTTTGCTGATGAGTGCCATCTGCTGGGCATCTCAGGGAAGTGCAGCTTTGGGGAGCCCTCCGAAAACCTTGGAACCAGTCTCCATCCCTTCATGGATTCCTGGCCCTGTCTTGGCAGGGAAATACTGACTTGATAAAGTCCTTTCTGAAGTGACCCTTATCTCAGAACTCACCCTCCAGGAAAAACAGCTAGAGGCAATGAAAGGAAAGTAAAAAGAAAGAGAGTTTAAAATACTCACAGTTAGACAGAAATAGACAGAAACTAAGAGAGTTTGTCCACAAGAGACCAGCCCTACAAGAAATACTAAAGGGAGTTCTGCAAGTTGAAAGGAAAAGACAGGAGAGAGAGACTTGGAGAAAAGTGCAGACATGAAGATTATAAGTAAGGAAAACTTAACGGGTAAAAAGAGAGACAAAAATAAGTTACGACACATGAAAACCACAGGATAAGATGGTTGACATACTGCTTTTACTGAAATAACATTGAATGTCAATGTGTTAAACTTCCCAATCAAAAGACACAGATTGGTGAATGGATAAAATAAAGATTATCCATCTTTATGTCTAGAAGAGACTCACCTTAGACCCTAGGACGCAAATAGATTGAAGGCAAAAGGTTGGAAAAAGATTCCACACAAATGGTAACCATAAAAGAGCTGGTGTAGTTATACTAATAATGGACAAAATAGACTTTAAATGTAAAATCATTATATGACACAAAGAAGGACACTATATATTAATGAAAGGGGCTTTCCATCAAAAAGAAGTAATAATCTTAAATATTTATGTACCCAGAAAGGGTGCAACAAAATACATGAGCAAACACTCAGAAAGCTGAAGGAGAAACAGACATCTCTACAATAATAGTTGGAGACATCAATGCACCATTCTCAACAATAGATAGAACTTCCAAACAAAGGATCAGTAAGGAAAGAGAATTTAGATAATATGATAAATGAACAGGACTTAACAGACATATACAGACCATTGCACCCCAAAACAGCAGGGTATACATTCTTCCCAAATGCTCATGGATTATTCTCCAGGATAGACCACATGTTGGGTCACAAAACAAGTCTCAACAAACTTAAAACTATTGAAATTATACAGAGGACTTTCTTTGACATAGTGGAATGGAGCTGGAAATCAATAATAAGTGGAGAACTGGAAAATTTACAAATATATGGGGGATAAATATACTTAAACACTCAGTGAGTCAAAGAAGAAATTGCAAGAAAAATCAGAAAATATCTCAAGGTGAAGGAAAATAAGAACACAACATATCAGAACTTATGATGCACAGTGAAGGCAGTGCCAAGAATCCCCCCAAATATATAGCAAATCTAGTCATGCTAAATGTGGAATACAGAATAAAAGCACAAAAATAAGTTATGTTTTTATACATTAGTAATGAGCAATCTGAGGAGGAAATCAAGAAAAAATTCCATTTACAATAGCAACCAAAAGAATAAAATATTTAGGAATAAATTTAATCAGGGACATGAAAGACCTATACACAGAAAACTACAAAACATTGATAAAATAAATAAAGGAAGACCTAAGTAAATGGAAGGACATACAGTCTTCATGGATTGGAAGACTAAATATGTTAAGATATCAATACTACCCAAATTGATTTATGGACTCAATGCAATACCAATTGAATTCCCAACAACTTGCTTTGCAGAAACAGAAATAATCAAATGGAAGGGCAGGGTGCCCCGAATAGCAAAAAATATCTTGAGAAAGAAAAATGAAGAGGTTGGTCTCACACATGTTACAAAACTACAGTAGCTCCAACAGCATGATGCTCATATAAAGACAGATATACTGACTCATGGAATAAAACTAAGTGTTCAGAAATAGACTCTCATCTACAGACAATTGATTGATAAGGCAGTCAAGCAGACTCAATCAGCACAGAGAAACCTCTTCGTTTCTAAAGTCTGTAAATGATTCTCAGCAGCGGAAGTACTAATATTCTCTCATGAATTATGGACTCCCAATTTAATTAGCCATACCCTCAATCTGAGGCTTGCCTTATGAAACTTATTTCTGTAATGTTGAAGCTAAGTCTGCTTATAATTATACCTAAGAGTCACCCCCAGAGAATCTCTTTTGTTGCATGGATGTGGCCTCTCTCTCTAAGCCAACTCTGCAAATAAACTGCTACCCTTCCCCCTTGATGTGGGACATGATGCCCCAGGATGTAAGACTCCCTGACAATGTGGGACATGACTCCCAGGGTTATGCCTGGCTCTGGCTTCATGGGATTGAAGATGACTTCTTACCCAAAAGGGGGGCCAAAAATGGAACAAAATAATATCTCATTGGCTGAGAGATTTCAACTAGAGTTGAGAGGTCATCCTGGCGGCTACTCTTAGGCAAGCTTCAGCCAGATATTGCGAATTGTCACAGTATACCAACCACCAATCAACAGTATTTTTGAAAATTCCTAAAGAATACACTGGGCCCTATATAAGACGTCATAAGTCTTTCTTAATTAAGTTAATTTGTTTAGATACTTAAGGCACCCAGATCGTTCCTATTCCAGGTAAGCCCAAGTACGTCAGCTGGTTTCAATCCCCTACCCCATTAGATCAACACCTTTTCCCACATGAAGGAGTTACAATGGTCATTGCCAATATATCCCTTCAGAATTGAGTGATCAGGTCAGAAGAAGGAGTTTCAACTGAGAAATTAGAATTTGGCAAATGATAAGGACTACTGACTCAATATATAGATATTTCTTTTTAGTTTCTGGTGTATTGGAATAGCAAGAGGAAAAAATGTGGAAGTTTTGAGTGGTGGTTCAGTGGCCTTGATCTTTGATAATCACTGTATAATGTTATAGTTTTTGTCATGTGACATGTGACTATAAAAACCTTGTGACTAATGTTCCCTTTTCCTGAAGTATGGATAGATGTATAACAAAATGAAGACAAAAAATTAATTTACCTATAATTAGTTATCTAAAAGCGGTCAGGTCACAGTGGTTCAGCAGGTAGAATTCCCGCCTGCCATGCCAGAGACCGGGATTCGATTCCCGGTGCCTGTCCATGCAAAAAAAAGTTCAAAAAGCACTTCATTAAAATGTTCAAAAGAAAAATAATTTTTATAATGTTTAATTTGCTTGTATTTAACTTAATTTTCAGTTATTTAGTCTTTTTATAACCATTTTGATCTTTTAATTATTAAAAATGTCAGTAATTAAACAATGAGCATATATGAAAAATCTACAGCTAACATCATACTCAAAGGTGAAAGACTGAAATCTTTTCCTTCTAAGATGTGGAACATGACATTGTTACCCATTTCACCACTGAGTCAACATAATGCTATAATTTCTGGCTAAAGCATTTAGGTAAGAGAAAAAAGTAAAAGTCATCTGAACTGGAAAGGAAGAAGTAAAACTCTACCTGTTTGTGGAGGACATGATCCTTGTGCTGGTTTGAAAGGAAGTATGCCCCCTAGAAAAGCCATGTTTTAATCAAAATATCATTTCATAAAGGTAGAATAATCTCTATTCAATACTGTATGTTTGAAACTGTAATCAGATCATCTGCCTGGATGATGTGATTTAGTCAAGAGTGGTTGTTAAACTGGATTAAGAGATGACATGTCTCCACCCATTTGGGTGGGTCTTGATTGGTTTATTGGAGTCCTATAAAAGAGGAAATATTTTGGAGAATGAGAGATTCAGAGAGAGCAGAACGATGTAGCCATGAGATGCAGAGAGTCCATAAGCCAGCAACCTTTGGAGATGAAGAAGGAAAACGCCTCCCGGGGAGCTTCATGAAACCAGAAGCCAGAAGAGAAAATGAGCAGATGACGACACCATGTTCACCATGTGCCCTTCCAGCTGAGAGAGAAGCCCTGACTGTGTTCACCACATGTCTTCTCACTTGAAAGAGAGACCCTGAACTTCATCGGCCATCTTGAACCAAGGTATCTTTCCCTGGATTCCTTAGATTGGACATTTCTGTAGACTTGTTTTAATTGGGACATTTTCTCGGCCTTAAAACTGTAAACCAGCAACTCATTAAATTTCCCCTTTTAAAAGCCATTCCATTTCTGGTATATTGCATTCTGGCAGCTAGCAAACTAGAGCAAACCTACATTCAGAAACTCAAAAATCTAAGACAGAGTTTTTAGGGCTAGTAAATGAATTCAGCAAGATAGTGAGATACAAGATCAACACACAAAATCAGTAGGTTCTATATACTTGTAATGAGCAATCTGAGGAGGAAATCAAGAAAAAAATTCCATTTACAATAGCAACCAAAATAATCTAATATATAGGAATAAATTTAACCAAGAATCGAAAGGATTTGTATGGAGAAAACTATGAAATATTGCTAAAAGAAGTCAAAGAAGTGCTAAATATAAGGAAGGACATTCCATGCTCATGGGTTAGAAAACTAAATATCATTAAAATGTCAATTCTACCCAAATTGTTTTAGAGTTTAAAGTAATCCCAATCAAAATTCCAACAGCCTACTTTGCAGAATTGGAAAAGCCAATTATCAAATTTATTTGGGAGGGTAAGGTGCCCCAAATGGCCAAAAACACCTTGAAAAAGAAGAACGATGTGTAAGGCTCACTTATCCTGACTTGAAGGCAAAGCTAAAGTGGTCAAAACTGCAGGATACCTACATAAGATAGATATGCAGAGCAATGGAATTGGAGTGGGAATTCAGAAACAGGCCCTCCGTATACATCCAACTGATACTTAACAATTCTGTCAAGTCCACTCAACTGGTCAAGAATAGAATCTTCAGTGAATCTTGCTGGGGTAGGTGGATATCCTTATTCAAAAGAATGAAGGAGGACACCTCTCTCACACCTTATACAAAAGTTAACTCAAAATGAATCAAAAACCTAAATTTAAGAATTGGGCCGATAATACTCCTAGAAGAAAATAAACAGAAACATTTCAAGATCTCGGGGTAGGCAGTGGTTTTTCAGACTTTATACCAAAAGCACAAGCAACAAAAGAAGAATTATTTCTTATTCTTAGAAGGAAAAGATAATTGGGGTGTCCTCAAAATTAAAAAAAAACATTTTGCGCTTCAAAGGACTTTGTCAAGAAAGTGAAAGGCAACCTTTTGGGAGACAATATTTGAAAACCACATATTGGGTAAGGGTTTAATATTCAGAATATGTACAGAGATCCTACAACTCAACAACAAAAATACAAACAATCCAACTAAAACATGGGCAAAAGGCATGGATAGACACTTCTCCAAAAAGGAAATACAAATGGCATATGAAAAGATGATCAAGTTCACTAGCTATTTGGGAAATGGAAATCAAAACCACAATGAGATACCATTTCACATCTACCAGAATGGCCACTATTAAAAAACAGGAAACCGCAAGTGTTGGAAAGAATGTGGAGAAATAGAAGCACTGCTTCACTGCCGATGGGAATGTAGAATGGTACAGCTGCTGTGGAAGACAATTTGGTGCTTCCTCAGAGATTCAAACAGATATTCACACACCGATGTTCATGGAGGCATTATTCACAACTGCAAGAAGATGGAAGCAACTCATGTGAACATCAATCGATAAATGAATAAACTAAATGTGGCATATACATATATATACTAAGGACTATTTTTCATCTATAAGAAGCCATGAGGTTCTGGAGCACGTCACAACACAGATGAACCTTTATGACATTATGTTGAGTGAAATAAGCCAGAGATGAAAGGACAAATAATGCATGCTACCAGTGATAGGAACTAATTCTAAAAAGCAAACTCTTGGAGTTAGACTCTAGAACATAGGTTACGAGGGCATAGAATGGCGGTAGAGAAAGGGGAGCCGATGCTTAATTTGTGCAGAATTTCTATCTAGGTTAATTGTAAAGTTTTGTAAATGGATAGAAGGGTTGGTAGCAGATTATTGTGAGAGTAATCAACAGCACTGTAGTGTATTGGTGAATGTGATTGAAACAGGAAGTTGTTAGTCATGTATCGCACTAGAAGGAAAGCTAGAAGATAAAGCATGGGGCTTCATAGACAGTGAATCTTGTTGTGTTCGTGGACTGTAGTTTATAGCACAAACATAAGAAGGTTCTTTTATGAACTAGAACAAATGTAAGTTACCTTTACAAGGTGCTAATAGTAGGGTAGTATGTGGGAAAAATAAATCTGATGCATGCCGTGTTAGCAGTAATATTTTAATATATTTCATCAATTGTTACAAAAGACCACACTAATGCAAAGTGTCCACAATAGGGGACATATGGGACAGTTGCATTTTTACATGATTTCTACATCCTTTCTAATGAACAAAATATGATAATTTTTAAAAATTATGCCAAGTAAAAGAAACCAGATAGAAAACACTACATATTGTATGATTCCATTTATATAAAATATAAGTACATTTATAGAGCCAAAGTTAGATTAGTATTCATGTAAGACTAGGGAAGGATGTAAGGATTGAGAGGTAACTGCTAAGGGATATGGGATTTTTCTTTTTGGAGTAATGAAAATGTTCTAAAATTGGTTGTGGTTAAGAATGCTCAATCTGTGATTATACTAAAAACCATTAATTGTACACTTTGAATGGATTTATGGTATGTCAATGTTTCTCTATACAACTATTTAAAAATAGTAAAATAATAAACAATATATACTCAGTTATTACCATTAAAATTTGGATTTTTGTCAATAAGAGCTTATTTTTATTTTTAATTCTAGGTAGTACTACGTCGGCACAATTAAAGTCAATTTTTTTGAGTGACCGGCAGAAAATCACAGGTCACTCAACTGTGACCTGTGGGACCCATGGCAGGTCCCAGGCTGAGCAGGTGGCCACTGCCGGGGGAGCGCTAGTTGTTCGGCTGTCCTGTGGGCACAAGAAGGGGCAGCTGCAAAGGGGTGGGCAGCTGGGAATGCTCTGGCATTAGACCATCCCTCCACGGCTCCTAGCGGCCGGGTTTGTGGAAAGAGCCGTGAAGGGATAAACTGGATGGCCTGAGAACCACATAGGAATATCTGGAGCAAGTCTAGAGAACTTGCTCTGCCTCTCCACACCTCCTCCAGCCCGTTAGCCACTAAAACCCCTCCAGAGACCTCAACTGCCTTGCAGCCTGTCCATCATGTTTAGCTTTACCTGTCCATTCCTGAGCTGCTGTCCTGCTTAGACCCTCTTCCCTCTCTCTCTTGGTCAAGCTCTTGCAGTGGTCTGTAAGTGTCTTAATGAGCTGCTCTCCCTTGGCTTGTCCCTCCTTACTTTCCCAATGCGTTTCCTACCTCTCTCCCTATTACTCCATATGCTGGAAACACACTGTTCTCCTGGGTATTTCCCCAATAAGCCAGGCACTGCCGGTTTCAAGGCCTTCGCCACTTGCTCCCACTGCCTGCAATCCTTGGTCCTCACTCAGCCACATGACTCTGTTCCCCCATTTTATTCAGGGTTTGCTCAAAACTATCTCATCAGTGAGGGCTTCTCTGACCTCTCAGTACAGCAACAGCTCCCGATTTCATCCTATTTCCTTTCTTTCTCTATAGGGCTTGCACACATAAACTTATTTATTTATCTTTTTCTTCCTATACTAAAATACAACTTTGTGAAGGCAGTGACTTTAATTTTTTCAATCACTTATATTCCAGAGCCTAGATCAATGTTACAAAAATACGCTGAAAATGTTTCTTAAACAAATGGTGAGATGAACAAGGGATGACTGCAAAAGCCTCATATTGGGGCATCTGCCTTCAGTGACCTCCATGCCCATCACTGACCTCCAAGTCAAGCCCACATGCCCATCTGCTTCCCTTAGAGCAGAGCTTGCCATGTCAGTCCCCACTTTCAGTGCTTCCCAAGACCTCTATGCTGCAGCTTTGTCTCTCGCCAACCCCTCCTCAAAACACATGTTCCAGCAGTTTTGAGCTACCCATCACTCCCTAACAATGCTATTTTCACTCTTTCCTTTCCCATCTCACTTAATATACTGACGCTGTCCCAGCATGTTCCAAATCCAAAACCTGGAAACCACATTAAACTCCTGCTTTTGGTCCTTAGCTTTCTGTATATAGAAAAGCCTCCCAAGACCTCTGGCGTCTACCAAAGGGTTGGATTTAGACTTTTCTTTCCTCCTCATGCTGCCTGCTCTCATCCTAGTACATGAGCCATGACCTCATTGATTTTCTGACTTAGTGGGATAAAAGCAAAATCAGACTCTTTGCATCCACTTTGGGAATTGCCACCAGGAAAACCAGTTTCACTTTCTTTGTTGAGACAGTCCCTATTTCTTTTGGTTAAGCACACACTGCCCCTGTGGTGTGGGCCTCAGGGCATGTCTAGGCAGCATTTATGCATGTCTGGGCACACGAGAGGGCCTGGTGGGCTGCCATGCCCACGGCCTCCTTGCACGAGCCTTGAGGTTCATGAGAGAGCATCTCTGCTGGGGAAAGAAGGAGACACATGAGCTTGATCTAGTAGGAAGGCTTAGCCATCAGAGGAAGGGATTCTTCTGAGGGCAGCATGGTGACAGTCCCTAGAGAAACTGGGCCTACACCGTACATCTCCTACCCACCCATAGACACACCCAGTACCCAGGCTTGACTCGCCAGGTGTCCTTGCCCTAGGAAGCATCCCATATCTAAACTCTCCTTCTCCATCTCTAAAGCTGTGTACAAATAATGCCTCTGTATGCACTCCCCTATGCTGCTTTCAAACCCAACATTGCCACTGAGCCTTCATAGATCCTGCTCACCAATATGAATTCTCCCCATTCCCTGGGATGGGAAGGTTGGAGGAATGAGACAAGGACACACAATGGTTATCTACTGTATAGCAAATGCATTACCTACAGGATGAATTCAATTTTCAAAGCAAATTTTCCATGTGACTTGGATCCTTTTCCCATTTTCAAGATGGTCAGTCTGAAAGTGAGATGGAAAGTTGTATCCGCTACAATCAATAGGTGGAAGGGCAGGGACAGAACCCCAGTCTCTGAAAATAACAGCTGATGCTCTCTTCACTTCTTTCACCTCACTGTGGACCAGACATGAGTTTTCTCTGAGTTCGTAGAAAGCAGCAGTGGACACTGCTGCTTAGTTGGTTGGTAACTCAGCCTCTATTCTGCCTCCCTGCTTCTTCTTTCTTGCTAGAGCCCTGCTTTTGTTTTGACATCTACCTCTTCCCCTTCCAGTGGATGGTGACTCCACCCAGGGGCTCTAGAGTTTGGAACCTGCGGTGTAAGCCAGTCCATGCAGGCATTACCCTGGGGTTGCTAAAACTCATGGAGTGACTTAAATAACCCCAGCAGACTGAAGGATTTGTCCAACAGTGTAGGGGAAAGGGGTTTCAGGAAAGTGCCTGAGGGAAGGGCTGTTCTCCCCAGCGTAAGGAAGCAAATAAGCCTTGTTACCTCTGGTAGCGTTCTTGTGAGTGCAAGGGATCCCAGCCTCAGGAGGCAGCGGGGAGGGAGGAAAGACGAGGCAGGAAGACAGGCTGGGAGGAGAGAGCTGGAGGGAAGGAAAAGGAAGGAGAGAAGGGAGGATATGAGGAAGAAGGAAAGAATGGGAGGGGGGAGGGCGGAAGAAAGGACTTTGATTACCTTTGATTACCTCAGGAACCTACTCCCAGTGCTGTACCTGGAGGTAACCCTATCTCTGACTTCCCAGTCATGTTAGATCCTAAATGTTCTTCTTCTTCCATTGTCCAGCATTTCTCATTTTACATCTAAAAGCATCACAGCTGTTTTGAAGTGGTTCTGTGGGTCTCACCTCTCTCCCTCTCTACAGCAGTCACCAGCACTGCGGTAAATGACATGAAGCTTCTCCCGACTAGGAAGCCGACTCTTCACCTGCTTTCATCTGATGCATCTCCAGGCACGATCGATCACTTCCCTGGGAGGCCACTGCTGATGTTCAGGTTGGATCAGAGCCGTGAACTATGCATTCTTCTCATACCTGCTACTTTTCCTTCTTAGGATTATCACAATTGAAGCAATCTAAATTGATTATTCAGGTGATTATTTATGGTGTTTGCCATTCTTTAGATTATGAGCCCCAGGAGGCCAGGGCATGTCTGTTGAGCTCTACCCTGTTTGCTATGAGCATAGTTCTAAATACAAAAAACATTTGTATGATGAGTGATAAATGGACACATAAATGAAGAGTCTGTCTTTAATAGAGATCTGTTGAATTGAAATTGAGATTCAGTATGTTCAGGTGTGACAAGGAGTGCCATTGCCAATTAACACATGCACAGCACCATGCACGTCACGTATTAATCTAAGGTATTGCGTCGATTCTGGTGTTTTTGAAGGTGGTGGTTGGAGTGCATTTGAAATGGTCTATTTGCCAATTTCTCTTAATTTCTTTGCCCTGGATTTCAGAGGCAAACAGCAAGCCTTTCATTTACCCAATTTACCAGAGTCTATTCAGTAGAATAATCAACTTCCGGCATGTCCCACACTTGTTGATGGTTAAAACCTCTTATGGTCAAGAAATGTAAGTAATTTGTACAGCACACATGGAAACCCAGGGACTGAAAAGTTTAGGGTTTTGTTTTGCTCTTCCTTTGCTCTACTTGGGGTGACCAGACTGACCTTTCTGCTTTCATATGTGTAATGAAGAGAGAGCTTTCCTTTGTGCTTTCTCTTTGCCTTTTGATGGCACTCACCACAGAGTGGTATAATATATTTTACTTGTCTGTCCCTCCCAAATGTATCATGACTCATTCACACACTATGTCTTTGACGCTTCCCTCTGAGTCCCCAGTAGCCCAAATAGTGGCTATAATTCAATTCATTTCCACATGACAACACTTCCTGAAGGCTTGTTATGTACCCAATGCTGTGATAGGCCTGACACACACACAGGCAGGGATGAGCCTTCAGCAGGGTGGTCAAGGAAGGCTTCTCCAAGGAAGTCATGCCTGAGGAATGAGGGAGAGTGATACAAATGACAAGTACCCATCACATGAATCTATACACAGATTGCTGAAAGGACAGATGACTGATGAATATTCCAATACCTTGGACAAACAGAAGTCACCTCTTAATTCTCAGCCCATGACATCTAAAAGAGGAATGAAAAGGAATTGAACATGTACTAGTTCTCTATATATAGTAGAAATGGGGAAATGGGTTAGGTGTATATTAGTCTAGATTTTCCAGAGAAAAGGAATCAACAGGATAAATATTATCAGATTTGTTACAGGAATTGGCTCGTACAACAGAGGCACTGGCAAATCCGAATTCCATAGTAAAGGTTGCAAGTTGGGGACTCCAGTGAAGGTTTTGCTGAATTCCCCAGGAGAAGCTGGCTGGCTGAAGTAAAAATAGAAATTCTTCTTCCTGACGGCTGAAATAATGAGTTCTCCATTTTTAGAACTTCAACTGATTCGGTGAGACTTCTCTCATTGTAGAAGCCATCTCCTCTGTTCATTATAATGGATTAGCCATAGATGCAATCAACTGACAAATGATTTAAATATCCCACAGTAGCAATCACGCCAGTGCTTGCTTGACCAGACAACTGTACACCATAACCCAGCCATGTTGGCACATGAAGTTAACCATCACAATGTTTACATGAAGTAATCTTAAATATACTTTCTATCTGTCATTTCAACTATATGTAGTGTAGTTATTCCCAACTCCAATTCTCCAACTGCAACCTTACCACAGTTCTCTTTTCTCTGTTGCCCCAAACTCTCTGTTTGGGATGTTTTGACTGTGGCTGACATATACTCTCTCCCTTTCCATATATTCTGTATTAATTTGGTTCTTCCAGGAATGGCTTGATGACCTTTCTCATATAAATAAGTTTAAACTTTCAAATTAGCCTCTGAATCGTGATTGTTTACCAATTTCTCTTTAAAGACTTGGTTCCCTAGCAGGCAAACAGAGAACATTCTTTAGAAAGATGGAAAAGAGAAGAAAAGCTTGGTTGCCTTTTGTTCCTTCAAACAACCTTGTAGTCTGAAGTTTGTTTTTTTTTTTAACTAAGTAGTTAATTGCCTACGTCATTTTGGACAAGTCCCCGATCTTTTTTCTCTTTAGATTTCCCTGTGTCCTCTGAAAATGATGGGACCAAAGTGGTGGATTGGAGATTAGTTCAGATTCAAATGTCCTTCCATACTCATCCATTATTTCTTGCAAGTATGACAAATTAGGGGTTCTAGGAACTTTTTTCCTTCTTTTTATGATATTTTTCATTACCAGAAGTCAGGGAAAGACATGCTCCCCAGGAGGAGATTCACAGACAAGAGTTCTCAAATGAAGCAGGAATTTCCACTTGCAGATGGCAGATTTGGCAACATCCTGCTCAACCCTAATTCGACGTGGGGTTATTGGATGACTACTCTTCTGTTATTCAAACAAAGGTGCCTCCAGTGTGCCCAGGTTACGTGGTCCAGGAACGGTGATGATAACAGCACTGTCTTTCCCTGGAGAGTGGAGATTAAGCATCAAAAAGGAGAGTGGAAGGACTTTGCAGTGTGGTTTCCAAACAGTCTCTAGGAAAGGGAGCTGGAGAGAATCTAGGCATGTGAAAGAGCATTTGCTCTGGCTTAATTCCACACCAGCTGAGTACTAGGGATACATCCTCGGGCAAGTTACTCAGCTTCTCCAAGGCTCAGCATCCTCTTGTCAAGTGAGGACAATGCTGCTTGCCTCAGGGTCCCAGGGAAACTGAGTAAATCTCATATGCAACACCTGGTTTATGAGTAGACACAATCAGTAGTTAACAGAGTGGCAGAAGGGTTAAAATAAAACTATTAGAGTCTCAGTTCTATATAAGGTCTCAATGTAATAGATGCTAATTTACAAAAGGGAGAAGCAAGAGAGCACCATACTCTCAAAATAAGGTGGCAGAAAACAATTTTGTGCCTTTCTCTCTTGCCCAGAGGTTTTCAAACTGTTCCTGCAAAAGGCTAGACTATAAACATTTTAGGCTTTGTGGACAATATGATTTCTGCTGTATCTGCTTAGTTCTGCTCTTGTAGCACAGAAGCAGCAATAGACAATAGGCAAGCGAATGAGAATAGCTGCGTTTCACTAAAATTCTGCTTATAAAATAGGCTGCTGTCAGGATTTAGCTCTAGACTATGAAAGACGTTGGAAATCAGAAGAGAAGTTTGGGAGAGAGCTGCCCATTTGCTGTGAACCCCTCAATGCCACACATCCGCCCTCCCTGCAACAGAAAACTGGGCAGTGGGGTTGGGAATCATTCCCCTGTCCCCTCAGGTCAGAGGGGCTACAGGAGAGCACTCGGGGAGCCTGACCTGTGCCCCACCATCAAGGCATAGCATCTGTCTCTGGCCTGAGGCATCTGAATGGCAAGACACCAGCTCCTGGGAGGAGAGGGGCAGAGGTGGCTGAGTTGGGACGGCTTGATCTCTCAGTATTGTAAAGTCAGGATGTGTGGTGCCTTCCTGTGAACCCATGCGGGTGTGTGAGAGATCTGTGTAAATCTGGTACAGGAAGACTGAATGGGCAGGCATAGGAAGAGCCAGAGGCATACTGCCAGGTGGCTTCAGGATAGAGGAGCCTCACCTGACCAGGTGAGAGGGAGATAGGTGATCTCACATGACAGGACTCCCATGGGGAGCTCTCCAGCAAGAGAGAAGGGATAGAAGTCTGAAGAATTCATGGTTATACTCGCAAGCTTAAGCACCCAGGGACCACCTGTGTCTTCTCTCTCAGCCCCAGTCGAGGAGGATATTCTACCTCCTTCCTTCTCTCCCCCTGCACCCCTGTTCCAAGACCCTGGAAGGGTCTAAACTCGTGGGTAGGAAGGTGGGACAGGATAGTGAAGGAGCAAGGCGAAGAAAGAGAGCAGGTAAGCCACATCTAGAAAGGGAAGTAGCTGCAACGTTGAATAAAAATTAAAGTTTAGGTAATATAACTGAACCAAACAAATTAATTATCGCTTGAGATCAGGTTGTTAAAAGTTTGCATTTTGATTAACTATACATGACCAGAAGAATGATAAGTCTAATCCTAAAATCACTGAGGGTCAGGGAATAACATTCCCACAGAATCAATGTAAAAGAACAGTAGAAGACAAAAATCAAGTGACCTTATGATTGTACCCTATAAATTATGTTTTTTCAACATAATGTAAATAAATGTCCATATCCGTTCACATGCAGGAAACTGCAACTTAGTCAGAACTGGGCCAGTAACTATACTGTATCAGAGGTATTGAACAGAAAGAAACTTTTCAACAGAAATCCACATTCTCCAATCACTATTAGATTATAAAACTGGATCATCAAACAGCTGTGTAATCTAAGATTAGGTATAGAGCCTTGCTTCCTCCACCTCCCAACATATGAGTTTCCCTCTTCTGGACACACTGATCTTAAAGATATATGCAGTATTATGATAGCTTAGAAGCAGAGCAGTCTTGTTTCTTTGAAAAGAGTTTATTAAAAATTGAAGTTCAAGACACTTTAGAGTCTAAGATTAAAGGCTCTTAAGATCTTAGCATCTCAGAAGCTTAGAAAATTAAAGTCTTAGATTTAAAGCACCTTAGAGTAATAAATTAAATCTTAGAAATCTAGAATTGTAGCTTCTTAGAATTATATCATCTAAAACTTTTTAGATCTTATAATCTTGGGATCACGGAATTGTTAAAGGCAAGAACACTGGATTGTAAAAAACTCCTAAAATAATAGAATTTTTGAGTCATACAATTGAATATTAATGGGACCTTAAGTTTTATCTATTTCAACTTCAACATACTTTTCTGATGGTTTCTCAACAATAATGGTGTTGACATTTTAGATTGTATAATTCTTTGGTGGGAGAGGGGGCTGCCCATGCATTCTAGGAAGGTTAGCAGCATCCCTAGCATCTACCCAGTGGTCTC